>NC_135882.1:15572377-15992377 GCF_964194155.1 Cetorhinus maximus | reverse complement strand
AAGCAAAATTAAAACTGAGAAGCAAAAGGTAAAAGTCGGATCTCACGTTCTGGAAGAGTTCTCAGGATTCTCACCGCAGGCCCATTGGGTTTTAAAGGCACGGACTCCGGTTTTAAAGGGGCCTTGCGTAAAGTGTGGCTAAACTCAGAGCGGGTGGAGAACATGAAGCGTCCATTGATGTGCAGGCTAGGCTGAACTTAACGGCCCAGCCTCACCTCCGTAAATTCTTCCTGACCCCCGCCCACTTCCTCCCCCGCCTCCCTCCTACACACACAACCAGAGCAGTGAGCAGGAGGGGCAGTTTGATGGGAGGAGGCCCTGTAACGCCCACCTCTTTGTTCGTGGCACTCTGGAAATGACCGTGTGGTAGTGACCTGAGAGAGGCCTGTGCTGAGACTGGGCCTGTTGTATCTTTCTTTCTGCCCCCTTGTGGAAAGGCGAAGGCCTCTGCTTAATATCTCCCTCAGGCCAGCCAGCCATTTGGGCTCTCGAACTCCAGTGCTATGTAGCGGGGGGACTTCGTGGAGCCTACAAGGGTGGGGAACACGGTGGGGGGGGTGACTGAATGTGATTTGCGTGCACGTTGCCGGCACTTAGAGTTTTAATTATAATCGCGTGGGAAAGGGCAGAAAGAGAGAACGTGGAAGTGGTGCACAGTTCCGGTTATGGTGTTAAGAATAGGGTTACCAACCCTCCCAGAATGGCCGGGAGGTCTCCAGGAATTGGCATCAATCTCCCGGTGGCTATTGAAAACAATCCGGGAGATGTTGAAACTGGTACTGCCGCGGGCCCTGCCTAAGTACGGTGCTCATAAACATTGTTTCCTGCCCTTTCCTGTAGAGAAGGTTAAAGGCTGAGCTGTCACGTGTAGTTGTAGAGAAGAGTATACGCGAATAAGGGAATATGGTGACTGCCATGTCTCTGGGGGGCCTGTTTGTCTGGCAGGAGACTGGGAGGGCTGCTCAGCAGCTGCCCCTGGCCGGCTGTTAGGCGAGTGCAGTGTGAGTGGGTGGTGGTGGGTGGGGGGGGATGGTGAGGGGTTTGGGGAATCGGTGCTTCTACAGGAAGCAGGTGCAAGACCATGATCCCAGGGATGGGGTGCACATGTACAATACCAAGTCAGGAAGATTCAGGCCAGGGCCACCACCGAGCGGACAGTGGAAACTGAGGTGCTGCTTGTCAGTATCTGGGGCGTGTGTGTGCGTCTGTGTGTGTGCGTCTGTGTGTGTGCGTATGTGTGTGCGTGTGTGCGTGTGTGCATGTGTGTGGGTGTGTGCATGTGTGTGTGTGCATATGTGTGTGCGTGTGTGTGTGTGCATGTGTGTGTGTGCGTATGTGTGTGTGCATATGTGTGTGCGTGCGTGTGTGTGCGTGTGTGTGTGTGCGTGTGTGTGCGTGCGTGTGTGTGCGTGTGTGTGTGTGCATGTGTGTGTGTGCGTGCGTGTGTGTGTGCGTGTGTGTGTGTGCGTGCGTGTGTGTGTGTGTGCGTGTGTGTGCGTGTGTGTGCGTGTGTGTGTGTGCGTGTGTGTGTGTGTGTGTGCGTGTGTGCGTGTGTGTGCATGCGTGTGTGTGTGTGCGTGTGTGTGTGTGCGTGTGTGTGTGTGTGTGTGTGCGTGTGTGTGTGTGTGCGTGTGTGTGCTCAGGGGAATTGTCTTTCAGGAACTCCCAGGTGTGTTGGTGTAGGAGGGGTGGGGAGGGTGGTTGAGGGTGGGAGTGAACAAGGGGATAGGCCGGGAGTCTGAGCCAGGGAGAGGGTGAGGATTCAGCAGCAGCTGCTTTAAAGGGCCGCCGCCTGATGACGGTCCCAGCGGGCGCCCAGGTGCAGCAGTGCCTGATTAAAATAAAAACTGTTAAAAAGCAGTTTTCTTAATGCTGTTAATGATTAAGGGATCAGGTAGAAAGTCCATGGACGGAATCGTCTCAGATTTATACCAAGTGCAGTAGCGGGTGTGTAAAACAGCCTTTCATCCACATTAGTGAGCTTTCGCTCCGTATCATCCCCTTCCCACCTCCTTATTTATGCAGCCATGAGAAACACGCCATTTCACTGGCGGACTTCCTCCAATTTTCCCACCACACCGTCACCTCGCCGCTCCCTCACGCCGGGCACCGTATTTGAACTGTAACCACGCGCTCAGCTCTCAGTGCTTCTAGCCAAGGACCTGCTGCAAAGGAGATATGGCCCCGAGAGGCAAGAGGCCTGCAGCCCACCGTTTTCCTGACCTGGCCCTGGAACGCCTATTGGATGCCATGGAGCCCACCATGATGTCCTCCACCCCCGCTCTGGCCGCAGGAACCCCATCAGTGTCACCACTCCAGCGTGGTAGGTGATGGCAGTGGTGGTCAGTGCCAACGCTGCACAGAAGAGGTTGGCCACCCAGTGCAGAAAGTGGATGAATGATCTTATCCGTGCCACCAGGGTAAGGCAACCATCTCATCACTCTAAACTCACACACTCACAAGCCCATCACACATTCACTGGCACCTCACTCACCGCCAGCTCAAGGGACATCACCACTCATTCTCACACACACACCCTCACATCTCCATCTGGCCTCATCTCCTCTGGAGACTGCATCCTCAGCCCTCACCACCTTGATGTTATTTGCACAGATCAACATGTGCCCCCCACCACACACATCCTGGGCTTTTCCCCTTCCCCAGTACAGCCCTCACTCTGCAGCCTCTTCCCTTGCCTGAGGCCACTTTACCCCCCACCACTTCCCCAAGAAAGCCCTAGCCCTGCAACTGTTGAAAAGCCACCCCCACCTTATGGCTGGTCTGGGTAAGCAGGGATCTGCCCGTGAGCCCCTGTAAAAGTGATGTGGTGCTGCCTGCGAAGCCTGGCACTGACAACTGCAAGAAATGCCTGAAGCAAGGTAGGCAAACAAGCCTCAAAGTCCGAGTGAACTGCAGCTCGCCAAGTGCACGTCACTAATGCTCCGTTGTGAAACGTGTCAGTGTGCAATCGCACCAATGTGCTCCGATGATCCAGTATGGAGCAATGATTCCAGCAGGCGGGCACAATGATGAGATGCAAATGCATTGGCAGGAAGTGGTGCCCGCCATTGACAGGTGCAGTGGACGATTGAAAACTTGTTTCACGATGGCATGAAACCAATTTTTGGCCTCCCCGCTAGATTTTCCATTCACGCTGCCAAGCACGCCCGCCACCAACAGGAGCGGACAATTCCACCCCATGTATTAATTTCAGGTGAGGAATAGGTTCAGCTAGACTGTAGTTACAATATTGCCCTTACTCATTGCCTAGGTTCACAGGCTAGTGTCCAGGGCTTTTGACTTTGCCACCCCACCCCGGTTGGGCTCACCTGCTTGTGCCACACCACCGTGATTCCGTGACATCACTTATGCCAATGTCTCCCAGAATATGTCCAACTGGAGTTGGCAACCCTAGTCGAGAATGACACACTGTTGACAAAGTCACCGCCAATGGTACAGTCCATAATGCATAAACTTGCGTCTGTTTCAGCTAAGCAAAATAAGTGACACCCATTTGCTGACTCATTCCTCAGTGCAATGCCTTGACCACTCAGGGTCAAGCTGTCTGGTTTAAGTTTCAAACAATGATTAGCAATTAACTGTCAGTCGCTATTCTCCATGGCAATGCCTCTACCAATTAGAGCCCAGTTGCCAACCAATCAACACTCTCTGCCCATACAGTATAAATTGTTGTTCTCCCCTTATATTGGTATTCTTGCAAAGTGTCCTGATAAGTGCAAGATGAAAAACTTTGACCTGTCTCTTAAGCTTAATCATACGACAGTGGTCTCACTAACATGCTTAAATTATATAGTGAACTATTGCGATGAAGCTATAATGGACCATTGTCCAAATGCTGATATGGGAATGATTATCCTTGAAGTATCCATGAATGTTTAATAGAGTTTGCAGGAAGGCTTTCCAATCCTTTGTTTTACTGCTGACATGGTGGTTTCTGAACACATTTTGAGGTTAATGCTTCATTATATCCTTATTGAATGTTGAATAATCATCAGGTAATCGCTGCTGCTTTATCAGTGATAATCTATACTTGCTTAGCATGAAATTATACCAGTATCTCTGGCCTCCAAGCTTGGCCACTTGAGCTTCCCCGATTTTAATCAACGCACCATTGGTGGCCATGCCTTCAGCCATCGAGACCCTGAGCTCTGCAACTCCCTCCCTGAGTCTCTCCATCTCTTTCTCTCTCTCTCCTCCTTTAAGATGCTCCTTAAAAACCTTTCTCTTTGACCAAGCTTTTGACCATCTAGCCTGATATCTCCTTATGTGGCTCAATGCTGTATTTGGTTCAATAATGCCGCTGCAAAGCACCCTGGGAGGCTTTACAACATTTAAGGCGCTGTTGAGGTCACAAAGGCACACCTGACAGATATAGAGGTTTGCTTTGGAACTAAATATGGACCAAGGAAATCCTTTGGCTACAAATTTTATTAACCAGAAAATGTGGGATCATAACACAAAAGCTCAGGCAGCTGCCAGCAAGAACAGCCCAATGAAAATCAAACGAGGGAAATCAAACCAGGAGATTTGAAACAATTCCTCCCTGTCAGATAGTCGTGGAATTCCAACACATACCATAGAGGTGATTAAAATCATCAAGTGTTTGGATACAGTAAATAAAAGCAAAACTTTCCATTGACTGCAAGTTCCACAACCAGAAGGCACAGGTTTAAGTTGATTGACAAAAGAACCTAAGAAGACATGAGAAAAAGCTGTAGACTCAATGGACCAAATGGCCTCCCTCTGTCCTGTACTATTCCTCCAATTCGCTCTTAGTCCTGCAAGAAACAGTGGGAGACAGAGGAGGAAAATCAAATGGAAGAAAACAAAGAGCAGGTTGACAAAACATAGCAGTTTTACATATTTTCCACCCCTCCGCAATTTGACTCATACTTGGTTAAAGATCCCACAGGCACCAGCCAGCAGCTGCCTTCTCCTGTCCGATTCCCCATGCTTCATGCTTGAGCCTGAATAGTTGGCAAATTCTGAAGAAGCATTGCGCCCGAAAATTGCCCAATCCCTTTCCTTCAGGTGCTGGTAGTCCTGCTGTGCACTTTTAGTTTGGAATTCCAGTACAGGAGGTTTTCCATTGAGCAAGGTTTTGACTGTCAGGAGGCTATTCATGTGTGCGCCTGTGAAGTGGGGTGGGGAGGTGGGGTGGGGGCATGTTGTTGAGAGAATGGTGGGGTGGTGGTGGGGGGGGCGGTGCGGGAAGAAAGATGAGAGCATTACAGTCACTTTGATCATATTTTCATCAGCTATCATCACTCAGGAGCGGGAAACTGCTTTGAACATATTAAAGCTCTCTAGTGACACCTTGGCTATGGCCAGCTCAATTAACTTACACTGCACACGCACTATCAGGGGAACCTGTGACATTTTGCTTCCGCTCTCATGTTTCTTGAAAATAACCCCCACAAACTTTCAACATACATTGTTGCCACTGCTTTCTGTTTCACTCAGGCAATCTCTCCAAGGGGCAGAAAAGTAAGATCCAAACCTTGAATAACACTCATTGAGCCCCCTTTTCTGCTTTTCTCAATCTGCGCAACACGCTGTGCCCGGAGAGGCATGATTTGCAACAGCGATTTACTGCAGACAACCATCTCACCAGAATCAATACCTGTATTAAGATGCAGGCCATGTACTGTAATAGAAAGTACATTCCAATTCAGTGAAGTATTCAGACACTCGGTAATAAATATGGTTCACAACACTGTAGCAGTCTGCTGGAATAAACAATCTCATGAGTCAGGCCTTTAAAGTACAGGGTGGGAGAATTGGGTGGTGCAAATGGTTAGAACAGTGTGCTTTCACCTCTGGGATGTGGGTTTGAATCAAGTCCAGACTGATGGTAATGAAAGGTTTCTCTATCCACTGCGCATGTTAAGTGAAGTGAGTTTGGTCAGATTCAACCCAGTTTCTTTAAGCACAACTCACTGACCATATTTTCACAGAAAAACAGAATCACAGAACGGTTACGGTGTAGAAAGAGGCCCTTCGGCCCATCATGTCTGCAACTAGCTCTCTGAGCATTTTAACTTAGTGCCAATCTCCTGCCGTTTCCCCGTAACCCTCCACATCGTTTCTATTTAGATATTGAGAATGCCTCAATTGAACCTGCCTCCACCACACTTCCAGGAATTGTCAAAGAATGAGGGTGGGGGTGGGGGGGGAAAGATTTGACATTAACTCCTTTCAATGGGGCCTCGAGGGTGGCTAGTGGGAGAAATGAAAAATGTATATGAACGCTGGCGGAGGGGTGGGGCCACGCCACACACTCAACTGACTTCCGGGATGAAGAAGTTATCCTAAGAGGAAAGGTTAGACAGTTTAGGCCTGTATCCACTGGAGTTCAGAAGAATGAGAGGTGACCTTATTGAAACATATAAGATCCTGAGGGGACTTGACAGGGTGGATACTGAAAGGATGTTTCCCTTTGTGGAAGAGACCAGAGATTGGGGACCCAGTTTAAAAATAAAGGGTCTCCCATTTAAGATGGAGATGAGGAGAATTTTTTTTCTCAGAGGGTCGTTATTCTCTTCTTAAGAGAGTAGTGGAGGCAAGATCATTGAATATTTTAAAGGCTGAAATAAATAGATTCTTGATTAACAAGGGAGTCAAAGGTTATAGGGGTGGACAGGAAAGTAGAGTTGAGGCCAAAATCAGATCAGCCATGATCTCATCAAATGGTGCAGCACGATTGTGGGGCCGAATGGCCTACTCCTGCTACAATTGGAATGCATGTTTGTATTGTCACTGGAGTATTGTAGAAGGAGCCATGGTCTCAACTGAGCCCATGGTGCACCTGATAATGGAATGCTTGAAGGCAATGGGTATCATACCTCTCAACAGCTCATGTTATGAAAGGGTGAAATTCAGACCCATGTTTGAGGCTGAAGTCCATTGTTTTTTGTAGAACTGGCAAATCAATTGGATTTCTTGTCATGGGAGCCCTGAATGTTACCACTGCTTTTCTTAACAACTCCATCATCGTCTCGGCGTCCGACTAAATGAGTTGACTAATAGAAGAAAAGAAGAGTTTGCATCTATATATAAATACCTTTTGTGACGTCAAGGCATATCGAAAGACTGTACCTTTTAAAATGCGGTAGTCAATTTGCACACAGCAAGCTCCCACGAACAGCAATGAGATTAATGAGCATATCATCTGCTTTCAGTGAAGTTGATTGAGGGGTAAATACTGTCCAGGTGAGAACTCCCTTAGTCTTCTTTGAAATGGTGCCTTGGAATCTTTTATGCCCAGTTGTGAGGGCAAACGAGGCCTCGGTTTAATGTCTTATCTAAAAGGCAGCACCACTGACAGTGCCCCTCTGTGCTGAATCATAAATCTAGATTTTGGTCCTCGGCAATGATAATTGTCAATAAGCCACAACATATTTCCAGTGTGTCCAACTGAGAGAACATAAGAATATAAGAAACAGGATCAGGAGTAGGCCATTCGACCCACCGAGCCTGCTCCTCCATTCAATAAGATCATGGCTGATCTGATTGTGGCCTTAACTCCATTTTCTTGTCTGTCCTCCGTAACCCTTGACTCCCTTGTCAGTCAAAAATCTGTCTAACTCAACCTTGAATATATTCAATGACCCAGCCTCCACTGCTCTCTGGGGAAGAGAATTCAAAAGGCTAAGAGCCCTCTGAAAGAAGAAATTCCTTCTCATCTCTGTCTTAAATGGGAGACCCCTTCTCTTGAAATAGTGCCCCTAAATCTAGATTCCCCCATGAAGGGAAACATCCTCTCAGCATCTAACCTATCAATCCCCTCCAGAATCTGATGTTTCATTAAGTTCACCTCTCATTCTTTTAAACTCCAATGAGTATAGGTCCAACCTGCACAACCTTTCCTCATAAGACAATCCCTCATCCCAGGAATCAGCCTAGTGAACCTTCTCTGAACTGCTTCCAATGCAAGTATTGCCCCTGCTTAAGTAAGTTGACCAAAACTGTACACAGTACTCCAGGTGTGGCCTCACCATGCCCTGTACAGTTGTAGCAAGACTTCTCTACTTTTATACTCCATCCCCCTTGCAATAAAGGTCAACATTCTAGAGAGGTTATGCTGCTGTTTCACAACAGTATGTTCAAATTGTTTCTAAATCATTATTGATTGTGGTGACGATGAGAATATTGAGAAATGTAATGCAGAGTTCTATGGATGAAGTTTCATCCTGATTGTAATGCTCTTCCATTACACAGCCCTTCCACTGGGAATGGGCATTGTCACATTACAAAATTTATTTTGGGTCACATAAACACCGTGCTCTAATCAGCCTGAAAGAATGACAGACACTTCTTAGAAGCGCACGTAAAACCAGTCTCAGCCTAGCCTCTTGTCACAGAGGAGATCTCCTTCACGCTAGCCAATACATTCCTGAGGTCATTCTGGAAATATTTAGGTCGTTGGGTTATTACACAAAACCAGTCAACCATTGGACCTTATTCAAACTGTAACATCAGATGGCAAGTTAATGATATTTTCTTTGGCAGTTCCATTCCTCTGGTTTTAACTGCTTAAGGGACGCTGGCTTAATGATAACTTTCTCCTCAGTGAAAGTTAATGATTTTCTCCTTAGCTGCTGGGTTAACAGTAACTTTCTCCTTATAGTGGGTCCCAGTTGGTTCTGCTGGTATCCCAGTCAACACTTGACAGTTGGTCAACTTAGCAGGTTAATGATATTTCCTTTATGTGCCTCTGATTTTAATTGCCTGGTCAATGAAAGAGCACAGGCTTTGTGAAGCAAAGATTAAACAGAACACTCAGAAGAGCGGGAAGAATTTACAGAGTTGTCTTCACAAAGGGATCTTTGTTGCCAACTATTGAAAGGGATTATTGCATTTCCTCCAACTTGATCCCCTCTAATGTCTCTGTATTCATCATGTGTATTAGTTGGATTCATTTTCAATTTTAAATTATTGTTCTGAAAGTAGTGGAAGAAATAATGGCCAGGAAATAAGTATCGTTGTTTTGACTGATCCCATGATGATGATATGCTGATGATATTTTTACCCAATGATATGAAATTTTTCATGAAATGCACTCATTGTTTTGATCATTGGTCCTGTTGTGTTTAAAAATTGAATGGGAACATCATTTCCAGTTACTGCCAAGAAGCAGGGCCAGTCTACTGTGTTTCAAGAGTTTTGCGTTTTTAATGGCTCTCTCCTCTTAACATTTTCTGGATTGTCATGTATGCGAGTTTGGTGATCAAAAAGCAGGCTCACTTCATTCCATTGCTTTTACCACGTGAGTTCTGGGCCTTATATGGTCAAGTTTTGGCAAATATAAGCCAAAAGGCTTATCCACAACTGACAGGAGTAGAGGCTCATTTTTTGCATTGTAGCAATTTGCTGCTGGAGTTATGCAATGTTATATTGGCCAAAGGAGGATAACAGGCATGAAATAGATACTGTGTGAAAATGCCTGTTTGAAAGTTCAGACTTAACATGCAATTTTCAGTCTAATTGGTGACTGTCATGAAATGAACACCTCTGCAGGCACTAACCAGAAACCTGCAGCTTTAGCACTCAAGTGCTGACTAGATGCAATTTCATGGAGCGCTACGTGTAGGCTCATCACACACATTCCCCCTGAAGGTGTGGTGCACTCTGGCTGGCTGACAGCAACAGGTTTCAGGTTGGCTCAGGGACTCAAGGAAATGGTGCCCAGTTTCTTGGGTGTGGCACTGGAGGTCCTAGTGGAGGAGGTCCCGAGGAGGAGGGAGGCCCTTTACATGCAGCGGTGGTGGGGGGGGTAGAATGACCTCCTACCCCTCTCTCCTGCAGCAGTTGGTGCTGCTCCACATGGCCTCATATCTTCTTCCCATCCTTCACCCAGGTCAAGATGGACCCTAGCAAAATGGCCATCACCAAGCATTCTATTTCTCCTGGTGACTGCTATAATGTGTCCAATAAGGTAGAATAACATAGCACTTAGGGCTGGATTTTAGGTTTATTGGTGGGACGAGGGAGTGGAACGGAAACTGAGTAGTCCACTTGCTCCCACTCCTGACCCCGCCCCCACCCCCGCCTTCTCAGCTCGTCAAATCTAGTGTCAGGTGGTCAATTAGTGGTCACCCGGCAGGAAGGAAACCAATCGGAGGTGCAAAGGGAGACTCTGTGCCCAACCTGCGCTGTAGGCCGAGATGTTATGTGGTAGACGGGTACTGCTGCGAACAGGAAGTCGGTACCAGCTGCAAGTTTAAAGGCTCCCCGTTCTCTGAATTTCTCTTTAGCTTTTTATTGAAGACTCAAAAGAAAAGGAAAAAAAAAAGTAATAAATAAACATGGGAATGCGGCCAGCATTTTCACCAGCAGAACCTGCTGCCACATTCAGGTGGTAGGCCTTTTCCTCCACCTTTCTGCCGCCTCATCACAGCTGCCGTAAACCACCCCCAAATCTCTTCATGGCCGAAGCTCAGGTAACGTAGTGGGCAATGGAATATTTCAGATGATTGGGTTGTTTAATAAGCTCAATAGCTTGTTAATTCGTCATTTCAAAATGGCAAGTGGGCTGCCCAAGTTCTGAGCCCGCTCGCCTGCCATCATTTGGGAAGCGGGTGTGACGACATTGTACTGCTGATCCGACCCCATGAAATCCTATTTTATGCTCAAACAAGGAGAGCGAGCACCTGCCTGATTGGTGTCTGTAAAATACAGTCCTTACTTTTTTTAAGCAATGTCCTCAGAGAATTTCTGAAATAAGTGCTGCTTTGATTGTTGGCGAAGTCTTGACAAAGTGCCCCATAAAGCCCCCTGATGTGTTTCAGAGGCCCTCTTCACAGCAATAGCCATGAAAGGATGAGTATCCCTTTAAGTGGTGAGCGCCCCTTTAAATAGTGCTTGAAATGAACATAAGCGCCATGTTTACTCCCAATTGGCTGGTCGCTGTTAAGAGAGGGCATTAGTTGAAGTGTTAGCCACCAATGCCGTGCTGCCTCTTTAGTGAGCCCAAGAGGAATTTTTAGTGGCAATCAGCTTTTTAACAATCCTCCAGGCAGCCATTCTTAGCTTCAACTGGCTTCAACTCTTTTACCAAAATGGCATCTTGGATTTAACATGGGTTAAACTGGCATTTCAGTTTAAGACCCCATTTTGGCCGCTGTGAGAATGGATTTAAAAAAAATATTTTAGAGAATATTGTGTTATTCTGTAAAGAGGGCTGGGTGGCTGTGTGTGTGTATGATCTAATTATACTGGGCAAGAGTTTGATAAGAGTCAGGTTGCCTGGGGGTTTGGAAACATGAAAAGGATAGAGGTGTTAAGTTGAGGTACAGGTAAATAGGTTAGATATAACATTTGCATTTTTAGATAAGTTGAGAGGTTGTTTGAATATCAAAGTGGAGTCAGAGGTAACAAAGAAAATGTTCGCATCTTGTGGGAGTTCCATAGGTAAACAAGTAGTAGGGACATTATATATTTTATTAACCCAAAAGCAAAGACAAGGTGGAAACATGAAAGATCTTATATTTGGAAGGGTTTGTGTTTAAAAGAGGTGTGAGAACAATGGGACTGAAGTGAAAGGGGGGGAAAAGGTATATTAGAGTTACTGTGGATAGCTGGAGTTAGCTGTTGAGCTGGAGATGGCAGGAGATAGCTGGAGCTGTTTGAGCTGTTGAGATAGCTGGAGCTCTGGACTGGAGGAGGATGCAGTTTGAATCACCCAAGCAGTCAAGCCAGAAAAGTCTTGGGCTGCAGCAAGCAGTTGTATTCTGAAGTGAATTCCACCACAGAGTGGAAGAAGGTAAAGGTCATCTGGTACACCTTTATTGGAGCTACAGCAGTTTGCCTTGTGTAATATTACTGGATTTCATATTTAAACGTCTATAAGGAAGCATTGTCGAGAAGGTGAACTTGTGGGTTTGGCCAAGTAGAGACTTTTGGGGGGAATGTTTTGTAAGACTAACCTTAATTGTCTATCTGTAATCTTGTGTGCTTAAGTTTTCTTTTTTTTTGTTAATAAAACTTTTACTTTTAATTTTTAAAAAACCCAGATGTATTACTAGACCTCTTACTGCTGAGATTGGTACATCTTCTTCTCATTACCAGAGTACCAAAAAAAGGTCGTGTCCCGTAAGCCAAGTTTCCCTCTGGGATTTGGTTTGCGCAGCAATTAACACCGGCTGTGCTCATAACACCACCTCTTTACCTTTTTAGTGCCTGAAGTATTTGGCAAAAATCCCATGATTTCTAGGGTTGCCAACTGTGATTAAATGTATTCCTGGAGGTTTCATCATATGACTTGCTCCCACACTCCAATCGGCCAGCACATCCATAGTTGTGACGTACTGCCTTCCTACATCAATTGGAAAGTAAAAGAAAACTCAGTATCAGTTGGATGATACTTGACTGTCAGCCAAACAACCATTTTTTCCCTCAATTTCGATATTTTTATATCTTGTAAAGAGAAATGTTCAAAGAAAATTAAAAAAAACTACCTTTTTTAGTGTCCCTATGATTTTTCTCTAGGATTGCACACAGCAGTGTCCTGGAGGTTAATCTTTAATTCCTGGTGACTCCAATCCTGGAGGGTTGGCTATCCTAATGATCTTTTCTATCCGTACTGAGCAGTGCAGGGGGAACATCTCATGCAACAAGAACCAATATCCAATCACCTTCCAACAGACCTGCAGGATATTGGCACTGGACTTCAAATATAAAACTAAGGCAGTGACATGGGGAAATATTTGGGCATCACTCTCCCAGCTCCCAAACTGCACTGGGTCTTCAGTGTAGCAGCAGAATATTTACAGCTGCGAGCGCTTTTATGGTGCTTTGGCCTAGCAGGACACACCCTTTATATTAAATCATTTGTGAGGTGGATGTCATCCATAAATACTGAGCACCTCATGCAACAGCAGTGTGAGAAAAATAATTGAAATTTAGATCAGAACTTCATCAATGGCCTTCCATCCATCAAAAGGTCAGAAGTGGGGATGTTCACTAATGACTGCACAGTGTTCAGTACCATTCACAACTCCTCAGATAATGAAGTGGCCTGTACCCAAATGCAACAAGACCTGGGTAACATTCAGGCTTAGTAGTGGCAAGTAACATTTGTACCACACAAGTGTCAGGCAATGACCATCACCAACAAGGGAAAGTCTAACCTCCCCTTGACATGCAAAGGCATTACCATCGCTGAAACCCCTACCAATAACATCTGGAGTTCATCATTGACCAAGAACTTAACTGGACTAGCCATATAAATGCTATGGCTACAACAGCAGGTCAGAGGCTGGGAATTTTGCGTGAACTCACCTCCTGACTCCCCAAAGTTTTATGCCATGGATTACTCCCCACTTGCCTGGATGTGTGCAACACAAGCAGCTCGATACAACCCATGACAAAGCAGCTTGCTTGATTGGCACCATATTCACAACCTTAAGTGTTCACTCCCTCCACCAATGATGCACCGCGTCTGCAGTGTGTACTGCCTACAAGATGCACTGCAGCAATTCTCCAAGGCATTTTCAACGGCACTTTCCAAACCCAAGACGTCTACTACCTAGAAGAACTAGCAGAGCAGATGTAAAAACAGAAAATGCTGGACAAACTGAGCAGGTGTGGCAGCATCTGTGGAGAGAGAAACAGTTAACATTTTGAGTCCGTCTGACTGTTCTTCAGCATAGCAGATGCAAGGGAACACCACCACCTACCCATACCCCTCCAAGTCACACACCATCCTGATTTGGAACTATATCACCATGACTACAGCGATGCTGGGTAAAAACCTGGAACTCCTTTCCTAGCAGCACAGTGGGTGTACCTACACTAGACTGGCAGCAGCAGTTCAAATAGCTTACTTCCTATCTCCTTCTCAAGGGTAATTAGGGATTGGCAATAAATGCTAGCCTACTCATTGATGCCCACGTTACATGAATGAACTGCTGGTCACACCTCATTGTGTAACAGAAGTGACCAAGTGTGTACCTCCTGATAATGTTTGTCTTCTATTACCGAACGAGTTTACATGAGCCATGTAAAAGATTCTCCTGCATAAAACATAGAGCTTGAACAGCACAGATGAGAAACTGTGGTGATGATTTTCAAGGTGGCAAGGGACTAAAAATGGCCATTTCGCTTTATTATTCCTTGAGCTAACCTGCGCCATTTTGAAGGGGGGCCACCACTGGACTCCAAGCATGCGCAGCATTACATGTTAGGCCCTCCTAATGTGTACAATGATGTCCTAAGATCATTTAGATTGGAACTGGTGTGCCACAGTGCACTCTGACAAGCTACATGGACAATAGTACCAAAGAGGCCCCCAAATTAATCCAACCTTGGAATGCCTCCCCCCACTCCCACTGCACCGCACCCCCCAACCTTGCTCCACTGATGTTGGGTACGTTTTTTGCCATGCCTAGAGCTTTGTACATCGTGTCCCTGTGAACATGGTCCATTTTCGATCTCCAGATAAAGTGGTGGGTGACCACGATAGCGCAAGAGCAGGGACTAGCAGAGACCCGAACTATGTAAAGCAACACCAAGAGCACCTCGCATTTGATGGCCAGGTTCTTACCCACAATGGAGAGGAAGCATTGCTCCCACGTGCCCAGTTTCTATTTCACCATGGTTACACGCTCTGTCCAGTTTTTGGGACCCCCCCACCAACCCCTCTGAACCATATGTCCAGCACCTTCAAGTACTCTGACTAGACAATGAAGGGGACAAAGATGCTGGATGTTCCCAGAAAACATGGCCTTGCCCTCGCCATGCTTTACTTTGCCCCCTGAGGCCAATTCAAACTCGCTGTAGATGCTCATTAGTCTGCAAACCGACAGCAGAAGACGGCGAAGTCGTCCATACAGGGAGGCTTAGGCCTGAGTGCCTCTGCTGCCTAGGATTGTCACTCTTCTCCCTGCATCCTTCCTGACGCAAACAGGTTTGACACATGAACAAGATGGGGAGAGAAGACAGCCGTGTCTGACTCGATTTAATAAGAAAACTTTCCAATTCCATTGAATGAAACTGCATTTTTTAAACTCTTTCACGGGATGGGGGTGTCGCTAGCTAGGCCAGCATTTATTGCCCATCCTTAATCGCCCTTGAGAAGGTGGTGGTGAGCTGCCTTCTTGATCCGCTGCAGTTCATGTGGTGTAGGTACACCCACAGTGCTGTTAGGGAGGGAGCCCCAGGATTTTGACCCAGCGACAGTGAAGGAACGGTGATATATTTCCAAGTCAGGATGGTGAGTGGCTTGGAGGGGAACTTCCAGGTAGAGGTGTTTCCGTGCATCAGCTGCGCTTATCATTCTAGGTGATAGCGGTCAAGGGTTTGGAAAGTGGTTTGAAAGGAGCCTTGGTGAGTTGCTGCAGTGCATCTTATAGATGGTACACACTGCTGTGCGTTGGTGGTGGAGAAAATAGATGTTGAAGGTTGTGGATGGGGTGCTAATCAAATGGGCTGCTTTGGCCTGGATGGTGTTGAGCTTCTTGAGTGTTGTTGGAGCTGCACTCATCCAGGAAAGCAGAGAGCATTCCAGCACACTCCTGACTTGTACCTTGTAGATGGTGGACAGGCTTTGGGGAGTCAGGAGGTGAGTTACTTGCCACAGTGTTCCCAGCCTCTAACCTGCTCCTGTAGCCGCAGTATTTATATGGCTGGTCCAGTTCAGTTTCTGATCAATGGTAACCCCCAGGTTGTTGACAGCAGGGGATGCAGTGATGGCAATGCCATTGACTGTCAAGGAAAGGTGGTTAGATTTTCTCTTGTTGGAGATTGTCATTGCCTGGCACTTATGTGATGTGAATGCTACTTGCCGCTTATCAGCCCAAGCCCGGATATTGTCCAGGTCATGCTACATGTGGACTCAGACTGCTTCAGTATCTGAGGAGTTATGAATGGTGCTGAACATTGTGCAATCATCAGCGAACATCCCCACTGATATTTGTGTAGCCCAGTTAAAATGGTGCACTGGTCAACATGACTTCCCATGCCCCCAGCACCATCATCAGAAATCCCTTTCATGTAGCCACATTTAACAACAGTTAGGAAAATCTGCCTCAGCATTTTGCAAGACCTTAGTAATAATAGTGATTAAAAGGAAAACAAACCAATGCTATTACATTGATTATCTTCCTTGCAGAGTACGAATGCCCACCTTTTCAAATTGTTTGGTTATTTTCTTTTCTCTCAACAATTTCCTTTCCTCTTCACCTGCCCTGAAGGTATCCATTTCTTAGTGCAGCATAGTTCCAGTTGACATCCATTTTCCTCCAGCAGGATAGTGATGTGTGAGCCTTGACAGGAAACATTTGCAGACCGGTCAGCCATGAGAGTGTATAGTGATGTTCCCCAGGGACCTGTATTAGGACTACTGCTCTTTTTAATATATGTTAACGACCTGGATGGACTTTGATATATAGACTATAATTTCCACAGCTTGCAGATTGCAGAACTTTACAGTGCGGATGATAGTAAATGAGGACGATAGTAACAGACCTCAGGGGGACGTGGGCAGACTGATTAAATGGGCAAATGCATGGAAAATGAAATTTAACATCGAGAAGTGTGGAATGATACATTTTGGTGGGAAGAACGAGGAGAGGCAATATGAATAAAATGATGCAATTTTAAAGGAACAGGGACAGAAAGAGCTGGCAGTGTATGTGCATCAAACTTTGAAGGGGGCAGAACAAATTGAGATACTGTTAAAAAGCACATGGGATCCTTGGCTTTATTAATAGAGGAAAAGGCTACAAAAGCAAACAAGTTCTGCTAAACCTCTTTAAAACACTGGTTAGACCTCATCTGGAGTTCTGTTCAATTCTGAGCACCACACTTTGGGAAAGATGTCAAGGCCTTGGAGAGGGTGTGGAAGAGATTTACCAGAATGGTACTGGGAACAGAGGAGTTCAGTTCTGTGGACAGACTGGAGAAACTGAGGCTGTCCTCCTCAAGCAGAGAAGAAGAGATTTGATAGAGGTGTTGAAAATCATAGTTTTGATAGAGTAATTAGGGACTGCTTCAGTATCTGAGGAGTTACGAATGGTACCATTTTAACTGGCCTACACAAATATCAGAAACTGTTTTCCGTGGCAAAAGAGTTGGTGACCAGAGGACACGCATCTAAAGTGAAAGGCAAAACAACGAGAGGTAACATGATAAAAGAATTTTCGTGCACAGTGAATGATTATGATCCAGAATGCATTGCCGGACAGGGTGGTAGAAGCAGATTCAAAGGTAACACTCAAAAGAGAATTGGATAAAAAGTGCAAGGGGATAATTTGCAGGGCTATGGTGAAAGAGCAGGAGTATGGGATTAATTGGACAACTTTACCAAAGAGCCAGCAGAGACACAATGGGCCAAATAGCCTTCCTCTATGATGTATCATTCTAGAATTCCATGAGAGATATCGATGTTGACTCCAATCCTATCCATGTCTAACATCCAGATGTGTACTTCCAGTATGCACTCAATAGCGACCAGGAGTCATTTTTTTCTCTCTCAGCTAAGGTTGTTCAGGTTAATTGTAGCACTGCTACCTGATCTTGAGTCCAGATCAGCTCCCTCAACACACATCGCAGAATTAACCTACGACCTTCTTGCCCTGCATGGCTCAGCTACAATTAGAGAAGCTTGCTGAGGCAGCAAAGGAGCTCATTATGATTTTTAATTACACACGCGTGCTTTAAATCTGTAGGCTCAGATTGCACCAGAGAAGATGGCGAATAGAAGGTCAGTCTCGGATTTACAAAACCCAAAGGAGATTCAAAACAAAAACAAAAATAAAAATACCTGGAAAAGCTCAGCAGGTCTGGCAGCATCTGCGGAGAGGAACACAGTTAACGTTTCGAGTCCGTATAACTCTTCAACAGAACTAAGGAAAAATAGAAGAGAGGTGAAATATAAGCTGGTTTAAGGGCAGGGAGGGCGGGGGGGACAGGTAGAGCTGGATAGAGGGCCAGTGATAGGTGGAGATAACCAAAAGATGTCATAGACAAAAGGACAAAGAGGTGTTGAAGGTGGTGATATTATCTAAGGAATGTGCTAATTAAGGGTAGAAAGCAGGACAAGCAAGGTATAGATAGCCCTAGTCGGGGTGGGGTGGGGTGAAGGGAAGGGATCGAAATAGGCTAAAAGGTAGAGATAAAACAATGGATGGAAATACATTTAAAAATAATGGAAATAGGTGGGAAAAGAAAAATCTATATAAATTATTGGAAAAAAAGGGGGGGATCAGAAAGGGGGTGGGGATGGAGGAGAGAGTTCATGATCTAAAATTGTTGAACCCAATATTCAGTCCGGAAGGCTGTACCAAAGGAGATTCATGTGGAGAGGCTACAATAATCAGATATTTCAATACCATTTTAAATGGCATGGGTGATTACTGCATCAGGGTTTAAAATTGATAAGGAGGAGATATTGGAAAAGCTGTCAGTACTTAAAATGGATAAGGCGCTGGGACCGGATGAGATGCATGCAGGAATATTGAAGGAGGTGAGATTGGAAATTGCAAAGGCTCTGGCAATAATCTTTCAATGTTCCCTGGATTCGGGGCAGGTGTCGGAGGACTGGGGAATTGCAAACATTACACCCTTGTTCAGAAAAGGTTGTAAAGATCTGCCCTGAAATTACAGACCAGTCAGTTTAACTTCGGTGGTGGGGAAACTTCTAGAAACAATTATTCAGGCTAGAATTAATAGTCACATGGAAAAATTTGGATTGGTTGGGAAGAATCAGCATGGATTTGTTAAAGGAAGATTGTGTCTAACTAATTTGCTGGAGTTTTTTGAAGAGGTAACAGAGATGGTTGTTGAGGACAAGGCTGTTGATGTGGCGTATATGGGCTTCCAAAAGATGTTCAATACAGGGCCACACAACAGACTTGTGAGGAAAGTTGTAGGTCATGGAATAAAAGGGACAATAGCAACGTGGATACAAAATTGGCTAAGGGATAGGAAACAAAGAGTAATGGTTAATGGGTATATTTCAGGCTGGAAGAAGGTTAGTTGTGGATTTCCCCAGGTGTCGGTATTGGAACCCTTGATCTTCTGATATATATAAATGATCTAGATCTTGGTGTGCAGGGGACAAATTCAAAGTTTGTGGACAACACAAAACTTGGGAGAATTGTAAACTGTGAGGAGGACAGTATAGAACTTCAAAAAGACATTGACACATTGGTGGAGTGGGCAGATAGGTGGCAGATGAAGTTCAATGCAGAGAAGTGTGAGGTGATACACTTTGGTACAAAGAACATGGAGAGACAGTATAAAATAAAGGACACTATCCTGAAGGGTGTGCAGGAACAGAGAGACCTGGGTGTGTATATACATAAGTCATTAAAGGTGGCAGGACACGTAGAGAGAGCTGTTTCTAAAGCATACAGTACTCTAGGCTTCATTAATAGGGGCGTAGAGTACAAGAGCAGGGAGGTTATGATGAACTTATATAAGATGCTGGTTAGACCTCAGCTGGAGCACTGTGTACAGTTCTGGACGCCACACTATAGGAAGGATGTAAATGCATTGGAGAGGGTGCAGAAGAGGTTTACGAGAATGGTTCCAGGGATGAGACACTTCAGTTATGAGGAAAGATTGGAGAATCTGTGACTGTTTTCCTTGGAGAGGAGAAGGTTGAGAGGAGACATGATAGAATTTTTCAAAATAATGAGGGGTCTGGACAGAGTGGATAGGGAGAAACTGTTCCCGCTTGTAAATGGATCGAGAACCAGAGGGCACAGTTTTAAAATGTTTTGCAAAAGAAGCAAATGCAAGGTGAGAAAAATCTTTTTCACACAGCGAGTAGTTAGGGTTTGGAATGCACTGCCTGGAAGTGTGGTGGAGGCAGGTTCAACTGAGGCATTCAAGAGGGCATTGGATGATTATTTAAATAGAAACAATGTGCAGGGTTACGGGGAAAAGGCAGGAGATTGGCACCAAGTTAAAATGCTCAGAGCAGTGCAGGCACGATGGGCTGAATGGCCTCCTTCTACACCGTACCAGTTCTGTGATTCTTTGAGAATAAGGGCAGCAGTATTTCAGCCAGCACACTAATGGTTTGGAAACTCTGCTCTCTTGCATGTAATTCAACAAAAATGTCTATTTCCTCTGAATGTATTTGTTCCTACTTTATTGTGGGCAGACATGGAATGACTATCATTATTAATTGGGCAAACAGTCATTTTCAGTGGTGGTAACCCGTGATTCATTGAATCCCTTAGCCGACAGGGTAGCCATTCGGATTTCATAGAATCATAGAATAGCATGGTTACAGCACAGAAGGAGGCCATTTGGCCCATCATGTCCAATTCCCTTTTGAAAACCATGACTGAAACAGCATTCACCACACTCTAAGGCAGTGTGATCTAGAGGTGGAATTCTCCGCTCCATTTGGCGGCAAGAGCGTTTGGCGGCGTGAGCAGAAAATATCGCAAGATGGCCCTAGTCACGTTTCCCAGTGACGTAATCCCAGTACACGATTGTCCCCTCCCCCCCTCAGTGGCTTGTCAAAAGTGAGCATTCTTCTGCAGCTGAGTCCCTTCAGCAGCAGCTCCATTGAGATGCTTGGAGTCGGGCCTCTGAAGCTTTTCTGCCCACTCAAGCAACGCAAAAGCATGAACTTGCCACCAAACGCTCCAGAACTTTTCACCCCTTGGGTGCGGACTGAAACTTAATGTGCGTTTTAGGGGGCAGCAGAACAACTGGATGACTGGGCAAGTTGTAGAATCCCCTTGCATAAGGTGGGCATGGAACAGACACTGATAGTGGCACTCAGAGCCCCTTACAATGTATTTACTCAGGTTTGGACCAGTAGCCCCCATGGTTCAAGCTAACAGCGCAGCCTTGCAGTGCGGGTTAGGAGAGTGCCTGCTCCTCAGCTGGGAGCACAGCATGCAGTCCAGTGGGCAAAGCTGCCGCCAATCAGTCGAGTGGAGTGGGGCAGAGGTGGGTGGGGTTCTGGAAAGCCATGAAGTGCACTAAACACTGGCCACCCAAGCGGTGGCCAGCACTCTCTGACATGTATGAAATGGCCTTGAGATGCCGCCGGAGTCTTAACCAAGAGAGGTCCTTAGGAGACATGTGCGAACCCTCATGTCTTCCTCTTTGATACTGAAGGAGGAGAACATCAGGATCATGGAGCCTGGTGATTTAGCACTACGCCTCGTGGCTTACAGGGAGCAGAGAAGGAGGAGAAGAGTGTGACGGAGGTGCCTGGCTCACCAATGGGAGGAGCACCACCCTCCAGATGAAGGTGCGGCAGGGCCTGCTCTGGACACAGCTGAAGATCCACAGTGAGCCTTCACTCACAGGCACCTCGCTAGACCCAGGGTCTATAGACAGCACCTGTCATTCCTGCAGATGAGCGAGAACAAGTGTCACCGAAGACTGTGCATATCTCGAGAACTGGTCATTCACATATGCCACATTCTGTAGTATTTGGCGCCATGGGGATTTGGAGGGCATCCACTGCCAGTGGCTGTGAAAGCGACCATAGTGTTCAATTTTATGCCAGTGGCTTCTTTCAGGGCTCCACAGGTGACCTGTGCAGGTTCTCACAAGCCTCCACCCACACGTGCACCCAAGAGGGCACAGACATCATTTCCACGAAGGCACAGATCTCTGTGCATTTCGACCGGGATCAGGAAAGCCAGGAAGCATGAGCGCTGGGATTTGTGCAGAGCTTTGGTTTTCCACCAGTGCAAGGTGTCATCGACTGCACTCACGTGGCATTTAGATCTCTGTGGAAACCAGCAGTCCAGTAGGTCTGCTTCCCTTCGCTGAATGTTCAGCTGGTCTGTGACCACAACAAGCGCACCATGCAGGTGTGTGCACAATACCCCGGAAGCATCCACGACCCCTACATCATCAACAGGCCTCAGGTCCCTGACATGTTCCAGGGCCCAGAGAAGCTGCAAGATTGGCTTCCCAGGGACAAGAGCTACCCACAGAGGACGTGGTTGATGATGCCCATGCGACAGTCTCAGACTGCAGCAGAAAGATGGTATACTGAGGCTCATATCGCAACCCCGGCTTTGGTGGATCACACGATTGGCATCTTGAAAATGAGGCTCTGGTGCCTCGACAGGTCTGGTGGAGCGCTCCAGTACAGTCCTGAGAGGGCATCACACATCATCATAGCTTGCTGCGTGCTACAACAGGGGGAGGAGCTGGCTGAGGAGGAGATGGAAGCGCTGCACGTCTCCTCCGTTGAGGAGGACGTCGAAGGCGATGAGAGTGATGAGGTCCTGGAAGACAAAGATGCTGGCGATGAGGCCATCGCACTGGCCAGACCAGGCAGGCGTGCTCAGGAGACCCTAATAGCTGCAGAATTCATAGAGGATGATGACGAGATGCAGTGAGGACACTTCTGACATCCTCACATTGCATCTGTGAACATCTGATACCTGTCTAGCTCACGGCAGCATACATACCCTCTGCGATCAGACTCATGTCATGGAGATGCAGCGGAGACCCCTAATAGTCGCTGGATTCCAGGAGGATGATGACGACATGCAGGGAGGACACTCCATAGATCTTCATATTGCACCTGTGAATGTCTGACTCCTGTCTGGCTGAGGGCAGCTCGCTTGGGCCGTGTGAACAGGGTCATATCATGGAGACGCAGCAGTGATACTTTAACAGCACCTGATCCTTTGGTAGCCTTCATCACCTGTCTCCATCAGGAGCACAGAGTCACTGGTCACAGATGCTGAAGAGATGGGGGCCAGCCCCACCTCAAAGGCACTGAGAGCACACAGAGAGGATGATGGAACTCTATGGTGCCTGCCCACAGCATTCTGGCAGCAATGACAAGCACCACCGAGGTGCAGGCATCACTAATGTTTCCAGGGGGTGTGAGGTAGACCATCACTTTGGTCTAAAGGCTGCGCAAAGCACAGTGAAGTGGCCCTGGACTGAGACATCTGCCTTCATCTTGTGCAGGAACCAAGGTTTCACATCTGAGTACACGAACACTGCTCATCAGAATAAGGAGCAATAGGCAAGAAGACAATTTTGGGAGTTTATTTACAATAGTGAACATTATGTACAAGTGATTAACACCCATGCCCACGTTGGGAAACTACATCCTTTTAATCTTCTCAACCTTGCCACTACATCTTGGTGCTCTCCCGACATCGATAGCAGAGGTGGAGGCAGCCTGCTGACTGCTATGCCCTGTCTGTGATGACCTTGGCAGGCCCCAGCTTGCTTTTGGGGTACCCTGGTGTGGCAGTGGCACCCTCCTCAGCCTGGGGAGCTGGAGCTATCAGGGGTCACAGGAAGAGGGGAATCGGATGGGCCAGACACTCCTGGAGTCACCTGGGCCGATGGCCCTGAGGTGGGCACCTGCTGATTCTCCTCCCTATGGGTGCCCAAGGTTTCCCTGGCTGACTCCTTGAGAGGAAAGGGGAGTTCCTCCCCCTCACGTTGACACTGATGGATGCCAGCAAGTGCCTCAGTGATAGAATGCAGTTCCTGCAGCAGTGCAGGACTGATGTCGTGGGCCAAGGTCTCTATGGCAGCTGCCATCATACCAGTGTTGACCTCGGTGCATTAGCATGCTGGTGATATCACCTCAGACTCCTCCATCGTCCCTTGCAATCTGAGGAGTGTGGCGAACGTCCCTTCCCCATGTTCCCGAGTTTGTCTTTGCAGCTCCAGCAACTGAGGTGTGACCGAGTCCAGAGGCTCCTCACTGCCTCGGGCTCAGCAGATTCCTGGCCTCCAGCAGTCCTCCGAGTGCCGGCACCATTGGAATTCCCTGCCACCACCTGCTGCTGTGGATCAGACAGTGCATTGTGCTCACCCCCGAGGCTACTCCAGAACTACCGAGGTGTGTGTGTGTCCCTGCGCTAGTGGAGGGTGTGGGTGAGCTCTGTGACAGGCCTTCAGTTAGGATGTCTGCGAATTCCTCTCCCGAGGTGCCCTCGGGCTGGAGTCAATGACCTGGCTCATGGCCGCCCTCAGCTGCTTTCCAAATGCGCCTGCAAGAGAAAAGGAGAGATAATTAGTGCATGGCAGGGGACTGTGAAACAGGAGGTATCACTCACAGTATGGTTGTCTGATGGATGTTGCGGTACAGGATCCTCACTTGGTTGAGCACCACCGACCTCACCATCTGCGCAGGGATGGTCCACATCCTCGCCAGCCATCCTGACGGCTCTATTTTCAAAGGCCGTGAAGATCTTGATGTCGGGCATTCCTTCCCCCAGTCTGGGACGTCTCCCTCTTGTTGTGGGCTAGCTTATCCTGCATGGAGGCAGATGGAGTGTGTGTAAGCAGCACGCCTGCCAGGTCAGATGAGAAGGATGCCTGGCCTGTACGGAGTGTGAGTGGTGCTATCGACGGCCTGAGGACACAATGGGCAGGGGAGATGAGGGTGTTTGTGAGAGAGTGAGTGGTGATGTCTCTTGAGCTGGCAGTGAGTGCGAACCCTGTGGATGTGTGATGGGTTTGTGAATATGTGAGTGGAGAGTGATGAGAAGAGTGACATACCCTGGCAGAACGGAAGAGATCATTCATCCTCTTGCGGCACTGGGTGGCTGTCCTCTTTTGGAGGGTGTTGGCGCTCACCACCTCTGCCACCGCTTGCCATGCTGGATTGGTGATGTTGGAGGCTGGTCTTCGCCTAGAGTAGGGGTAGAGGAGTTTGCGCCAGGCTTCCATTGTGTCCAGCAGGCACCCCAGAGAGGCATCACTAAATCTGGGAGCTGCCGTCTTCTTTTCTTTCAGGGCCAGCTGTCGCCTGGAGCAGTCCTGGTCTGCAGGCATGAGGTTGGCAGTGCTCTGGTGCGCTCTAAATATGGCACCCGGAGCGAGGAAACGCTGAGGTCATGGTGTGGCGGGCAAATCCGAGCCCAGCCGCCAGCGATTCTACATGCTCCCTGTGCATGCATTATTAATGAGGCGGATACGCCGGGAAGCAAAGGATACGGTCCAAACACTCACCAGTGTGGCTGGTGGGGAAAACATCTTTTTTCCACACTACCGCTCCCGCACTTAATGCAATTCAGGGAAAATCCCGGCCCAGATCCTAACCCCTCGCTGCGTGAGAAAGATTTTCTTCACATCACCATTACCTCTTTTTCACCGTTCACCTTACATCGGTGTCCTCTGGTTCTCCACCCTCCCACCAATGGGAACAGTTTCTCCCTATCTACTCTGTTCGGACCCCTCATGGTTTTGAAAACCTTTATCAAATCTCCTCTCAACCTCCTCTCCTTCCAGGAGAATGACCTCAGTTTCTCCAATCCGGGTCCACGTAACCGAAGTTCCTCATCTCTGGAACCATTCTCATAAATCTTTCCTGCACCTTCACATCCTTCCTAAAGCATATTGCTCAGAATTAGACGCAATACTCCAGTTGAAGCTGAATCAGTGTTTTATACAGCTTTATTATAACTTCCTGGCTTTTGTACCCTGTGCCTCTACATAAAAAGCCCAGGATCCCATATGCCTTATTAACTGCTTTCTCAACCTGGTCTGCCGCTTTCTATGCACATTTGTGCACTAATGCCCCCAGGTCCCTCTGCTCCTGCACTCCCTTTTAGAATTGTATCTTTTATTTTATATTGTCTCTCTTCATTCTTCCTACCAAAATGTAGCACGTCACAGTGATTTAGCCTCCATTTCCAGATTGCTGTCATCCTGCAATACAGTAATACAATTGTATGCATATTGCCTGGAGCAGCACATTATTAACAGGCTGTGCAGGTACACACATCAGATACTTAGAGTGGATGGGCGTGTGCATGTGTATGTGTTTATGTGTGTGGGTTTTTGTGCGTGTGTGTATGTATATATATATATATATATATATATATGGAAGCATTGTCATGATTGGAAGCACTTATCATGTTGTGGAAGCTCACATTGTTACTGAGGTACCTCTCCCTGTCTCTGCATTTTAACTTTATGGCCTTCCATGCCCAGTAGTGCATGGAGAAATCCAGAAGCTGGGTTCGGAGGGCTCAGGGGGAAACATAAGGGGAGCAGGGTTGAGCCTTAACCATGTATCTCATTTCATTAGACTTTGGTGCTTAGAAATATTGTCGGACTTTTTGCCTCATGACGGGGGGTGCTACGGGATTATGAGAGGAAGGTCAGAGGACTTGAGGTGATGGAGGTCAGGGGAATATTCCTAGGAAGGTGGAAAGGCACTTAGCCCCTGAATTCAGCAGCCTCTGCCGTCCTGTAACTCAGAAATCCAGCTGACCAGAAATAAACTTAAAATGATGGATAAGGGCAAGAGTAAAACTGGCTTTGTCAAAGTGGCAGCTCAGAGCAGTTTGACTGCACCATTTATGTTTAATAAGGGTTTGGTAAGATAAGGATAGAATGGAGAAGCTAGGGTTATTCTCCTTAAAGAAGAGAAGGTTGATTTGATAGAGAATTTGAGCAGGGTAGATAGGGAGAGACAGTTCCTATTGGTGCATGGTTCAAGAACCAGAGGACATCAATTTAATTTTGTATCATTTAATAGTGAGTAAACCAAATTGAAAAATGATAGAAAGTCTTGTATTTATGCAGTGCCTTTCACAACTTCAGGACATCCCAAGGAACTTTACAGTGTGGCCACTGTACATGTTTAGACCTCCTGCTGACAATGGGTGTTACTTATAATATTTCTAGCTACACAAGGTGCATTTCATTAAACCTGCAAAAATCTATCAATATTCATGAACCTACGTTAACCTTTAACAAATGTCTTCTAGATATTTTTATCTGCCTCATTGAAGGGAAGATGGGTACTGTTGTAATATACCTTTAAGGGAATGCAGCATGACATCACTGGAAAGGATGTGTGTCATGCAATCCAGTTTCAATTTCACTTTTGCTTTTGAACAGAGCACAGCACAGACAGCTTGGCTGCTGATGTGTTTTCAAGCTTTGTACCTCAGTATAAATGTTCCCATGTGCCTAGTCTCAATAAGTGAAGCCACCACCTGTTGAGCCAATCTGAATGAGCGATTGGTGGCTTTATATCATTACACAAACATGACAGGTACAGCCCAGAAAGTTTTTGAAAGCACTCCCAATTTGTTTTTGCTTTTAATTGAATGCAGTATGAGGTTAGACAGAATGGCATTGACACAGTGGATGGTACAAGGAGGACCTGGTAATTAGCATGGGGTGACATGGAGCAAAAGGGACAATGCCAAGATATAATAGCAAGATGACTTCCTGTCTGAGTGGGGTTCAAGATGAAGGTAGAGTTCTTTATCTTGGAAAAGAGAAAGGAGGTTTAACCCAAAAAAACAGTCCCCTTTTGCCATTCCGAGGCCTAAGCAGAGATGACGTCAGTAATATTTGCTTACATAAGTGTTCTAATAACCAAAACCACATGGATTATATAGGAAGCACCCAAGAAGCCTTCATTGAGCATTAAGGTGGGGGCCAAAAAATGGTGCATTTAAGAGTTTAACGAGCCCCTGTTCTGAATAAACCCCACATTGGCTACCAGCTGGTTTTTCTTTGTGCTCGAAGTGAAATCAACCAGAATGAGCAGACGTTTGATTATATATGCTTATTACACACACGGTAATTTGTAAGGTTGTCTGAGAATTTCGTTCGTGCTTGTGTATCAAGTTAAGAAGA
The DNA here is from genome assembly GCF_964194155.1 of Cetorhinus maximus. Lineage (NCBI taxonomy): Eukaryota > Metazoa > Chordata > Chondrichthyes > Lamniformes > Cetorhinidae > Cetorhinus > Cetorhinus maximus. Next base: position 15,964,786 of record NC_135882.1, on the reverse strand, counting down.
AGCATTTTCTAACAAGCATATTTTGTCCATCGATTTGGCGTATCTATTGGATGCCCTCACATTGGCAGCTTCTTCAGGTCTGGAACTTCTTTCTCATTCCATCCCATGCCCTCTGGGTATCACAACACAGTCTCGAGGGGAAGGGCTCCTTGAGTGCCGGACAGGGCCACTACATTATTGTTGTAATATACCATTAAGGGATAGCAGCATGCCATCACATTAAGGGAAGTGTGTCATGTGATCCGACCTCAGTTTCACTTTGACCTGGAGCAGGATACAGCACACACAGCCCTGCTGATGTCTTCAAGCTTTCTATATATATATATATATTCACATGTGCGCGATTGGTGCCTTTATATCAGTACAACATGACACTAATTGATCCGCTTCCTCCTCAATGCCAAGGTCATACATTCAGCTGTATGTCCAACTGACATCTGCGACTGTGCAATGGCAACTTCACCTTAAGTGGTCACTTCTCTCTTATGTTCCTGGGCTGGGAAGGGGTTTTTTTTTAACAATTAACCATGCCCCAGGGAATTTTGGAAAAATGTTCCTTTGGAAAGAATTGGATAGGTCCACAGCCACCTCAGGAGCGAGGTACCAGAACATACAGCCCCCAACACCCCCTCCCCACCATATTCTTTTTCCCATTTACCATGGGTAATATTCATTGGAGGAATCCTAGGTTAAATTGGTTAATACTCAACCCCCTCTCTCCAATGGTAAAGGCAGTGGTTAACTGGACCTTAAAGATCAAGGGGTCCCAAGTCCAATCCCTAATCTGTGCTAAGTTAGTTGATCCTAGTAAAAGCGGCAGCTGTGGTGTCTCAGTTGGTTGGATTTCCTGCCCTTGGGAAATATCCATGAGTAAATGTTTTGTGGGAACAGAATTGAGCTTGGAATTTGAGCACCACATAGTTGAATAGCCTAGCTTCACATATGAAGAATGACCATTTGAGAGAGGTATGGTTTATACATGAATGTTATTGCCCTTTAGGTTTATGTAATTCCTTCGTTATGTGAATGTACTTGTTAGTATGAAGCAGCAATTGTTAGTCTATAATTACAGTATTGCATCAATAGTTATAAAATCGTTTCATAACGGACATTTAACCCAATATTTTATCACTAAACTCTCACACATTGTCCTATGTGCAAGTGTTTGTCAGTAGAACAATACCAAATTTTTGGATTTATTGCCAGCAGCAGTGATTTATATCTCCTCATAGCCGCGTTTCACTTTTAACCCTTGTTCTCTCCAGTGAATGCTTTTAATTTAAGATTACTTTCCTTCCTGCATCAGAAACATGTCCTTTTTGTGCCATTCTCCCCCCACCTCCACCCCCACCCCACAATTTATAATTTTTATCCCAGTGCTCTCCTGGCCTAAGTCCCGTCCTCCACACTCTGTTTGAACTTCAATCTATCCAAAACTGTGCTGCCTGTACCTCATTCTGCATTTCACCCCACTCCCCCATCGGCCCATATCCTGGCTGGCCCCCAACACCTCAGATTTACAATTCTCGCCCCTTGTGCTTAAATCCCTCAAGCCCTTACATCCTCCAGCCCTACAAATCTCTCCCTCCTACTCTGTACTGTCTGCTCCGCTGACTCTGGCCTCATGCATTCACCTCTCGGCCTCTCAACCAGCCCCTCAGCCTTTAGATCCTTCTAAAGGCCAGCCACTTTGAGCAAGATTTTGGTCACCCCTGCAATTCTCTTTTTCATGTTTAACCAACTTATTGGAGTCCTTTGAGTAAGTAACGTGTGCTGTGGATAAAGGGGAACCAGTGGATGTACTGTATTTAGATTTCCAGAAGGCATTTGATAAAGTGCCACATCAAAGGTTATTGCAGAAAATAAAAGGTCATGGTATTGGGGGGTAACATATCGGCATGGATAGAAGATTGACTGACTAACTACTCTCTGGAAGCAGAGAGTAGGCATAAATGGGTCTTTTTCAGGTTGGTAAGATGTAATGAGTGGCGTGCCACTGGGATCAGTGCTGGGATCTCAACTGTTTACAATTTATTTAAATGGCTTGGATGAGAGGATTGAAGGGATGGTTGCCAGATATGCTGAAGACACAAAGATAGGTAGGAAAGTAAGTTGTGAAAAGGACACAAGGAGGCTACAAAAAGATATAGACAGGTTAAGCGAATGAGCAAAGATCTGGCAAATGGAGTATAATGTGGGAAAAGGTGCAATTGTCCATTTTGGCATGAAGAATGAAAGAGAAGCGTATTATCTAAATGGTGAGAGATTGCAGAGTCCTGAGGTTCAGAGAGATCTCAGTGTCCTGGTGCATGAATCACAAAAGGCTAGTATACAAGTACAGCAAGTAATTAGGAAAGCTAATAGAATGTTATCATTTATCACGAGGGGAATTGAATACAAAAGTAGGAAGGTTATGCTTCAGTTATACAGGACACTAATAAGACCACATCTGGAGTACTGTGTACGGTATTGGCCACCTTATTTGAGGAAAGATGTAAATGCATTGGAAGCAGTTCAGAGAAGGTTTACCAGACTAATAACAGGAATGGGCGGGTTGTCTTATGAGGAAAGTTTGGACAGACCAGGCTTGTATCTGCTGGAGCTTAGAAGAGTAAGAGGCGACTTAATTGAAACATATAAGACCTGAGGGGCCTTGACAGGGTGGATGTAGAGAGGATGTTTCCTCTTATGGAATGATTTAGAACTAGGGGGTCACTGTTTAAAAATAAGGGACTGCCCATTTAAAACTGAGATGAGGTGAAATTTTTTCACTCAGAGGGTTGTGAGTCTTTGGAACTCTCTTCCTGAAAAGGTGGTGGAAGCAGAGTCTTTGAATATTTTTAAGGCAGAGGTGGATAGATTCTTGGTAAGCAAGGGAGTGATAGGTTATCCGTGGTAGGTGGGATGCAGATTTCAGGTTACTATCAGATCAGCCATGATCTTATTAAATGGCGGAGCAGGCTCAAGGGGCTGAATGGCCTACTCCTGCTCCTTGTTCATATGTTTGTAAATCCCTGCATAGCCTTTCCCCTCCCTACCTCTGTAATGTACTGCCACAACCCTCTGAGATCTCCAATTCTGGCCTCTTGTGCATCCTGATTTTAATCACCCCACCACTGGTGGCTGCCTAGGTCCCATGCTCTAAGTTTCCCACCTTAAACTGTCCACCTCTCTGTCTCTCCTCCTTTAAGATGCTCCTTAAAACCTACCTCTTTGACCAAGCTTTGGGCCACCTGTTCTACTACCTGCTTACAAGGCTTGTGCCGGAATGTTCTGGTGCCGCCTCCATGGGACCGGAAATTCCCACCCAAAGTCAATAGGCCTTTGGCTGGCCCGTGAGACTTATCGCCCCTTCCATGACAATTCCCACCATAGGCGGGAGAGGAAAAAACTGCCCTTGGTGTCAAATGCCATTTGACAATCACTCCAATGAAGTGCATTGGGACGATTGTGTAATACTACAGTTGCTATATAAATTCAATTTGTTGTCAGGTACTGTTCTCCCAGAACTACTCAGATCTGAACAACGTAGACCGGGTTACAAGTTAGACCATCTCCCAGCACTTTTTATTGAGGATCCCAGTAAAAGGTAGCCTTGCCTGTCTCTCAAGAAACAACCCTTACACTTCCGTACATAGTAAATGAATCGAAACGGCATTGTGCTGCTAACCTTTTACGGCTGCGTTAGACGAGTTGGAAATAGTACGGGATGAGCTTTCTGGTCGGTAGAAACATTTCAGGCTGAACTACAAGTTATTTATTGCAAGAAAGAAGTTCACTGAGTAGGCAGTTGACTCCACAAATGAAGTAGGAACACAATATGTAACTCACCGAACAACTTTTAAATGGTAGTTTTTAATCAATTAAATGCTCTGATCCATTTTGTTAACCACAAGTTATTTGTTTTTTTGGCCATAGGGAGTAACAGCTGTGTTTGAAAACTGGCTACCTTGGAGTCCTGCCAGGAATTGTTGTATCCGTAGCATAGTTAGTGGCATTCAAACACACCTGGGGTGCCAAACTCGACAACACCAATTTGCATTTATATAGCATCTTTAGCACCCCAAGGTGCTTCACAAGTGTATTACCAAATGTAATTTTTCACCGAGCCACATCAGCAGATATTGGGATAGGTGACAAAAGTCTTCCATTACTATTACCACTCTCTTTGGCTGTTGCTGAAATCTTTTGTTATTTAATCTTCCCTGGCCTCCGCCCTATCACAGGCCTTCTCCTTTGTTCTCCCTGCCCCCTCGTTCTCCCTCCCACTGGCTTTAAACCTACTATATTTCTAACTTTCTTCAGTTCTGGTGAAAGCTCATGGAGCTGAAACGTTAACTCTTGTTTCTCTCCGCAGGTGCTGTCTGACCTGCTGAATATTTCCAGTGTGTTTTTCTTTTTATTTCAGATTTCCAGCATCTGCAGCATTTTGTTTTTGCTTGGTCCAAAAGATAGGTTTTAAGGAGCGTATTAAAGGAGGACAAAGAGGCAGAGGGGTTTATAGAGGGAATCCCAGAACTTAGTGCTGAGGCAGCCGAAGGCACAACATCCAATGATGGAGCAGTGGGAATTGGAGGAGTGCAGGGATGTCAGAGCAGTGATGGGCAATCTAGACGAGTCAGTGGGCCGCATGATTGGCCCTCATTCTTCTCAGTGGGCCGCATGATTGGCCCTCCTTCATCTCAGTGGGCTGCATGATTGGCCCTCCTTCATCTCAGTGGGCCGCAAGATTGGCCCTCCTTCATCTCAGTGGGCCGCATGATTGGCCCTCCTTCATCTCAGTGGGCTGCATGATTGGCCCTCCTTCTTCTCAGTGGGCCGCATGATTGGCCCTCCTTCATCTCAGTGGGCCACATGATTGGCCCTCCTTCTTCTCAGTGGGCTGCAAGATTGGCCCTCCTTCATCTCAGTGGGCCGTGTGATTGGCCCTCCTTCATCTCAGTGGGCCGCAAGATTGAACTTGGGCATGTGCAGCAACCATGACCCCATGAATAAGAATTTGCGGGCTGTGCCGATTGAACAGTAGCAGCGCTTTGATTGGGCACAGAGGGAGCACGCGGCTCTCACAGTCAATGTTGTGTGCAATCGGCATGCACCTCACTTCATGGGCCCTTGCTTTTGTGTGCGTATCACTTTAGTAATACCGGTAGGACAAAAAACGAGGTGGATGGAAACCAGCGGAATCTGGCAACCCTGCGTGTGGGCAACGGTCAACAAAATGTCTCGCGGGCCACACTCAGGACCCTGATGGGCCACATGTGGCCTGTGGGCCGCAAATTGCCCACCACTGTGTCAGAGGGTTGTAGCGCTAGAGCAGGTTACAGAAATAGGGAGGGACCAAAACCATGGAGCGATTTGAACAATCTCATTGATGATACAGTCCAATTCTTGATAAAAGCTGAAGTTCAGGGGTTTGAACGCACACTCGGAACTATCAAACCATGACCTACAGGTGACACAGAATGCACCAGAGACTAGTGACTACACTCTGCCTTGAATAGCTGGATGCCTACAGGAGAATGGGAGGCTGCTCGCAGGTCACAGCTGATTCCTTGCCAAATGCGGCAAATGACATTCACCATTCAGGTTCCTACAGCCAGAATAGCATAGGATATTCACACAGCCAGGACAACCTGTACTCAGATGCCCACCTGCCATAGGAAGCCAAGAGTACTGTAGACTGAACCAGATCCAAGGGATGCCAGGGCAATATAGAAAGGAAGTGCTGCATCAACACCCCCAACAACCACACCACCAAACTTATCAATTGGACCAGACATGTTTTGATCTAGAAGCAGCAGGCACAACTCTAGCCGCTTAGCACAGCGGCTGCCATTGCTCTACTGCCAAGCTCTCAGGCCAGGGACATAGAAGTCCTTTGCCTGGGAGTTTCTGCCTTTGCAATAGCCCAGCTCGTATGCCATGGGTCTTGCTTAGCATGGGCAGAGGCTCCACTCTTAGAAGGCCCTGCGTAAGCCTTGCAGGAAGATTGTATTTGGATTGTGACCTAATCCATGCGGCCGTGCTGCTCAGAAATTTCACCCTCATTGTATAAGACCATAAGACATAGGAGCAGAAATTAGGCCATTCGGCCCATCGAGTCTGCTCCACCATTCAATCATGGCTGATATGTTTCTCAACCCCATTCTCCCGCCTTCGCCCCGTAACCTTTGATCCCCTTACCAATCAAGAACCTATCTAAAAAAACAAAAAGCTAAAAGCTACTGCGGATGCTGGAAATCCAAAACAAAACAAAAACAGAATTACCTGGAAAAACTCAGCAAGTCTGGCAGCATCGGCGGAGAAGAAATCAGTCAACGTTTCGAGCCTTCATGGCCCTTCGGCAGAACTGCAGCATAGTTTCAACAAGGGAGAAATATAAATTGGTTTAAGGTGGGTGGGGGGAGGGGGAAGAGACACATTGAGGGTGTGGTGTGAGCAGATAATATTCAAAAGATGTCACAGACAAAAGGGTCAAAGAGGTGTTGAAGGTGGTGGTCTTTGTCTGAGAAAAGTGCTAATTAAGAATGGAAAACAGGATATTCAAAGTACAGCTCTAGTGGGGGACCTATCTATCTCGGTCTTAAATACACTCAATGACCTGGCCTCCACAGCCTTCTGTGGCAATGAATTCCATAGATTCACCACTCTCTGGCTAAAGAAGTTTCTCCTCATCTCTGTTCTAAAAGGTCTTCTCTATACTCTGAGGCTGTGCCCTTGGGTCCTAGTCTCTCCTACTAATGGAAACATCTTCCCCACGTCCACTCTATCCAGGCCTTTCAGTATTCTGTATGTTTCAATCAGATCCCCCCTCATCCTTCAAAACTCTATCGAGTATAGACCCAGAGTCCTCAAACGTTCCTCATATGTTAAGCCTTTCGTTCCTGGGATCGTTCTCGTGAACCTCCTCTGGACCCTCTCCAGGGCCAGAACATCCTTCATGAGGTACGGGGCCCAAAATTGCTCACAATATTCTAAATGTGGTCTGACCAGAGCCTTATAAAGCCTCAGTAGCACATCCCTGCTTTCATATTCTAGTCCTCTCGAAATAAATGCCAACATTGCATTTGCCTTCCTAACTACTGACTCAACCTGCAAGTTAACCTTAAGAGAACCCTAGACTAGGACTCCCGAGTCCCTTTGCACTCCAGATTTCTGAATTCTCTCCCCATTTAGAAAATAGTCTATGCCTCTATTCTTCCTACTAAAGTGCATAACCTCACATTTCCCCACGTTGTATTCCATCTGCCACTTCTTTGCCCATTCTTCTAACCTGTCCAAATCCTTCTGCAGCCTCCCCGCCTCCTCAATACTACCTGTCCCTCCACCTTTCTTTGTATCATCTACAAACTTAGCCAGAATGCCCGCAGTTCCTTCATCTAGATCATTAACGTATAAAGTGAAAAGCTGTGGTCCCAACACTGACCCCTGCGGAACTCCACTAGTCACCGGCCACCATCTTGAGAAGGACCCCCTTATCCCCACTCTCTGCCTCCTGCCAGACAGCCAATCTTCTATCCATGCTAGTACCTTGCCTCTAACATCATGGGCTCTTATCTTACTGAGCAGCCTCCTGTGCTGCACCATGTCAAAGGCCTTCTGGAAGTCCAAGTAGATAACATCCATTGGCTCTCCTTTGTCTAACCTACTCATTACCTCCTCAAAGAATTCTAACAGATTTGTCAGGCATGACCTCCCCTTGGTGAAACCATGCTGACTTTGCCCGATTTTACCATGCACCTCCAAGTATTCTGAAATCTCATCCTTAATAATGGACTCTAAAATCTTACCACCGACCGAAGTCAGGCTAATCGGCCTGTAATTTCCCGTCTTTTGCCTCACTCCCGTCTTAAACAGAGGGGTTACATTAGCGATTTTCCAGTCCTCTGGGACGCTCCCTGACTCCAGTGATTCCTGAAAGATCACCACTAACGCCTCCACTATCTCTTCAGCTATCTCCTTCAGAACTCTGGGGTGTAATCCATCTGGCCCAGGTGATTTATCCACCTTTAGACCTTTCAGTTTTCCTAGCACCTTCTCCTTGGTAATGGCCACCATACTCACCTCTGCCCCCCAACTCTCTTGAACTTTGGGGATGTCACTCGAGTCTTCCACCGTGAAGACTGATGCAAAGTACCTATTCAGTTCCTCCGCCATTTCTTTGTTCCCCACTACTACTTCTCCAGCGTCATTTTCCAGCGGCCCAATGTCCACTTTTGCCTCTCTCTTACCCTTTATATATCTAAAAAAACTCTTGCAATCTTCTTTTATATTACTGGCTAGTTTACCCTCATATTTAATCTTCTCCCTCCTTATTTCTTTTTTAGTTGTCCTCTGTTGGTCTTTGTAGGCTTCCCAATCCCCTAGTATCCCACTGCTCTTCGCAGCATTGTATGCTTTCTCTTTAGCTTTTATGCTGTCCCTGACTTCCCTTGTCAGCCATGGTTGCCTCGTCCTCCCTTTAGTATGCTTCTTCTTCCTAGGGATGAATTTTTGCTGTGTCTCCAAAATTACTCCCAGAAACTCCTGCCATTGCTGTTCCACTGTCTTTCCTGCTAGGCTCATCTCCCAGTCAATTCTGGCCAGCAAATCCCTCATGCCTCTGTAGTTGCCTTTATTCAACTGTAATACCGTTACATCTGATTCCAGCTTTTTCCTCTCAAATTGCAGGGTGAATTCTATCATATTATGGTCATTTCCTCCTAAGGGTAGACTGATGCTCCTACATTATGTGAATGAAATGGTAATCACCCCTAACGAGTATGGCCATTGGTTTTATAACTTAAAAATAGAAGAATGAGAAAAAGAAAGCTCCTTGTTCCTGTTTTAAAAGCTGGGACAAGAGCCAGGTAACTTTAGTCCAAATGCATTGACAAAACCAGTGCTATTTGCAGAAACAATTGTGTGCAGCTCTCAGGGAATTAATGAATGTCCTTTTGGCAGTGCCTGTTGTGCTATAGGGGGAGGGGAAAGGAGAGTCACATTCACCACTCCCTCATCCTCTTCCTGGGGTCTGGCTTGTTGCAGTTCCTCCTTCCCATACATGCATAATCCTTCTTTCAATGTTATATAACATGAAAGACATGACCCTTATAGAGTCAGAGGTCCACAGCACTGAAAAAGGCCTTTCGGTCCATCGAGTCTGCACTGATCAAACAAGTATCTAAGTATTCTAATCCCATTTTCCAGCACTAGGCCCATAGCCTTGTATGCTATGGCATCGCAAGTGCACATCCAAATACTTCTTAAATGTTATGAGGGTTTCTGCCTCTACCACCCTTTCAGGCAGTGAGTTCCAGATTCCCACCACCATCTGGGTGAAAAAATTCTTCCTCACATCCACGCTAAACCTCCTGCTCTTTACCTTAAATCTATGCCCCCTGGTTATTGATCCCTCCACCAAGGGGAAAAGTTCCTTCCTGTCTATCCTATCTGTACTCCTCATAATTTTATACACCTCAATCATGTTCCCCCTCAATCTCCTCTGCTTCAGGGAAAATAACCCCAGTCTATCCAATCTCCCCTCATAACTAAAACTCCTGGTAAATCTCCTCTGCACTCTCTCTAGTGCAATCACATCCTTCCTATAATGCGGATTCCAGAACTGCACACAATACTCTAGCTGTGGCCTAACCAGCATTTTATACCCTTCCAGCATAACCTCCCTGCTCTTATATCCTATGCCTCGGCTAATAAAGGCAAGTATCCCATTGCGCTCTAGAACGAGAGGCCATAGTTTTAGGCTAAGGGGTGGTAGATTTAAATCAGAGATGAGGAGGAATTACTTTTCTCAAAGGGTCGTGAATCTGTGGAATTCACAACCTCAGAGTGCAGTGGATGCCGGGACGCTGAATAAATTTAAGGAGGAGATAGACAGATTTTAAATTAGTAACGGGTTGAAAGGTTATGGGGAGAGGGCGGGAAATTGGAGTTGAGGCCGAAATGAGATCAGCTATGATTGTAATGAATGGCGGGGCAGGCTCGAGGGGCTGGATTGCCTACTCCTGCTCCTAGTTCTTATGTTCTTATGTTGTTAACCACTTTATCTACCTGCCCCGCTACCTTAAGGGACCAGTGGACATGTTCACCAAGGTTCCTCTGATCCTCGGTACTTCCCAGGGTCCTACAATTCATCGTGAATTCCCGTGCCTTGTTTGTCCTGCCCAAGTGCATCACCTCACACTTATCCAGATTAAATTCCATTTGCCACTGATCAGCCCATCCGACCAGCCTGTCTATATCCTTCTGTAATTTAAGGCTATCCTCCTCACTATTTATCACCCCATCAATTTTTGTGTCATCCGCAAACTGATCAACCATCCTACATTCAATTCTAAATCATTTATATATCCCTTCAAACAGCAAGGGACCCAACACCGATCCCTGTGGAACACCACTGGACACAGGCATCCAGGCACAAAAACACCTCTCAACCATCACCCTCTGCTTCCTGCCTGTCAGCCAATTCTAGATCCAATTTGTCAAACTGCCTTAGATCCCATAGACTCTTACCTTCGTTATCAGTCTCCTATGCAGGACCTTATCAAAAGCCTTGCTGAAGTCCAAGTAGACCACGCCAAATGCATTGCTCTCATCTACACACCTGGTTGCCTCTTCGAAAAATTCAATCAAATTGGTCAGACATGACCTCCCCTTAACAAAACCATGATGATTGTCCTTGATTAACCCCTGCCTCTCCAAGTGTAGATTAATTCTGTCCCGCAGAATTGCTTCCAATAGTTTCCCCACCACTGAGATTAGATTGACTGGCCTGTAGTTCCCTGGTTTATTCCTCCCTCCCTTCTTGAATAATTGTACTACATTGGCTATCCTCCAGTCCTCTGGCACCTCTCCTGTGAACAGAGAGGTAATGAAAATTATTGCCAGCGCCCCTGTTATTTCCTCCCTTGCCTCACTCAACAGTCTGGGATACATTTCATCCGGGACTGGAGATTTATCTACTTTTAAGCCTGCCAGACCACTTAGAACTTCTTCCCTTTCTATGCTAATTTCTTTGAATATATCACAGTCCTTCTGCCTGATTTCCATACCCATGTCATCCCTCTCACTTGTGAACACTGACACAAAGTATTCATTTAGAACCCTACCTACGTCTTCCGGCTCCACACACAAATTACCACGATGGTCCTTAATGGGCCCTACTCTTTCCCTAGTTATCCTCTTACTCTTAATGTACTTGTAAAATAACTTTGGATTTTCCTTTATTTTACCTGCCAATGTTTCTTCATGCCCCCTTTTTGCTCTCCTAATTTCCTTTTTCAGTTCTCCATTACACATTCTATACTCCTCTGGGGCTTCTGCTGTTTTGAGCCCTCGGTATCTGGTCCGTGTGTATTCTGGGGACATCCACAGCGGTGGCATCAGTCACGTTCAGAGGGAGTAATACTTCCCCTGACTAAATTTTAGTTTGGTTTTTGTCTTTGAAACTTGGAGAACCCCTGATTTAAAAACAGAAAATGCTGGAAAAACTCAGCAGGTCTGACAGCATCTGTGGGGAGAGAAACAGAGGTGACATTTTGAGTCCATATGACACTTCTTCAGAGCTAAAGAGAAGTAGAAAGTGATGGAATGTGTGCTGTTTAAAGGGCGGGGCGGGGGGTGCGGTGGTGGGGGGTGTGGAGGATGGAGCAGGTAAAGCAAGATAGAAGCAGGATCGAACCCCTGATTTACTTCAAATTCCTAGGTCCTGAGCTCTGGAATTCCCTCCCTAAACCTCTCTGCCTCTCTGTCCTCCTTAACGTCCCACCTTAAAACATATCTCTTTGACAAAGCTTTTGGTCACCTATCCTATTAGTTCCTTTAACTTGGTGTCAAATTTTGTTTGATAACAGTCTTGTGGAGAGTCTTGGGATGTTTGACTACACTGAAGGTGCAATGTAAATGCAAGTTGTTGTCGCTGTTGTGTGCTTCATGAGAATTCTATGGAAAAATAACATCAGTTTGGGTAATGTTTTATCCAATAACCACCTGCACATTAGATCCGTGACAGGATATTTACAATTGGCAAAAAAAAAGCAAGCGCTGCTGAGAGGTGCACGAATGACTACATGAATGCAACCTTTGGTGTCTCATACTCAGGGGAATGCCTGGGTTTGGCCTGCTTCACCACCCAGTGCCACATGCCAGTGCTGAACTTGATGTGCAAAAACCTGTGTAGAGTGATGAAGCGCTGAGCTGTCTGCTGGACAGTGAGGAGATGTCTGCTGCTGGGAGGACTCAGTGGGGTAGATGTACAACAAATGCTTTCATTTCCACCGAGGATACTGTCCAGAGATTGCCCCTGTCCAGCGATTGCCCCTGTCCAGAGATTGCTCCATGTTCAGAGATTGTTCCCTGTCCAGCGATTGCTTCATGTTCAGAGATTGTTCCCTGTCCAGAGATTGCTCCATGTTCAGAGATTGTTCCCTGTCCAGAGATTGCTCCATGTTCAGAGATTGTTCCCTGTCCAGAGATTGCTCCATGTTCAGAGATTGTTCCCTGTCCAGAGATTGCTCCCTACCCAGAAATTTCTCCCTGTTGAGAAATTGTTCCTTGTCTAGAGATTGCTCATGTCCAGAGGTTGCTCCTGTCCAGATGTTCAGTTGCAGTTGCTGACAATGATCAGAAGCCACGTTCTTGTCCAGTGCTTAGCAAAAGGAGAACTGATGCCCCACCATGTGGTTATGGTCCATAAAAGAATCCTTTATGTCCGCTTCTATGATCTATCTCACGTTACTCCCTTTGGTGCTTTTGCACCAAGGTCAACTGTGAAACATTAATAGAATCAATTAAATCCTGAATAAATCTGCATATTTCTTGTTAATTGTTGTCTAACAAGCCCTTGAAGAGGCTAAAGAAAATCAATGGCATTAGATCAGCATGTTAGATTTCTGCTGGAATTTGAGGAATATAGGCAAAGGTTAGCACTCTGTCTATTAATGCTACATAGCTAAGTGATTACATCTTAATTCACAATTAATGCAGGCATTCCTCTAAGGCTCAGTGCAACTTTATCTCATGAACTGGATTAATAGGAAAATAATGAAAGGAGCTCCTATACAGTGAGAGCCTAAACTATAGCTACTGTTCAATGAATATGTTCATCTCACTGCACTCAGCCTTAGGTTTCAGTCTCCGACCAAATGTTACTGCAACTGGAATATGACAGCAGTTCACTAAAACACTTCTGTTCATTGAACAAGGATCACACTGCTGCCACGAGCAAGGGTTTACTGGAGAGAACAATGAGAGCATTGTAAAGTACTGTAAACTGCTGACCTGCTAGTGATTCATGTTAGCGTAATTCACTGAATGTACTGATAAAAAGAGGCTTTCGTAACCAAATTGAATGCAATGGTATTGCAAACTGCTCTCACACCAAGTTAGTGTAAGTGAATTTACTTCATCTGAGTCAAGGCCAGACAGGGCATTTAGAACAGTTTCACATTATCCTTTGTGCTAGACTTGCGCACCGAACTTTCACCCAGTTGTGGCTCAGTTTCTGAGTCAGATGATTATGGTTTCAAGATCCACTCTAGAGACTTGAGCACATAATCCAGGATGACACTTAAGTGCAGCACTGAGGGAATGCTGTGCTGTTGGAGGTGTCAGATGAGGGTCAGGCCACCCACCCCCCTGCCCCTCCCCTGACTCCTGCATCTTTTCAGGTTGGCGTAAAAGACTCCATAGTGCTATTTTGTGAAAAGAGACAGAGAATACTCCCCAGCAGCACCCTGGCCATTATTAATCTCTCAACCAACATCACCAAATCAGGCATGGCTGTGATCAATTGGCTGTTGTGTTTTCTATACCACAGAAACACTTTGTGGGCGGTGAAGTGTCCTGGGAATTATGAGGTGGTGAAATGTGCTATATAAATGCAATAATATCTTCATAAGAATCAGCAGGTCACCTAGGACAGCTGCTGTTCCTGTTTTTTTGTCTCTTTGCCAGTTTTCGATTCAAACCCTCATGGTGGTAAGATACTCCGACCAATATTCGGGTCTGCTGTATCCACCTTCTTGGGTTTGTCAATGGCTGCTGTTTACTTTTATCAGTGCTGATCCACACTTCCGTATTTCCACTTGTACGATCGTGTAACCCAGGAGTGTAACAATAACCTTTCCCCTGGACACCTGCGTTTGGATGGGGGTTCTGTCAATCTCTCTGCAGGTGGACTTGTGAGACCCAGACTAATCGACAGGCTGCTTTGTTTCCCATCAAAGAAATGTGCAGAATGACAGCTGTGATTGGATTCCGATCATCAGTGCAAACTGTCTTTCTGTAATGCATCATCTCGCTGGACTTGAGACTTAATTTTTCCATGGAAGCTGACTGACCCCCTCCTCCTCAGCGTTTCCAACATTTTTTGCTTTTGGCTTATCACTGCCTTAGTGGGAGGAGCCAACAGGCATCTCCAAGAATTGGGATCCTCTCAATCTGAGCCTGGGACGGGACCAGTGAGAGACAGCCATAAGAGATCCACTTTTACAATGACATTTCAGTTCTGATTCAAGCATTTGGGAACCGCTCCCAATGTTTACACAACTACATCAGCTTAATAGCACAAACCTAGTTCTACATCAATCCATAAATTTGCTGCCAGGAGCGGGAATCAGATTTTGCAACTGGGAACCAGCTGCACCTGGAATTTCACAATTCAAACTAGAAGAAAGAATGTATATATAGTGCCTCTCCCAACCTCAGAACATCACAAAGCGATTTACAGCCAATTAAGTCATTTTTGGAGTAAGACAGGAAACAGGGCAGTCAATTTGTGCACAGTAATCTGTTAATGAGAAGATAATCTGTGTTTCTCTTATTGGGACGGGGGCAACGCTAGCTAGGCCAGCACTTATTGCCCATCCCTAATTGCCCTTGAGAGCTGAGTGGCTTGTAAGGCCATTTCAGAGTCAGCCACATTGCTGCAAGCAACACTGGAGTCACATGTAGACCAGGCCAGGAAAGGACTGCAGATTTCCTTCTCTAAAAGGACACTGGTGAAACAGATGGGTTTTTTGTAATGACAAACAACAACGGTTTCATGGTCATCATTAGACTTTTTTTAGAATTCTCCTAGATTTTTTTTATTATTTGATTCAAATTGCACCATGCAGGATTCAAACCCAGGTTCCCAGAACATTACCTTGAGTCTCTGGATGACCAGTCCAGTGATAATATCACTACACCAGTACCACCACCAATACCACTACACCACTGCCACCTCCCCGCAAAATGTGTTTAGTCCTGTTTGTTGACAGCAGTGGTGTAAAAATGCTTCTCAGTGACAAAAAGGAAACGTTGAATTTTCTTTACCTCGGTTTTCGCCCCTTTCTCACCTCATGCACGTAGCTGAGGCTTGTGCTGACTGGAACCAACAACGCCTCTGCACCTCAGCCAAGCTTCCAGTCTCGATGTGTGAACCTGGCAGTCTGCAAATGTTTGACTTTGAGGAAACAAGTAGCGGGTAAGGGCTTCACAGGCTGAGCTGAATCCTGCCCTGCACTGCACGTCTGTGCCTATATGAAGCCCCGTGGTTGACTGGACAGTGATCAGCTGTCACGACCCTAGCAGATTTGTCTCCTACTGGAGACACTGAAATCAATGGATTCAGACTTCAGGTTTCTCGTTTCTATTATTGTGTGGCCCCCATTGAACTACATTTAAAGTTTTTGTTGGGTCTGATTCAGGTGGAGAGCTGCTGATGCCTATAGGGGAAGAAGGTAGATTGAGGAAAGCAAATGCATATAAAGAACATTTTGTACTGGCTACAGCACAAAGAGTGACTGGTTGTACGACGGTCTTTAACCAATTATTTCACCAGCCCCTGGAGTGTTTACCAGAACTTTGGCAGAGGTTTGAGCCAGCCTATTTACTTCTCTGTGCTGCCGCCAACACCAGCCCTGGCTTGGTTGCCAACTTTCTCCACTGTTTCCCTGTCCCGCCAGTCTCCGCTCAAGTACAGCTCCATTGATTTAGCACGAGGGGCCACCGTCCACACGTGGGGCCCTGATGGTGAGTGTCAGCAGGCCATGCGTCTGGGAAGGATCAGCGTGACATCTGATCCTGTTCCCGTCCGAGGTCAACTCCCAGCACACTTCCCAAATGGAGCCAGTGGATCGTGATTGGCTGCAGGAATCCTGTCTGATTTATTTCCCCTCCTTAGGCCATGCGAGGGGCCATGGGTGGGGGGGGGGCGGGGTTGCTGGTTTTAGGTCAGTTGTAACACCCCAATTGCTAACCTGAGACTGAGGTCAGCTACTTGAACACAGACTGAGAAGCAAATATCCATGTGGTCCATGTGGTTTAGTAACACACTGGCCAGTGTCCTACAGTGACCTGCACTGACTTCTCTGAATGAGGTCTCATTAGGGGAGCTAGCTGACAGCAGCCCTTAAAAAAAAAGGCCTTGACTCTTGTTAATCAGAAAATCTTTGGAAAAGACTGATGTTATTCACCGGATAAAAAAACAAAAGAGTTCTCTCCACAACTTCCTCATAAGTTATCGAGTATGCCACTTACTGAAAGTTTTATTCAAGTACATGGGGACTTTATTTGGAGTTCCTTTGTAATTCTTTCACAGAACACACAGTCTGAATGAGTTGGCACGCTTGACTATTAAGGAAAGGGAAATATCCCCCTAACTTGGGAGGATTTGTTCATTGAACGCTCGGTCATACCTTGGCTGCTGTTCAAGCCTTGAGGGCCAGTGCTGTGTATACAGAGGGGGCCGCCTTTGATGGCTTGGCAGTGGTGGTTGTATGGGAAAATGCATTTCCTTTCAGAAGCTGGAGTGAGAGATTTTTCTGAATGAATCTGCCGGTCATAAATAACCTTGGGCTTTTCTGAATCATTGCTGGGTTATCTAAATTATGGCCTAGATTTTCTCAATTGTGCCAGCACCACATCGCCAGGACCGACTCTGGCTTCCAACCCGACTGGAGGTTGGAATGCGTCACACGTCAGTGGTTTGCAGAAGGTGACCAACAATCCACTATACCCGTCCAATTAGGGGCGGTGGCCCTGGGCGGGAGGCGGGACCTGGGAGTGGCAGGCTCCATTGAAGGAGGCTGGTCAGCCTTCAAAGCGGACGCAGCCAGAGGGTGGCAGTCTGTCATGATAGAGTGGCCCGGCAACATAAGTGTAAGTATTCAGCTGAGCTGTGAAAGGGCTGAGACAGGAAGGGCTGATGTAAATGGCGCCACTACCGAAAGGGACCCATCTTCTGAAGGCCTCCACCTCTCTGGCTGAAACATACAATAAGCCTCACGCCCCCATGAGCGAAGATGCCCCTGCGCAAATCTCGCTGGTACAGACTGTCTCACTGCCCTCACATGCACTGCAACCACAAGGAAGGGCACCATGGCATCTCAGCCACCAGGGCATCCTTACCAACAGCCTGCCTCCACATTGGCTCCAGCCTTGGTAGAGCACCAGATAGGAGCTCTCACAGGTGACAGAGAAGCGACAGGGGCATCACATTGGAATTCACCTAGGTGTAGGTTATAAACCTTTTGTTCAATGCATGCAATTTAATGTAATGAAAACAGTTGTGGTTGAATACAAACATTTCTTGTGTCGTTTGTTCTGAGAAACTGTGACTTCGTCATGATGTCCCTCCTGCATGAGAGGAATGAGCGAACCATGTGGTCATGTGTGCTCACAAAAGACTTGATGCCTCATGAGTGCTAAACCCCATGAGAAGTTGGTCTGTCCTTGTACTCTGGAGAGAGGCCAATACATATAAACTGGCAGCCCAATTTAGAGCCTTCCATTGGAGGATCTGCCATACGCAGGAAAAGCATTCCTGGATCAGTGAGTCCTGCCCCATCATGGTGAGTGTGTCACCACATGAGGCCAACCTCTTGATATGGCCTGGATGCGCCTCTAGTTGGTCCTCATCAAAATCCACATCATGAGGCAGAGCAGTCTGCCCCATGGACCTCCTCCAGGTCCACTCCGCTCTGTGTGGCCATGTTGCGCAGAAGACCACAACACTGCACGGAACCCTTGAGCAGATGTACTGGAGGGTGGTCTTCTGATCAGTCAAGGTATCGGAACTACATCTTCAGAAGCCAGCTGTCCTGCTCATTGGTGGCCCTTCAGCTGAGATGGCAGCAGTTATATCGCTCCTGTGCCTCAGTTGTGGGATTTCACACTGTGGTCAGCAGCCATCTCTTCACTGCATACCCCTTGTCCACCAGGAGCCATCATGGAGGCTTTGTCGTGGAATGATCGGCTGCGGTACCTACGACTTTGATGGCCACACGTGTTCAGTCGAACACACCCGGCACCTGAGGGAAACCTACCATTGAGGCAAAGCTGTGGCCCTCTGTGCTGACTGGCTGAAACTCTGTTGAGGGCGACAAAGTCAGTTGTCCTCAAAAAAACTGCACTTAACCCGAGATAAGCAACTGGGGGCACATAGGTCATCTGCTGGCCCCTGAGAAGAGCACAAAGCTAGAAAGTTCAAGGCCGCTGTCAGCTTGGCAATTACTGGCGTAAGGTGTCTCTCGAGCCTTGAGGCATTAGATCGACCTCCAGGAGTGCACACAGCTCAACCACCAGCTGCCGCAATAGAGGAAACCCTCAGCAGTACAGCTGCTCCAACATGCTCAGGAAGATGATCCACAGGAGATGCACTCCATTCTACGGGTTGAATTGTGCCCTTGACAGGCGGGCGGGCCCGACCGACTCAGCGGCAGGCGGGCAGCCGATCGCCGCCGCTAAACGGGCCACGCCGCCATTTTAAGTGGTGCCTCGGGGAGATCGCTGAAAAGTTTTCAAAAGTTGAAAAATAGAAAAATTAAAAAATCATTAACATGTCCCCCTCATGTAACAGTGTCACACGAGATGGGACATGTTAATAAAGTGCACAAAAACTTTATTAAATTTTTTTAAAGCCGACGTGAAACCTCATCCCGTCGGTAGATGAGGTTTGTTAAAAAAATCACTTACCCACCTGCCCATTGGGCCCGTGCGCCGAGCCAAAGTTCGCACAGGCTCCTCAAAATCAGCGTCAATTGCCGAATTAAGAGCCTTAACAAGGCCTTTAATTAATGGCAGGCGCGCGTCACGCTGCATAGTGCGCCCGCCAACCGAAACACCGTGATGCCGCTCGCTGATGTCGAGATACTCGTGTGACATTTTAAGCGCTGGCCAGAAAATTCAGCCCTCTGGGTATCTGGTACCTTCTGGCCCATTGTACCCCTCAACCAGTACCCCTGCATCCTTGTGGACCCTGTGACTACCTTTGTTGTTGGGCCACTGCTCCTCCCCACCGCTCCAGCCCAACTTTGAATGAGAAGACCCCATAATCAGTCACAGCCGCAGGCATTAGACCTCAGCTGCCAAATTTTCTTTGCTCTTTGCTGAGTAAGCCATTCGCCTAGATCCCCCCCACCCCCTCTCAGCCAACACTCTCAATCCTACAGCTCTGCTTGAAGCACATGGCTGTGCCTGAATTAAAAACAGAAAATGCTGGAAAAACGCAGCAGGTCTGGCAGCACCTGTAGAGAGAGAAACAGAGTTAACGTTTCACGTCCGTATGACTCTTCTTCAGATGCCTGAAGAGGCATCCTCAAATGGCTGTGCGTGATTGCCCGACTCCTTCTTTCATATAGAGTTTCAATGGCTGCCTCTTCAGAGAAGTTCCCGCTGGGCAGTCAACTCACAAGGTGCTGATACAGCATGGGGCCTGTGTGCCTCTGTTACCCCTACCTGAAAATACCTCATAATTGCCTAATTAATGACTCTAATTGATTGTCCCCCCCCACCCCGCCTCCCCCCTCCCTCCAGTAGGTTGCCTCTCCCTATCTCTGTAATCTCCTCCAGCCCCACAACTCTTGGAGAAACTTGCGTTCCTTTAATTCTGGTCTCTTGTCCTTCTCAATTATAATTGATCCACCATTGGTGACTGTGCCTTCAGTTGCCTTGGCCCCAAGCTCTGGAATTCCTGCCCTACACCATTCAGCCTCTCTCTCTCACTTCCTTCCTTTAAAATCTATCTCTTTGGCCAAACCTTTGGTCAGCTGGTCTATTATCTCCTACTGTGTCTGGGTGTCATACTTGGTTTTATAATGCTCCTATGAAGCACCTTGGGATGTTTTATTATGTGAAAGACGCTTCATAAATACAAGTTGTTGTTGTAGGACTCCAATTCACATTTGAGAGATTCTTCTACAAATGAACAACCGCAGAATTATAGTTCCACTTAAAAAGCTGTGAAAATGTGACAGGGCTCCAGACTGGTTGACAGGACTCTAGGGCCGGTCAGTATCACTCTAGGTCCAGTCAGTATTGTTCAAGGACTGGTCAGTATCACTCTAGGCCTGGTCAGTACCATTCTAGGACCAGCCAGTATCACTCGAGGACCAGTCAGTAGCACTCTAGGGTTGGTCAGTATCACTTTAGCACTGGTCAATATCACTCTAGGTCTGGTCAGTACCACTCTAGGACTGGTCAGTATCACTTAAGGACCTGTCAGTATCACTCTAGGACGAGTAAGTATCACTCTAGGACCAACCAGCACCACTCTAGGACTTGTCAGTATCACTCAAGGACTGCTGAGTATCAGTCTAGGGCCAGTCAGTATAATTCAAGGACTGGCCAGTACCACTCTAGGATTGGTCAGTGTCACTCAAGACTGGTCAGAATCACTCAAGGACTGGTCAGTATCACTCTGGGCCTGGTCAGTATCATTCAAGGACCAGTCAGCATCACTCTAGAACTGGTCAATATCACTTAAGGACCTGTCAGTATCACTCTAGGGCCAGTCTCTATCACTCTAGGACCGGTCAGTACCACTCTAGGACTTGCTAGTACCACTCAAGGGCTGGTCAGTATCACTCTAGGTCTGGTATCATTCTAGGACCAGTCAGTATCATTCAAGGACTGGTCAGTATCACTCTAGATCTAGTCAATATCACACTAGGACTGGTCAGTATCACTCTAGGGCTGGTCAGTATCACTCTAGGACCAGTCAGTATCACTCCAGGTCTGGTCAGTATCACTCTAGGACTGGTTAGTGTCACTCAAGGACCAGTCAGCATCACTCTAGGACCAGTCAGTATCACTCAAGTGTCGGTCAGTATCACTCTAGGACTGGATAGTATCACTCAAAGACCAGTCAGTATCACTCTAGGGTTGGCCAGCATCACTCTAATGCTGGTCTATACCACTCAAGGACTGGTCAGTATCATTCTATGACCAGTCCGTATCACTCATGGACTGGTCAGTATCACTCTGGGACTGATTGGTGTCACTCTAGGATTTGTCAATATCACTCAAGGACCAATCAGTATCATTCTAGGACTGCTCAGTACCACACTAGGACTGGTCAGTATCACACTAGGACTGCTCAGTATCACTCAAGGACTGGTCAGTATCACTCTTGGACTGGTCAGTGTCACTCATGGACTGGTCAGTATCACTCAAGGACCAGTCAGCATCACTCGAGGGTCAGTCAGTATCACTCTAGGACTGGTTAGTATCACCCAAGGGCCAGTCAGTATCACTCTAGGGTTGGTCAGCATCACTCTAGTGCTGGTCTGTACCACTCAAGGGCTGGTCAGTATCATTCTAGGGCCATTCAGCATCACTCAAGGTCTGGTCACTATCACTCTAGGACCAGTCAGTATCATTCAAGGACTGTCCATTATCATTCTAGGACCAGTCAGTATCATTCAAGGACTGGCCATTATCATTCTAGGACCAGTCAGTATCATTCAAGGACTGGCCATTATCATTCTAGGACCAGTCAGTATCATTCAAGGACTGGCCATTGTCATTCTAGGACCAGTCAGTATCAAAGAACAAAGAACAAAGAAAAGTACAGCACAGGAACAGGCCCTTCGGCCCTCCAAGCCTGTGCCGATCATATTGCCTGTCAAACTAAAACATTTTGCACTTCCGGGGTCCGTATCCCTCTATTCCCATCCTATTCATGTATTTGTCAAGCTGCCTCTTAAACACCACTATCGTACCTGCTTCCACCACCTCCTCTGGCAGCGAATTCCAGACACTCACTACCCTCTGCGTAAAAAACTTGCCCCGCACATCTCCTTTAAAGTTTTCTCCTCTCACCTTAAATCTATGTCCCCTAGTAATTGACTTTTCCACCCTGGGAAAAAGCTTCTGACTATCTACTCTGTCCATGCCACTCATAATTTTGTAAACTTCTATCAAGTCGCCCCTCAATCTCCGTTGCTCTAGTGAGAACAATCCGAGTTTCTCCAACCTCTCTTCGTAGCTAATAACCTCCAGACCAGGCAGCATCCTGGTAAACCTCCTCTGCACCCTCTCCAATGCCTCCATATCCTTCTGGTAATGTGGCGACCAGAATTGCACGCAATATTCCAATTGTGGCCTAACCAAGGTTCTATACAGCTGCAACATGACTTCCCAGCTTTTATACTCATATATCATTCAAGGACTGGTCAGTACCACTCTAGGACCGGTCAGTACTACTATAGGACTGGTCAATATCACTTGATCACTGGTCAATACCACTCTAGGGCTGGTCAGTATCACTCAAGGACTGGTCAGTATCAATCAAGGACTGGTCAGTATCACTCTGGGCCTGGCCAGTATCACTCTCAGACCAGCCAGTATCATTCAAGGACCAGCGAATATCACTCTAGGGTTGGTCAATATTACTCTAGTATTGGTCTGCATCACTCTGGGCCTGGTCAGTATCACTCTAGGACCAGTCAGTATCACCCAAAGACTGGTCACTATCACTCTAGGACCAGTCAGTATCATTCAAGGACTGGTCAGTATCACTCTAGGACCAGACAGTATCATTCAAGGACTGGTCAGAATCACTCTAGGACCAGTCACTGTCATTCAAGGACTGGTCAGTACCACTCTAGGACTGGTTGGTATCACTCTAGGACTGGTCAGTATCACTCTGGGACTCTAAAGCTGTTGCAGGAACCATTCCCTCCCCCACTGAGTAAAACTTTCTGAAATACATCTTCATGGATTATGAAGTCAGGGTTTGATATAATTGTGATAGAGAAGGCTGTAACCCTTCAATATGTGAACAAGGTGTAAGCCAAGGAGCAACAATGAAGATGTTCCCTTTTTTAATCTGATCACCCATTTCTTTGCAATATTCCCATAGGGAGGTGTGGAGGGAGGAGGGACGGGAAGAAAGAGATGAGTGCTGAACATAATTAAATATCTAAAGAGACTAAATTTGTTCATTTCAGGTCTCCTTGCATACATCAGTTTTGGCTTCCCTGTTGCCTTTTTAACAATGAAGGGTTTGTGGGGCATGTCAGTACCTCACCAAATGGCAGAATAGGGTTTCTATTTTTTTGTTTTCAAATAGGTTAAGAAAGAAATGATTTGCCTTTATATTGCATCGAGCATGACGTCAGGACATCCTCAGGATATCTCTGGGACACTTTAGAAGTGTAGTCACTGCTGTAATGCAGAGAAACACAATGCCCAATTTGCACACAGCAAGCTCCCAAAACAGCAATACCATAATGATCAGGTAATCTGTTTTAGGGGTGTTGGTTATGGGATAAATATTGACCAGGACTCTGGGGATATCTCCCCTGTTCTTCTTCGAATACTTCCAATTGAAGCTTTACATCCTACCAAGAGGACAGGCATTGGTTTAGCATTCCATTCAAAAGACAGCAACAACAATTTGTATTTATACAGCGCCTTTAATATAACAAAATGTTTTAAGGTAAGGAGCCTTATAAAACAAAATTTGACATGGAGACAGATAAGAAGATAATCGGAGATATGACTAAAAACTTGGTCAAGGAGATAAGTTTTAAGGAGTGTCTTAAAGGAGGGAAGTGAGGTAGAGAAATAAAGAGGGGTAGGGAAGGAATTCCAGAACTTAGGACCTTGGCAACTAAAGGCATGGTCACCAATGGTGGAGTGATTAAAATCAGGGGTGCTCAAGAGGCCAGAAATAGATTAGTGTAGAAGTCCCGGAAGGTTGTGTTGCTAGACAAGGTTACAGAGAAAAGAAAAGGTGAGGCCATGTCGGGATTTAAGTAAGGATGAAAATTGCCACATCTCATTTGTCTTTTTTGCAGTAGCATTAGGCTGTCGGGGCTCAGTTCCTGTCAAAAGGTCCCATCCCAATGGGTCTTGCATTTTCTTTTCCCAGTTGCTGCTGTAATGTAATGGGACCCCTCTTTCTTTGGAAGGTGATTTGCAGCTTCCTGACAATAATCATCTGCTGTTAAGCAAATACAAAGTCAAATATGAACAAAAAATACTGGAAATATCCAACAGCTCTGGCGGCATTCGTGGAGAGAGAAACAGAGTTAACGTTTCAGGTTAATGACCTTTTGCCATGCTTTTGCATTAATGTTAAATTTAAAGTCAATATTATTTTTTGAATTCATGGAACTGACCTTCATTGACCTGGGTGAGTGCAGCTCCAACAACACTCAAGATGCTCGACACCATCTAGGACAAAGCAGCCCGCCTGATTGGCACCCCATCCACCAGCTTCAATAGTCACTCCCTCCACCACCGGTGCACAGTGCCAGCGGTGCGTACCATCTACAAGATGCACAGCAGCAACTCACCAAAAATGTTATATAAATACAAGTCCTTCTTTCATACAAGGATGTGGTATTATATTTGAATAAGGCCCAAGACTACAATGCTGGGCTTTTATAGCAGTACAATACAGAATTGGAAGCTTTAACATTTATTTTTAAATGATTTTTGCAAATCTACACCCCTGTTGTCCCGAAGGTGTTAAATCATGCAGGGGTATGGTTGTCTGTGATTGGCAGCTCTTTGATACTTAGCATCAATGGACATTCCTCATGCATCAGTTCAGATAGTGTAGCATAGGCTGGTTACTCAAGCAAATGGAGACACTTTGAGCTGTATCCTGTCCTCACTTGATATCTAACAATACACATTTCCCAGAGAGAAGGAGGGGAGTGATCACCGAAGAGTGATGAGTATGCTTACCTTGTCTGTTTTTTTTTCCCCCTCATCGGCCCACAGTCACTGAAGTCAATTCAGCCCCCAGCCACCGCCTCAGCTCCCATCTGATGATCTAACATCCATAGTGTCTTCACCTGGGCCCTAATGAATGGCCTTGCGCTATGAGGCCAGTGTGATTATCAAGTGAGACATTGTGACAGCTCACTAGCCAATTAAAGCGTACTCCTTTCAGATAAATGTTTGTTGAAAAGAACTTTATTGTGCACGAAAAGGAATAATAGTGTTAGTCCTGCTGAAAGTTTAAAAATATAATTCAACGATAAACGAATAAATGAATAAAATTTAGATCTACAGCACAGAAACAGACATATTGACACAAGTGGTTTATACTTCGCACAACCTCCTCCTATTCTGATGATCTCTTCACACCTCCAACCCCTCACGCACCACTCTCCCCTCACCTACCCACCTTATCCCTCCATTGCCAGCTCTTTCATGCGTCCATCAAGCCCTTAGGCACCAGTTCCACTTGCTTCAATCACTCTATGTTACTTAAATAACAAAGTAAAAAGATTTAGCACATTTCAACACACACACTAAAAAGTGGTATACAGAAAAGAAAATGTCAGGACTTGGCCCTTTGATCAGAGCGGAAAAGCTGCAGAGATCTCTTCTGGAGGGCAAAGTGGAGGGCAGCAGAAGGAGGGGTCAATCTAGGCGTAGTTGGATGATGGGCGTCACAGAGCAGTTGCAGATGAACTACAGTGGATGTGTGGGGATGGTGCAAGACAGACAAGAGTGACAAACCATGGCAGCAGATCCCCTGGTAGGTGTAGCTACAAGCAGACAGAGCACACATTCGCTTAAGCCACTGTGTGTCGGTTTTGCTCATTTTCTGCTCTTTATAGCTTGCCATCTTCACCTTCTAATGTGAAGGACAAAAACAGACATCTCCAAAGTCTCTGCTGATGGTTCCCACTGTCTTGCAGATAGAGAGTGCTGAGTGCACCCCTCCTAACCTATCTCTCTCTTGCTTCCCTGTTCAATCCGCTCATTGATTAACGCGGCCGACAGCAGCCTGGGGGAGTCACGTCACCCATGGCACTTTAGCAGGGGTTTTTATTTTCTTTCCGCAAAATGACTTTGTACGTCACCGCATTCCAGCTCGGCAGACCCGACATTGTCCGAGAGTTTGAATTGGAACAGCAGCCTCTAAATGCTGACAGAAAACATAGGGGATAAACTGTACCATCAGCACTTCAACAAATGATTAATCCTTTTGGAGACAAGCGTCTGAATGATGGTTCTCAATAAGCATCACCTTTATTTGAATGGACAACTTGCAACGAGGCTGGCGACTGTGTTATATTTTCAGGATTTAGAAAGACAAAGGCTGAACTCTCATAACAACACAGGGAGCCGATGCCTGCTGGTCCAATCCCGCTTGTGAATGAGGCAAAATCATCTTCTGTGGTAGAAAATCACCCTAGTTTCCAAGTCTCCCCCCGCCCCCCAGTTAAAAAAAAACTTCCCTCATTGCCCTCCCTCATTCATTATACAACAACAACTTGCATTTCCATAGTGCCTTTAAGACGGTAAAACATCTCAATACCCTGCGCGGGGGCATTATTATCAAACACAATCCGACACTAACCTCAGGGGGCCTGAGGTTTGCCCCAAGAAGCTGCTTATCTTAAAGGAGCATCCTAAAAGATGACAGAGGGGCAGGGAAACGAAAAGGGAGGGAATTCTTGGAGCCCAAGGTCTAAGCAGCTGAGAGCAGAGCCACCAATGGCGGAGTATTGAAAATTGGGGATGTGCAAGAGAACTGGAGGAACGCAGAGATTTCAGAAGGTATCAGGGCTGAAGAAGGTTACAGGGATAGGGAGGAGCAAGGTAATGGAGGGATTTGAAAACAAGGAAGAGAATCTTAACATCAAGGCATTGTCGGACCGGGAGCCAATGAAAAGTCTATCCAGAAGATTCCAAAGTTCAATTTTTGATCTTTGCTGATCTCTTAGTCAGTGAGGTGGAAGATGAGCTACAATTAGCTTCCACACCCTTTGAGCTAAGGAGGGGAAAATCAGCCAAAGTCTCCACTCCTGATCGCTATCCAGTGATTTGCACTGGAATGTGAGCCACGAGCTTATGGGGGCATCAGGCGGGGACAGAAATGAGGTGGGTCACGCGGATACTCATGATATGGGTTCATATGAGATAAATGGCCATTTGGGTTGGGCATTTGGAGAGTTATATATCCACGGAACTGCATCTCAGCATGAACGTGCCTTCAGCCAAGGAGAGGTGTATTGATGGAATTTAGAGTTTAATCTTCAAGCTATAGTGAAGATTTTTATTGGACATGTCTAATGACCTTGTTAAATGTCACATAGGAGGGTTGATGGCTTTTGATGAGACGCTAGAGTCTTGTCAATCGCCGGCTCTTTCTCTGCCCTTTGCATTCTGCAAAATGCTGTGTCTCCAGTTAGCAGCTAATTGACAGGCTAATGTGAAATGCCCAGTCAGGAAGTGACTGCTATTGATGAGACCTGAGCAACAGCTAATGACAACGATTAAATCACAGAGTGAAGACAACACGCTCATCTCTTAGTCTGGAGTCTGTATTTCCCCAGGACAGCCATCGCAAACTGAATTGGGAACAGAAATGTATCTCACATTTAGACAACTGCTTTGTGGAAACAGTCATATACAGCGTAAATGAAATGTATTTTGAGGGCCTATGCCTTTCCCCGAGTTCATCTTGTGCGTAAGACCCACCTCCTGCGCCTTCGATATTCCCACTAAACTATTTACCACCCAACTTCCCTGCCTGGCTCCCATGTTAGCTGATATGGTTAATTGTCCTCTCTCCTCAGGTGTTGCTCCCCTCTCCTTCAAAGTTGCCATCATCGCCCTCTCCTCAAAAAACCGAACCCTTCACCGATGCTCCCTCTAAACTGTACGGCCATGCTACAAACCAAAATGTTCTCACGTAGGCTGCGCACAAGTTGACCCCTTTAAATTGTTGTGCATGTGTGGTCATGCAAAAGAATTCAAAGGGCTCGCACACTTAAGCAAATTGGCCACATGCTACAAAATAAATTTAGAGGGTAGGTTGGACTTGACATCTCCATCCTTGCAAACTACCACCCCATCTCTACCCTTTCCTCTTCAAAGTCCTTGAATGTACTGTCTCCCCGCCAAATCTGTGCCCATCATTTCTAGAACTCCATCAGATTTCCGTCTCATCACAGTACTGAAATGCTTTTATCAAAGTCTCAAATAGCATCCAGGGTGATTGTGACAAAGGCAAACTAATTGTCCTTGTACTTCTTGACCTGTCTGCAGCACCTGATACAGCTGATAGCACTCAACTTCTTTCCCCTTCTGCAAACCATCTTCTTAAATCCCTCTCCCCAGTCTCCTCACCCTCATCTCCAACAAAAGGCGTGAGGAGCTCAAGTCTTCTTTGTCATTAAGTTTGAGACTGTCCAAACAGTTGCCTCTGCCACTTCCCTCTCTAGCCCTAGCTCCCCTCCACTGTGGTCCAGTTGGGTAGACTGCAGTCACCTGCTTCAATTCTTATCTATCACATATCGCATTCAAGTAGACAGTAGCATAGCGATAATATTATGGGATTAGTAATCCAGAGGCCTGGGCTAATGACCTGGACATATGAGTTCAAATCCTACCTCAGCAGCTGAGGAATTTAAATTCACTTAAGTAGTTAAGCTGGAATAAAGTGCTAGTTAATAAAGATCATGAAACTGTTGTTAAAAACCCATCTGGCTCACTAATTTCCTTCAAAGGCGGAAGCCCACTGTCCTTACCTGGCCTGGCCTACATGTGATTCCAAATCCACAGCAATGTGGTTGGGTGCTCAATGAAATGACCAAGCAAGCTTGTATAAACTGTTAGAGAAAAATGCACTGTGGGTGCACCTACACCACATGGAGTGCAGTAGTTTAAGAAGGCGGCTCACCATCACCTTCTCAAGGGCATTTAGGGATGGGCAATAAATGCCGGCCTATAAGTCACACACCCTCAAATAAAAACAAAAAAAAATCATAGCCAGAGAATCACCTGCAACGGCTTCTCTTCCCACTCCTACACATTGTGGTGTCCACCAGGAGGATCTTTCTTCAACACCCTCCTTTTTCTCATCTACATGCTGCCCCTTGGTGGCATCATCCAAAAACACCGCTTCAATTTGCACACAGCTGCTCATGGCACCCAGCTCTACCTCACCACCACCTCTCCCGACCCCTCCACTCTCTGTTTTCAGGCTGCTTGTCCAACACCCTGTACTTCATGTAGAAGCGAAAATTTGCCCTAACTAAATATTAGAACGCTGAAGCCATTATCTTTGGGCCCTGCCACAAACTCTGCTTCCTTGCAATTGGCTCCGGCCCAGTCTGAGGCTGAACAAGATCATTTGCGGCCTCAGCGTCACATTTGACCCAAGATGAGCTTCTGACTACATCCGCATCATCATTCGGACTGCGTATTCACGCCCCCGTAACAGTCCCGATTCCGCCCCTGCCTCAGCTCATCTGCTGCTGAAACCCTCATCCATGCCTTTGTTACCTCTAGACTTGACTAGTTCAATACGCTCCTTGCCAAGCTCCCATTCTTCGCCCAATGTAAACTCGAGGCCATCTCAAACTGGGTTGTCCAGCAAGTCCTACACCAAGTTCCATTCACCCCTCCCTATTTGCACCTGCTGACCTACACTGGCACCTGGTCAAGCAGGAATTTTAAGATTTGCATCTTTGCTTCCAAATCCCTCCACATCCTCGGCCCCTCCCTATCTCTGTAATCTCGCCTAGCCATACAACCCTTCGAGATATTAATATTCCTCCAATTCTTGTCTGCTGAGACTCACTGATCTGAATCGCATTGCCATTGGCGGCTGTGCCCTCAGCTGCTAAGGGCCTAGGCTCTGAAAATCCGTCCTCAACTCTCACTGCCTCACTACCTATTCTTTAAGACACTGCTTAAAACCTACTTTTTTGAGCAGGTTCTTGGTCATCTGTCCTAATATCTTTTCTTGTGCAGCGCTTCAGTGTTATATTTAGTTGGATGAAAACGCCGCTGTGGATCACGTGTGGGATGACTGAAGGGCTATATAAATACAAGTTGTTGTTGGAAGCGTCCACAATGTTTTACGAGAAAAAGGGAACAATAACTGAAGAGAGACACAGCTGCTACCAATACCTTACTTGCTGGCGATAAATTGAAGTTTATAAACAAGTTTGGCTGCTTTGAAGCATCAACTGCAGTGATGAAAATGTAATTTGTTGTAATTGTTGTGGTATTGATGTTTTTAAGAGCACTGTAATGATATATGAGGGAGCCCCTGTTTGAACTCTCCAAGCACACTGTTCTGGCGAAGGTTCCAGTGTGTTTAAGGTTATTTCTGCCACCATCTGCAATTGGATCAGGCTCTGGTTTTTAGCTGAAATTCAGTCACTCAATATCCCTGGGCTATCAAAAGGTTAAACCCTTTCAACCTTGGTGGCTGACAAATCGCTGTGAGGACGCCAAGTGTCAAAGATTTGCTGAAACGGGCTTCCATTAGCTGATAGACTAGGGTAGCGCTTACAGTGTCACAGCTTTCCATAGGGTAAGACCATACTCCAGTAGTTAAAACATTTGCCTGGATTGTCTCACTATTGACTTCCAAAGATGAAACAGAAGGGCAGAATGGAGTCACAAAACAAACACATTGCGGATCTCATTTTAATTTGATCAGTGATATTGCCCGAGTAATCTAGTATGATTCTTCTTCAGAACATATTGGTCAGATTGGACTTGAAATGTTAATTCTGTTTCTCTCCCCACAGATGCTGCCAGACCTGATGCGTTCTTCCAGCACTTTCTGTTCTTATTTCAGATCTCCAGCATTTTGCTTTTACATTCCCATCCTTTGTGTGTCGTGATGAGTAAGTGTGTAGCCGCAGACTATTCGACTCTGGAAGGCATCACATCCGAGCCAGTTCCTGTTCTCACCCACCATTGGCAACACACACATTTTTCAGCAAGGGCTACTAGATGGCACTCAGGAAGGACAGCTGTGGTTTTTCTTTCATCTTGGAGGTGGGTTTGCTTACACCCATTCTCTACTGTTATTGCGGCTGACGTAGCTGACTCAGCCCAGGCCGCATATCGAAACTGGTAACTTTCTGGGTTTGCAGGGCTCAGTTACACACTTTCCTCCTAACTGGGCTCAGAGGTTGACATCGTTGAGGGGATTATCTTAGAAGAGCTATCATTTGATAGCATGGTGGAGATAAATAACCTTAAGTGGAAATGCACTCATTAATCTGGAGTGTTTCAGTTATGAAGTCATTTCAGCTGTGTGTTGACTCATCTCCAGCCTAGTTCCACCAACTGGTCAGTGCTCTCTTTTTCAACCAGCAGTAAGCCAACTAATATCATGTGTACAGTGCGAGGTTGCATTCATAAGCTTACCAGCCAGATATAAACCGAGTGGCTTCTATGAATCATTCACACAATTCCATTCACAATAGCATGCAGGGTGACTCTCCCAGATAATCCCCTCAATGATGTCAACCTATTTTTGGGAATTCGGAGCCAGACCTATACTTAATTAGGAAGTTTTGAACCAGGCATTGGTATCCCAGGATCAAAATGCGAACCCCTTACAACCTTATGCTGTTTATTTCCGAAAGACAAATGCAAATGAGGGAGGTCATTTAGGCCAAACTAGTTCATCCATCCCGAAAGACCCAGTGCCCAATGCCTTGCAACATCGAATCTGTTTGTCAGTGATTCCAGGGCCTTCGGCCGGAATTTTCTACTTAGGAATCCATTCTGTGTTGCTGTGGTAACGATAACGTTCCTCACATCAGTCCTAAGGTTACCCTTTTTATGAACCCATGTCCCCCTTGACCGAGTCAACAACAACAACAACTTGCATTTATATGGTGACTTTACCACAGTAAAACCCCCCAAGGCACTTCACAGGTGCGTTATCAAACAGAATTTGACTCTCACGGTTTTGTTTGCGGGAGATGATGGGCCGAACCTTCTGAGGAGTGTCAATCAATCACTGACAGATTGCCACCCTGCTCCTAGTATCTTAATCTGCACCAGGGCATCGCATTTCTCACTGGGACTTCTGAACTGGGCCTCTCCAGGAATGTGGGACGTGCCTGTCTGGATGGGGTCCTTCTTCGTTAGGGCAGGGTCATCCGGGAAAGCCTAGCCACACTCCCTTTTTACAGCACCAGCTGCCGTATTCCAGTCAATTTAAATGCCCCCCCCAAAGCCACTTTGAGAAGCAACGGAGAGAAGGTAAGAGTGTAAGGTAAGTGGGTGAGGGGTAGAGGGTGGCAGATAAGTGGGTGAGGGGGTAGGGTGGCAGGTAAGTGGGTGAGGATTTAGGGTGGCAGATGGGAAGGTGAGGGGTTAGGGTGGCAGGTAAGTGAGCGAGAGGGTAAGGCAGCAGGTGGGTGAGGCGGTAGGGTGACAGGTAACTGGGTAGGAAGGGTAGGGTGGGTTGGGGAGAGTCAGGGGTCATGGGGCCAGTCAGGTGTTTGTGAGGGTGGTCAGATAGTTGGGGGTAGTCAGGGTTGGGGGGGGGGTGGTTTGTGGGGTAGTCAGGGGGTCGAGAGGGTAGTCAGATGGTTGGGGGTTAGTCAGGTGATTGGGAGGTCAGGGGGTAGTCCAGTGGGTTGGGAGGGTAGTTGGGAGGTCAGCAGGGTAGCTGGAGGGGTCGGAGGTGTAGTTGTGGGGGGTCCAGTGAGAAATCAGGGGGTCAGTAGCATCGTTACCCAGGCGTTAGAACTGGTTTTAATCCGCCTAACTTTACCTGAGTAACGATTCTGGTAAGTCAGAACCATCCAAAGTCTCCAACTTTAACTCAGAGCTTCACGGGGTTCCAGATGCAGGGGAATTGCCAATCGGAAGTTCAAACTTCCCAGGCAATTCCCATAAAGCCAGTGCGTCGGGGCTTCCACGGGTCCCGCAGCACATCTTGGGGGGTGGGTACCTCTGGGGTGCGTATCCGGAGATCAGAAGTTCTGAGTCAATGGGCTGAATCTTCTGGCTGACGTGCGGATGGTGGAGCCCGCATGTCAGTGCTTAAAATATCGCGCGCTGAAGTCGCGTGCGAGCGTCCTGATGTCAGCGCGCGACATCGCGGTGTTTCGGTCGGCGGGCGCGCGATGCAGTGCGATGCGCGCCCGCCATTAATTAAAGGCCTTGTTAAGGCCATTCAGTGACCAATTGACCAGGATTTTGAGGGGCCCGTGCGAACTTCGGCTCAGCGCACAGGCCCAACGGGCAGGCGGGTAGGTGATTTTTTAACAAACCTCATCTGCTGGCGGGATGAGGTTTGATGTCGGAATTAAAAAAGTGTAATAAAGTGTTTGTGTACTTTATTAGCCTGTTCCATCTCGTGTGACATTGTCACATGAGGGCGACATGTTAATGATTTTTTTTTACTTTTCTACTTTTGAACTTTCACCTCCTGTCAGCGATCTCCCTGAGGCAGCGCTTAGCCCCAGGGGGATGTGTGCTCTTTCGTGTGCATGCGTGAAAGAGCGCACTCTGACAGTTGGGGAATTCCCCCCCAGCACAGGAAGTGCATAGCGCTTCCCGTCGGGCGGCCGGCTGGACGGGCCTTAATTGACCCGCCCACGTAAAATGGCGGCGGGGCCCGTTTCGGCGGCGGCGATCGGCTGCCTGTTTGCCACCGAGTCGGCCGGGCCCGCCCGCCCATCCAGGGCAGAATTCTGCCCAATATTTCCTTATCATTTACTAACTGCCGCACCTCTAATATCACTCCCCCTTTCACAGCTGAAATCCTCAACTTTCTCCAACCCCTCCTCATACAGCAGGCCTCTAACATTAGGCATTAGCCTTGTGGTTCTTCTCCGCAGCACTTCCAGTGCTGGTAGGCCTCTTTTATGTCTTGGTCAGAGAACGAGGTACTGGTCTGGATGGATCCATGTGGGAGCCAGTTTGGAATATAATTCCAATGACATGCTCCACTGGCTATATCGTTCAGGGTGGGTGTGTTTTGTGAATTGCCGCTCCGCCATGATTGAAGATGGCTAGTGTCAAGCCCACTGCAACCCCAGAACCTTTCAACTTTAATGTTAACTATTTCAACATTATTCCTGTGTTTTCCAATTTCCAATCTATATTCAGCACTTTACATTGGTCCATATTAATGTTTACCCGCCATTATCATGCCCACCTACAGACTTGACATTTCTGGGGCTCCATAAAGTACCCTTGGTGGTTTGGTACCACTGGCAAACTGTGATCGATTTGCATTGAGTTTCAAACTGCCCAAAATCCTTATTGAAGAGAAATGCGGGGGCAAGCCTGCACTTCATTGCCACTGATTCCACCCCCAGTCTGACCAACGCTCCTAATCTTTGGCCAGCAGACGTGGAGAGGGGTAAGGAGGCCTCCTCGTGGTTCTGGTCCTGAGCTTGGCCAAGGTGGCCATGGGTCCAGGGTGGGCCAGGTGGAGGGCCTTTCCTCGTGGTCTTGTCTGTACCCAGGTGGTCCCCGGGAGAGGGAGTGTGGGTTGTCCACCAGTACACTTGAGGCCTTTCACGACCAGAGTGTCTCATGTACACCAGAAACAATATTATAATTTTGTTTTATTATTATCCCTTTGCTTGCTGAGTTATGGGTAAGTGCTGTTATTAATTGTGCCCATTTAAAAGAAAATGGGGATGGAAGGCGGGGGGGACATTTAACATTGGGTTTTGTTGGTGACCCACTGTTTCCTTATGGGCTGTTAGGAGAAGGCCTGAGTTACCTGAACCATACAAGGAGTTATCTGTGTTTCTATGTTTCTGTTTGTGGAAGAAGATAAGCCACAGCAGTGGACTCTAACAGCAGTGGACTCTAACATAGCGGTAAACAGGAGCCAGCAGGCTCTTAAACAAATACTATAGCCTGCAGATAAAAAGGCAGCTTACAAAAACAATACACTGAGGGAGGAAAGTATCTTCAGTGAATCAGCAGATGGAATGTAATGGGCTTGAATCATCTTCGAAGCTGATTTTAAACTTGATCGAACATAACCATAATTTCCCTGAATAAAATTGTGACACATAGCTATTGGGTCACCCATGGAATTAAAGGAGTCAACAGTGCATATGTCTATTTTTAGTTCCTCCCCTTTAACAGACAGCAGGCTGGAAGTAGAGCTGCTACCCATTGGCCTCAGAACCTCTAGCTATGGGGCAGAGAGAGCTGGCTGGATTCTCAGTCTGACACTCCACTGAGCCTGCGAATGGAGGTGGAGTATCACTGGAGAAAATCCTTCAGATGGGTTGGAGCAAAGCCCTGTACAGGAATGGAACTGGGTTCAAAGACTCTAATACAGATTGACTGAGGCACAGGGAGCTATTGGAAGCAGAAACAGGAATGACTAAGCGGATGAGTTCAACTTTGGATAAAGTGATATCCATTAATCCCTCACACTCATCGTCAGACATGAGGATGGAGGGTATTGGGCGGAGGTGATCCTAAGCGAGTTTGTGACCGAGAAAGGGAGGCTGGAACTGCGCTTGCTCTCCAGGATAAACCTGGTGTCATGGAGATTTGGCTGCGGAGAGGGTGTGTATTACTTGAGGAGATGAAGCCAAACTTAATTGGTGGTGGGAGGTTGGTGACACGTCAAATGCGCTACGGCCTGTGGTCCCAGAATTGAGTCCATTGAGGTGCCTGTTGTCTGCCTAGGACTCTATCTGTTGATGGGCATGAGAGATCAAAACATCACACTGGGGCAGTAAGATCATGCTCCTTCAAATCAGGTTTGGCACTTGATGCAACAAGAAGAAAATTGACCATCTCTGATCTTGACGTCTTCGATTTTGATAAGCGCATCAATTACCTCAATTTATTCACTTGCTAAATCCGCACTAAAGGATAATTAAGCTCATTCATCCCAATCCATCTGAAAACAGCCAGTATTCCCAATAATGTTCCTGATGCAATGCAACAAATTCTCATAATGAAGGTCAGTATAGAACAATATATCTTGACCTTCCCCTTGGGGAACATGTAGAATTTGAACATTTAAGGAATGTTTGGTAACCGTTAACCGATCTTACAAATTTTTGCAGCATCAAAGAGCAGATGTTATTCGCATCACATACTGTTTTGCGAGCGTATAATGCTATTATGTAACAGTGCAGAATGCAAGACCTTATTGTCCATACAAAACTGAGTACTTCAATCCCCCGCTGCTTGGGATAATGGAGATATATTGTACAGTCCACAGGAGATTGATAGGCCAGGATTAACCTGGGCATGGGGTAAACTTAAGTGCTGGGATGTACTTTAATATGATCCAGTGGAGGAATGCTTTTGAAAGCAATGTGCTGTGGTATGGGTACAGGGTTTTCTGTGCCATCAATAATAAGGTGAAAAATCAGTGTTTGTGTCACTCAGGCTGCCGTTGCAAAGGGCAAAGGGGCATAGGCATAGGTAGATACCTACGAAGGTGATGCCTATCCATTCACTTGATCGAGAGAAGTGGTGTGGGGACATCTAAAGTCTGCAACAAAGTGAAAAGTACAATATAACTTCTAACAAAGCCCTGGCTGTTTCTCTTTAATTCAAGACACTTTCAATTTTACTATTTTCTTTCTATATTGACTGAAACCATTACGATTTGATACAGTTAATCAACTCCTAGTTTCCTCACTGGATGCTTTAAGCAGCCTGTAATAGCACAGTGCATTTAAACAAGGCTAAAAGAACACCCCAAATCACAGTGAAAACATGCAGTGGTATTTTTCTTAAGCATATCTTCACACTCATTTTGTTTTCCTCTTTGGGAATATTGGGGAGGTGGTGGAAGGATTCCCAGCAGCCAACTGAACCACGCTTTATCGCCAACAAGTCCTGCCAGGGACTCGAACCTAGAGGTAGGGTCTCTACATTGCGCCACAAGACCTCCATGTTATTCGGTGAGCGGCTAAGCCACACAAACCCAGGAAAATCCCATATTTGGTCAGGATTTTACCGTCCCACCGCAATGTGTCTCTCTTCCCCACCCCCCCCCCCCCCCCCCCGGCGGATGCGGTGAGCCATTTAAATCTCCATTCAATTCGGCGGGACCGTGATATCCCGCCGGAGCGGGAGGGGCCATAAAATCCTGGCCTTTGAAGCAAATTTAAAGCAAACTGTTTGACGCACACAAACAATATACACTTATTTCAAAGCCTATAAAAGGCATTTTGTTTTAATCACGATAACAGGAAGTCAATAGCGTGGGCAGAAATCTGGGGCTGATAAAAAAAAGTACCAGCCAGTTAAAAGGCACAAAGGCCTCCACAGGAAGAGGAAATGAGAAAACAAAGTTGGTCAGTGGGAAAGAGAATTGGGTTTTTTTCTTTTATTAACATATGTGCAATCTGCCCTCATTTCCATTCTATATTCACATTCTAGTTGACATAAACAGTGCTCATCTGGCAACTTCAGCAGCACAGGACGCCTACATCGACATAGCACCAGAGGGCTGAGTGAGCAAGAGGTACGGTCCCCTTGGAGTGTGGCTGACCTTGTGATTTACCAGATGCTGTGTTTACTGGAATGCTTCAAATTCTGGTACGCATCCACCCACCATTTCTCTCTTGCACCATAACTGGGTTTCCAACAAGGGGCAGTGGGCAGCTGTCACTGCTGAATCAAACTTACTGCCATTGCAATGAGCCCTGGGAATGTGCCACTTTCCATCCGTGGTGACTGAATTCACTTTCTGACTTTGCCGGTGTAGCTGTGAGGTGGTCTCTCAGTTGTTGTGAAGGCCTAAGCAACGGGAAAGGCACAAGTTCGGTCGAAAGGTCTTTGCTTAACATTAATCATGTTAGTCATGAATGTCCAAAGTGCTTTCCGCCCCAATAAAAGCCAAACTGTAACAAGCTAGAATGCTTCCAATTATAAATTTAAGAAGAGAATGAAAAGTAACAAAAGGTGTAAATCATTCATATAAATCTACCTGTTGCCTGAGAGACTATGGTTTCCTCTCTGACACTTATAAGATGGTATCAAATGTGACTTGGCATTATTTCATTGAGGAGGTGAATAGTGAGTGAGAGTTTAGGGTTCTTGAGCATTGCCTAGTGGTCATTACAGGAAGGCAGATGCCTCAGAGCAAACTCCTGGTCTGCCTGGTTAAGAGGGTGGAGTGCTGAGAGTCAACAGCTGAGGCTTGGGAGCAGGTCAGCAAACCATTGTCTTTAACTTACATATTGCATGGTGACTTCACAAAAGCAGTGAAAATAACAGGGCAGAAAATGGAATATTGCCCCTGAAGTTACTGAGGCTGGATAGGTTAGAATCTCTGACCCTGAAACCACGGGGGAGGCAGTAATTTGTTGGGGAAGAACATGGTTATGTCAATATTTGATCTGATTTGTCATGGCACTTAAAGATCTGGTGGCGGATGGAGCTTTCTTTTATTTGTTCATGGGATGTGGGCATCACTGGCTAGGCCAGCATTTATTGCCCATTGTTCAGAGGGCATTTGATAGTCAACCACATTGCTCTGGGTCTGGAGTCATATGTAGGCCAGATCAGGTAAGGACAACAGATTTCCTTCCCAAAAGGACATTCGTGAACCAGATGGGTTTTTTAAATGACAATCAGCAATGGTTTCAGGGACATCATCAGACTTTTAATCCCAGATTTTTATTGATTCAAATTTCACCATTTGCTGAACCCAGGTCTCCGGAGCATTGCCCTGGGTCTCTGGAATACTTGTCCAGTGACAATACCACTACACCACTGCATCCCCGTATGCCATGGTGGGACATGGGCAAATCCTCCAGCCACCCCCTCTCGCATCAAGGCAGAGTGGATGAGGAACTTTCTGGACTCCCTTGGCAATTCTGCCCATTACACCTGGGATAGGCTGAGAGCTATTATGAGTCCCATCGATGCAGTGCACTAAGATCCCAAATCATTACTAGACTAAGGTAATCTATTCTGAAATGTTCTTTTGACATATAGGCCAGAATATTGCCGTTGGCGTGTGGGGGCGGGTCTGACACGCCGACGCACAAAATGACGCGAGATGATGTCAGGCGTGCGTCCCGACGTCACCGCGCGTCATTCCGATATTGTGTTCAGTGGGCGTGCGCCAGAGGCAGCTGCGCACCCACTGAACTGTCAAAGGCCTATTTAGGCAATTAATAAAGTCATTAAGATCATTAACATCACTGCATGTCCAACCTTAAGGTTGGCGGGCAGGCAAAGAACCCAAGCGGCCTTCGCGTTTTTCAGGAAACCTCATCCACGGGCGGGATGAGGTTTCCTGAAGGTTTTATAAAGTTAATAAATAAATTTGGTGAACTTGACAAACATGCCCCAGCTCATGTGACACTATCACATGAGGGGACATGTTTAAATAATTTCTTACTTTTATTTATAACAAAATTTTTTATCACCTTAATTCCCCTGAGGCTGCTCTGCGCATGTGCAAAAGAGCGCAGGCCCCAACTCTTCCTCTTCTCCCCCCCTACACAGGTAGCGCTGAGCGCTACCGGCTGCGCATTACGTTGGGCGGGCCTTAATTGGCCAGCCCGTGATCAGCTCCCTGCCCCCCCCCCGCCCACTCCCGCTCAGCCCACCCGACATAGGTAAGATGCAGCCCATAGTCACTGTCGTAATGCAATGTAGGAAATGCAGCAGCCAATTTGTGTACAGTAAGGTCTTACAAAGAAGAATTATGTTAATGATCAGATAGTCAGTTGCTGAAATATTAATCGGTCAGTACACTGGCAGGAGTCCCTTGCTGGGATCTTTTACGCCCACCTGAAAGGCCAAATGGGGCCTTGGTTCGACATCTCATCCTAAAGACAGCATCTCTGGCAGTGCAGCATTTCCTCCCTCAGTAATGCACGGGGCTGTCAGCTTGGATTTTGTGCTCAAATCTTAGGAAAGAACCATGCAAGGGAGCCAGGAAGTAGGAGAAACAATGGTAAGTGGAAGCTCTGTCTGGTATGTATTACAAGTTATAATGGCTAAATGTACTTGACTGCAGTGCAATAATTCATTTTTGTGGTTAATGGTATCCTATGAACCATTAGATTGGTCTACTTCCTTAATATGACTATCCATTATCGTATAGCCTGTGGATGTGTACACCAGGGAGTGTTTCCGTCATTGCTGCCTTCATATTAAAAAATGTAGTTTGCAAAGCCTTTTGGGGGAAGGGATTAAAAAGCAAGAATCATTATCCCTGCAACAACACTACATCTTAGTGATGCATTTCAAAAAGATGCCTTCTGTCATTGTGGTTTTAATTGAAACTAGGTGATAGCCTCTTAACATTGGATTAAAAATGTGTTGCAGAAACAAAATGGGTATTTAGTAGCCTCGTCACAAGGTTCGCTAGTTTATTTTGCCTGAAGAAGTCAAATTCTTTCCTTATCATATGAGGCTGCAGGAATTTTAATGGTGTTTTGGGGATTGTATTCTGCAGTTCTGTCCATTTTTCATAAACATCGCTAATTAGTGACCTTGCTCATCACCATTGTGAAATTGGGATATGAATACCACCAAGCTACTCACATATGCATCAGTCTAACCTCTGCTTGACCTTGGCAGTAGCTCTATGTTGCTGGCAATGGGCAAAGGTCTGGCTGTATTGTCTTAAATGACGCCAGGTGGAAGTGGCACAATCCTCTAGCCAGTTTCACACCTGCACTGTTTTAGAACAAGTTCATTATTCCACAAGGAAGGAAAGGACTTGCATTTATTTAGTGCTTTTCACAAGCTCAGGATGTCGCAAAGTACTTTACTGCCAACAAAATACTCTTGAAGTGTACTCACTGTTATAATGTAGGAAACATAGCAGTCAATTTGCACAAACAGCAATGTGATAACTTGGCTTAGTGGTTTTGTTCGAGGGATAAATTTTGGTCAGGTCACCGGGGATAACTCCTCTGCTCCTCTTCGAATACAACCAAGGGATCTTACGGATCCACCTGAGACAGCTGGCTGGGCCTCAGCTTAGTGCCTCATTTCAAAGACGGTACCTCTGACTATGCAGCACTCCCTCAGTACAGTGCTGGGATGTCAGCCTGGGTTATGTGCTCATGTCTCTGGAAGGGTCTTGCACTCATAACTATTCCAGCTTAGCAGCGAGAATACTACCATGGATACCACCCAGAAATAGCAAACATGGGAACTTATCTTGCTCTGTTAATGATGTCAGTTCCTCGGGCTGGGGGTGTGGGCGATGGGGGCGCAGGTTAAGTTTTAACATGGGTAGTAAACTGATAAAATGGATCGTTCACCAGCTATAGTACCCACCTAATTTTCACTTCAATAGGGTGGAAATCAGGTAAGTGTTACATTGGCTGGTAATTCACTCTGACAGTTTCCTGTCCAAGCGGTGAAAGAAAAATAAACACCTCATAGTGACCAGTTAGAGACATGGGAGCACAGGAATATAGGAACAGAAATCGGCCATGCACCCCTTTCAGCCTCTTCTGGCAGTCAGTTAAACTATGGTGTATCTGTATCTTAAATCCATTGACTCTCCTTGGTTCTGTGACCTTCAATACCCTTGCCTAGCAAAGATCCATTAATCTCAGCGTTGAAACTTTCAACAGACCTAACCTCAACAGCTATTTAGGAAAGAGTTCCAGGTTTCCACCACGTTTTTTGGGATGAAGTACTTCCAGACATCATCCTTGAAAGGCCTACCTCTAATTTCAAAGTTATGCCCCATTGTTCTGAATTCTCCCGTCAGAGCTGTTCCCCATCATGTCATTACTCTAAAACCAGTGCCAAATACTAAAGTTGCTAATCTTAATGCTCCGCTATCTATTATATAGTGGCATTTCAATCAGCAGGTGTGAGAAATCAGGAGCTGCCATCATCTCAATAAAATAAGTAACTTCCCTTTTCTGTCCAACGCATTCTTCCAAGATTCCCTTTTCCATCACCTCTGTGCCTCTTGTCATTCCGAGCTGCTCTGTGTCCCCGTGTCTCCCAGATATAGTCACCATCTCCGTATCAAGTAAGTCCCATGAAGGTGGCAGTGAAGACTGAGTACAGTGAGATTGAATGCTTAAACCCAGGATCTGGCTCTGAAGAAAAGTCATATGGACTCGAAACGTTAACTCTGTCGTTCTCTCCACAGGTGCTGTTAGACCTGCTGAGTTTTTTTTCCAGCATTTTCTGTTTTTGTTTCAGATTTCCAGCATCCACAGTACTTTGCTTTTATCTTAGGGCTTAAATCCAGGAATTTGGTAAGTGAGGGAATTTGATGCAGCGAGGGACGGTGTGTTGCTCAGGCATTCACGAAATGGACTGGTCCAAGAATGGGAGCCAGAGACAGCAAAACTCAAGGCATTAATTAGGTGTACAGGTAGGTAACTGAGTTTTAGGTTTTTTTTTTCCCTTCTAAACAGGGGAATTGATTTCTACCGGTACTGGGAAGATGTATTATATTAAATTTATAGTATAACTAGTTAAACTCTATAATACAACTATGGATAATCATTGAGTGATATTCTAAACTTGAAACATAATTAGTTTAAAAAAATGGCAGATGTGTTGCAGCTGTAGCATATGGAAGCTGGCGGACAGCTGGCTGGTCCACTGCAACAACATCTAAAGAAGTGTCCGCAGTTCGAGGAACTCTGGCTCAAAGTTGATGAGCTGGAGTCTGAACTTCAGACACTGCGATGCATCAGGGAGGGGGAAAGTTACCTAGACACTTTGTGCCAGGAGGCAGTCACACCCTTTAGGCTAAGTACTTCCGATTTGGTCCATGGTCAGGGGTGGGAAGGTGTGGCTGTGAGTGTGACAGTTTTAGGGATCCAGAAGGTAGCAATGGAGGAGCCTCAGCCCTTGTTTTTGAAGAAACGAGTTCAATGTCTTTGCAGCTTGCACAGATGGGAGCAGAGACTGCAGGGAGGAGAAGCAAACTGACCACAGCACCATGGGTGGGGGTTAAGACTGGGGAATTAATAATGGGAACAAAGGAAATGGCAGAGACTTCGAACAAGTAGTTTATACCTGACTTCACAGTCGAAGACACAAAAAGCATCTGAAGAATAGTAGAAAATTAAGAGGGAAAAGGGAGGGAGGAACTTCACAATCACCAGAAAAAAGGTACTGGAGAAACTAACAGAACTAAAGGCTGACAAGTCCCCTGGTCCAGATGGCCTGCATCCTAGGGTCTTAAAGGAAGTGGCTGCAGAGATAGAAGATGCATTAGATGTAAGGTTCCAAAATTCCACAGACTGAAAGGATTCAGCGGCCTGGAAAACAGCAAATGTAGCACTTACATTCAAAAAGGATGGAGACAGAAAGCAAAAAGCTATTGGCTGAAATCTGGTATTAAGGAGGTAGTAGCAGAACTTTTAGAAAATCAGAATACAATCAGGCAGAGTCAACATCGTTTTGTGAAAAGGAAACTGTGCTGGACAAATT
Organism: Cetorhinus maximus; assembly: GCF_964194155.1. Lineage (NCBI taxonomy): Eukaryota > Metazoa > Chordata > Chondrichthyes > Lamniformes > Cetorhinidae > Cetorhinus > Cetorhinus maximus. The sequence continues at coordinate 15,921,394 of NC_135882.1, read as the reverse complement.
TAATTGAGCTCTTTGAGGATGTAACAAGCAGGGTGGATAAAGGGGAGTCAGCAGATGCAGTGTATTTGGATTTCCAAAAGGCATTGGATAAGATGCCACACAAAAGGTTACTGCACAAGGTAAGAACTCATGGTGTTTGGATAGAGGGCTGACTAACTAACAGGAAACAAAGAGTCAGGATAAATGGATCATTTTCAGCTTGGTAAACAGTAAATAGTGAAGTGCCACAGGGATCAATGCTATGGGGCCTCAAATATAGACCATCTATATTAATGACTTGGATGGGCCTATTGTAGACAAACTTTGTAGCAAAATACAAAGATAGATGGGAAAGCAAGTTGTGAGGAGGACACAAATAGCCTGAAAAGGGATATAGATAGTGAAGTGAGTGGGCAAAAATTTGGTAGATGGTATAAAGTTGGAAAATGTGAAGTTGTCCACTTTGTCAGGATGAATAGAAAAGCAGGACGACATCTAAATGGATGACATTGCAGAATGTTGTAGTACAGAGGGATCTGGATGTCCTTGTACATGAATCACAGACAGTCAGCATGCAACTACAGAAAATAATTAGGAAAGCAAGTGGAATTTTGGCCTTTATTACAGGGAGGTGGAATATAAAAGTAGGGAAGTCTTGCTGCAACTGGTAAACCATACCAGGTGTACTGTGTACAGTTCTTGTCTCTTCACTTAAGTCTGGATATAGTTGCAATGGAAGCAGACCAGAGAAGGTTCATTAGGCTGATTCCTGGGACGAAGGAGTTGTCTTATGGGGAAAGATTGAGCAAATTGGGTCAAAATCCTGGAACTCGCTCCCTAACAGCACTGTGGGTGTACCTACACCACAGGGACTGCAGCGGTTCAAGAAGGCAGCTCACCACCACCTTCTCCAGGGCAACTAGGGGTGGGTAATAAATGCAGGCCTAGATAGCGCCACCCACATCCTGTAAATGAATTTTTAAAAAGTTGAGCAAATATTCATTTGGAGTTTAGAAGAATGAGAGATGATCTTATTGAAACATATAAGATTCTGAGGGGGCTTGGCAGGGTAGATGCTGAGAGAACCTTTCTTCCCACAGAGGACTCTAGAACTAGGAAACAGTTTAAAAATAATATCTATTGTTTAGGACGGAGATGAGGAGAAACTTGTTCTTTCAAAGGCTTGTTAGCCTGTGGAATTCTCTTCCCCAGAAAGCAGTGGAGGCTGGGTCATTGAATTTATTCAAGGCTGAGTTAGTCAGATTTTTGATCGACAAATGAATCAAGGGTTATGGGGGGGCAGATGGCTACATGGAGTTGAGACCACACCCAGGTCAGCCATGATTTTATCGAACGTCAGAGCAGGCTCGAAGGGCCAAATGGCCGACTCCTGCTCCTATTTCTTATGATCGAAGATCATTCTGATCTCCCTGCCCACTCTGTCTCCCGAAGATCCCTATCTGTGTCTCAGGTTTTCTGCACTTTCTCCATCTCCTGGACCCCACCACCTTTCCCGTGCCCTTGAGAGCCCCATTATTTCTGAAATCACTCGACACTTTTCAGGATTATGACTTGCCCTCTTTATTCCATTTGCCTTTCTGTCCAAATCCCACATGTCTGTTTTCTCTCTGATTCTCACCCGCAATCCATGATTGCAAATTCCCAGTTTTCTTTGCGTATCTGTTTCAGGTTCCTCCCAAGTAGTTGTACCAGCACCTACGTATCTCAATCAGATCCTCTAGGTAACCTATGTACTTGCATCTGGTCACTGAGATAACTGCATCAGGTCACTCTCATCTGCATCCGGCCACCCGTGTATTTGCCCTACCTCCCCTATATGTGTCGAAATTGGATTCTCTCCACAGCTGAGTAGCTGCATCAAATTTCGCCACAAATATCAGCTTCAGTTAGAGTTGCCAACTCTGATTAAATGTATTCCTGAAGGTTTCATCACATAACTTTCCCCCCATGCTCCAGCCATTAGTCAGCCAACATATCCATTCTTATGATGCACCACCTTCGTATAGCAATTGGAAAGCAAAAAGACTCATTGCCCAATTGATTGATGGTTGACTGTCAGCCATACAGCCTTTTTTTCCCCACATTTTCAATATTTTTACATCTGGTAAAGAGAAATGTTTAAAGAAAGTTACAAAAAAAACATCTTTTTCGCCATCCCGATGATTTTTCTCCAGGGTTGCGCACAGCAGTATCCTGGAGATTGATCTTCAATTCCTGGAGACTCCAGGCCACCCTTGGAGGGTTGGAAACAGTAGCTTCAGTCTCATTCATAAATTCCCCACGTCTCCAATTCCTTCATTCCTGTTTCCCTGCCAGCCACTCCTCCTAATCTGACCCATGCCTCTCTGTTCCCCAGTTTACAAGGTTGTGAAATACACTGTTTAACTGCAAGTCTCTCTTTCTTTCTAACCCCTTTTTTTCACAGTTGAGTTCAGAATCACAGAATCACACAGTGCAGAAGAGGCCCTTCGGCCCATCAAGTCTGCACCGAAACGTGAGAAACACCTGACCTACCTACCTACCTGATCCCATTTACCAGCACTTGGCCCATAGCCTTGAATGTTATGACTTGCCAAGTGCTCATCCAGGTACTTTTTAAAGGATGTGAGGCAACCCACCTCCATCACCCTCCCAGGCAGCGCATTCCAGACCGTCACCACCCTCTGGGTAAAAAAGTTTTTCCTCACATCCCCCCTAAACCTCCAGCCCCTCACCTTGAACTTATGCCCCCTTGTGGCTGACCCTTCAACTAAGGGGAACAGCTGCTCCCTATCCACCCTGTCCATGCCCCTCATAATCTTGTACACCTCGATCAGGTCGCCCCTCAGTCTTCTCTGCTCCAACGGAAACAACCCAAATCTACCCAACCTCTCTTCATAACTTAAATGTTTCATCCCAGGCAACACCCCAAACAGTTCATGTGTCTTTGTGACTGGTCACCAGGCTGCCGCATTAAGTCGATTTAACAATGCCCCTCGTTCCCTCACACTTTCCAATAAGAGAAATCAAGGGAATACCGCGGGACAGGGACAGCCCAGCTTTCATAGTGTACAGCAAGGGACTCATGAGCAGCATGTAGCACTCAAACCGCTAACTGCCTGCCATGCTCCTGAGCAAAAAGGATAGCAAGCCCATGAACGTGATCCCGTGTCTATGCAAAGTTAGCTGACCTCAGCAGTTACGGATAGCACTATTAGCGTCTGTGTTCGGGAGAGAAAATTATCAACAAAGATTCCCCCTCCTAATGGCTACCCAATGATTGAATTATATTGGAGGTTGTGTCGGGATAGATTGCATTTGGCTGAAATGCGCTTCCTGATGAAAGAGTCAGTAGGAAGAATGCCCATTTCAGGGGTCCGATTGGGTCCCTAAAGGCTGCCAAACCACATGAACTGCATGCCAGCAAGAGAGTCACCCCATTCAAGTGAGGGGTGGGGGGTGATGGGGGGAAGGGAAGGCTGTTGTTGGAATATTGCACCCAATGTAATTCGCAATTCTGGGTTTAGCTGTTCCTTCCAGGCTTACAACATCAAAAATGTGCATTTATATAGTGCCTCTCAGGTGGTAAAGGGTCACAAGCCACTTCTCAGGAGCATTATCTAACAGAATCTGACATTGAGCCACCTAAGGAGATATTAGGACAGGTAACCATATGCTTGGTCAAAGATGTAGGTTCGAAGGAGCACCTTAAAAAAGGAGAGGGGACAGAGAGGCGGAGAGAGGGGATTCCAGGGCTCTAACACAAAAGCAAAATCCCACAGGTGCTGAAATTCTGAACTAAAGACAGAGAAATGCTGAAAATACTCAGCAGGTCAGGCAGCGTCTGAGGAGAGGGGAGCAGAGTTAACACGTCCAGACTTTTCAAGCGCAGAGCCTACACCACTGAAAGCACAATGACCAATAGGAGAGCTGCCTTATCGGTAAACCCCAAACAAAACACAAGGGAGGGTAAGTTTGAATTTGTTTCATCGTTTCACCAAATAGTTTTCTTTTGTCGTAACATTCGAATTTGCCTTCTGGAGTTGACGTTTACTAGTGCTCCTCCTCCTTACCCGTAACCATGTGTGGTAAGGAGTGACGGGCCACGAAAGGATTAATAAGGCTGCGCTGCTGCTGTTGAGTGTGGAAAGGGGGCGGAGTGGGGAATGCCACAGCCTTTGCTACCGCAGCGCTGTGCCAAATCTCTCATTCAGAGACAGCTATTAGCCATAACAGCACTGCCCCCTGTGGGAGAGTCTCCACATCGACGAGGTGGCTTAGAAAAGCGCATTAAAGGCTACTGTTAGTTCTAGGTCACTGGCTGGCTGTTAAACTGTGAGATCTCACACTGGGAGTGCAGCTGGAAAAGCTGACACCGTCCTGACTGTCCGACAGCTGGCTCTTACAGCCATTATGTAATGAGGATGGAAGCAAAAGCTGCTTCATCCAGTTTGAAAAAAAAACAATTTAGAACAGAAGAGAAGATAATTAAACGCAAAATTTACCATAAAATATGAGCCCTCCGGTTAATTTTTATAGGCAGGTGGCATTCCCTTGGGGCACTTGTTAATCCACTGGGTGGGCAGTCTGGGCTATGATAATAGCACAGGAAGTGGAGACAGACTAGGTCCCAAAGATTTTCTTCCAATTAGTCAACCTTGAAAGGATAGCCGGGATTTATATTTAAGTCTTAATTAGATCGAGTCCGGGTGATTTGGGATCATTCTGGTTCTGTCCCGTTCCCACCTGATTACCACAGCTGGTAGCTTTTATTCTCCTTGCGAACCATGAACTTGCTCCCATTGGGTCGCTTGGGTTGAATTTTCCCGGCCCCGGGATGGTGGGAGTGGAGGCAGAGGTGGGGAACAGGAGACCAGCGGGCAGCTGTGTCCGGCTGGCTCCCCGATGCATTACCGCAGCTGGGCTAGTCTCCCGAGGGTGGGCAAGAACCTGGATTGGCTGCCCTCGGCAAGGCGGCAGGCAGACAACCTGCATAGTTAAGGCTCCAATTAGAGGCTTTTAGAGTGCTCAGTGGCAAAGTGACCACCCCCCACCCCTTCCCCACCGACCCCGTCACTCCATGTGGAGGTCACCTGAGTGCCATCGCAGAGGGGGATGCCAGGGATAAAACCCACGCCCGCAGCTCAAACACTGCTACCGGATGGGTTTTGCCTTCGCTTTGGAGGGGACTGCTTAGTCCTCAAAAATTGTAAGTATTTTCACCCCTCCGAGAGTGCCTCCATGTTGAGGTGCCCTCATGGTTTCTGACCTGCCCTGGCAGTGCCCACTCCTGCCCTCTTACCTTCCAGGCTCTAGAGCTACCGGTGCTCTGATTGGGCTGGCAGCATTGGAAGCCTGCCTGACGTCTTTAATTGGATAGTGAGCTTGAAGTCTGCCAACTAGGAGGCTGCCTCTGGGAAATTAGCTCCCCAAGCCTGGTTCCGGGCAAGTGTGGGCTCAGGGCCCCCATTTGGTCCCAACGTCAGGGTCCTGCCCCTGGTGCCTCTCCATTGATGTGCAAATACACTACACAGGATGATGATAAGCAGTGAGATCCCAAATTTAACCTTTAGTCTGTGTTGTGATCTGAGAGTCTGGTGCTGCCACCACCAGGCATTAGATGTACCCAAGCTTAAATGGACAGATCTCCCTTGAATTCACTGGTGTTCTGGGCACATCTCCTCTGGGACACCTGTGTTTTAGGCTGCATAGCGGGGTAGCCAACAAAGAGCTGTCCACTGTCCACCGGTGACCTGGGCTGTGCATAAACTGGAGGGGATGGGGAGTAATATTGAGTATTGGTGCCGGGTGTCAGGGGTTCTAGGGAAGGCAATAGGGCAGGAGTGCCCAGATTTCAGCCCTCCTTATTTTTCGCATCAACCTTCTCTTTAGCTTAGAACAAGGGAATATAACATTTAAATCAGGAACAGGTCATTCAGTAAAGAAGTTAGAAAAATTTTCTTCATGCCAAGAGATGGCAGAAGTGTGGAACTCTCTCCCACAGTAGATGCTAACTTGATTAATCCTTTTAAATCTGAGATTGATCAATATTTACTGGGCACGGGTAAAGGGTATGGAGCCCGGGCAGATGGATAGGGTTAAGGTACAGAGCAGCCATAATCTAATTCAATGGTCTCGAGGGGCTACAATAGCTGACTCCTGTTTCCCTTGTACACCTGAACCACTGCTCGGGTGCTCAACACACTGTGGGGTAGGTACCTCATTTAAATGCAAACCAGGGTAGTCTAATGATGCAAGACCTTGGCCATCCCCCACTTCATGAATTGTTCCAGTAGGGTACACTCAGTGCCTCTGGTGTACTGTATTAGATGCCCATGATTGATTTTCTAGGTAGTGGGAGCCTGTCTGCCGTTGTATAATTGGCCCCCTGATCTCAGCCACTGTGATAGTGGATATCAATTTCTATACATACAAACTCTGCTGCCCATTTCCCAACTTGCACCAAGTCTTGCTGACCCCTCACCCCTGTGCTTGCTGACTTACATGGCTCCCGATTCAGCAATGCCTCGATTTTAAAATTCTCATTCTTGTGCTTAAATCCCTCCATGGCCTCAGTCCCCCACCTCCCTACTTCTGCAGCCTCCTCCAGCTCTACAATCCAATGAGATCTCTACGCCTCCCCAATTCTGGCCTCTTGTGCATTGCCCCCTTTCCTTGGCACTGCTATTGGTAGCTGTGCCTTCAGCCATGTAGGCCCTGAGCTCTGGAATTCCTTCCCTCAACCTCTTCCCCTTTCCTACTCTTTATCATCCTTTAAGCCTCTCTGTAATACCTACCTCTTTGACCAAGCATTTGCCCCACTTGTCCTGTTGTCTATTCCCTCTGAGTTATATTACAGTGCTTAACTTGAGCCTTCTAAGTATCTGAAATATTGCTGAATTATATTTCTAACTAATGAATATATGTTACTGTAGGGCCCTTTGAGTGCATTCTTGGAGGTGATGTCATCTGCCATGTTCTGAGTGAATAATCTCTGTCCCCTGGGATGAAACTTCTATTAAGTGAACTGCTAATTTACCCTCAAAATCTCTCCAACATTCTACCTCCCTCTCCTCTTGTACTACCCTCCTTAAAGTCTACCTCTTTGACCAAGTGCTAGGTCACCTGTCCTAATGTATGCTTCTTTAGCTCGGTGCCAGGAGCTGAATTTTACACCTGGTACAGGTGTGTGATCGGCGGGACCGGAGGAGGATGTGAATTCGGCTACCACCCTCCGTCAGCTCCCGACAGCGATTTCACACTGGCTGGCCAATGAACAGCCGGTTCATCAACTCAGCGGGTTGTTGGGGGGGCGGGGTGGGGGGGGCTGGTGAGAAGGGTGGGTACCAAGCCAAGTGGGGTGCGGGCGGGCGGTACCACATGAACTCCCTGAAGGCTTACGACTGCTGTGAAGACGCCTCAGGGAGCTGCAGAATTGTTGGGAGGGATACCAGCACACAAAAATGCCCCGAACTATCTATAATGACACAACGAACAACTGACAGCAATACTCATGAAACATCTGACCTCAAACATATTCAGGCCTTTTATCCCACCCTGGATCGAGAATGGTGAAAAAACGTGAACATTGGCTGGCTGATTGGCCCGTGCACCAAGTGTAAAAGCGCACGGGCTACATAAAATTCGGGATAATTGCATGCTCAATGGGCTTAATTGCCTTTTTAATTGTCGGCGGGCTCACTTCTGACTCCCGTGCGCGCCTGCCGACCGTAATATCGCACCAGGTGCCATTACTTTGGGACATGCGCCCTACGTCTTCTCACGCAAAGCTCAAGCCCGTAAAATTCTGGCCCGGGTTTTGTCCTATTCTGCTCCTGTGAAGTGCCAGAGGATGTTTTACTACATTAAAGGTGCTATACAACTGCAAGCTGTTGTTGTAGGAGCACTGAAATTGAAGAAGTTGTCAGGAAGAATATCTTTATTCGGAGAGTGGCCAACGTTTGCAATAATCTAACCACAGCGTGGTAGAGACAGCAATGCCATGGTCATTTGAAATGGATTCGGCAAAGGGGCGTTTGGCGTAATGAGAAGGTGTTCTTCCCCTGCTGTCCATTAACCTCAACCATTTCGGTGAAGAATAGGGAAAATCTGCCATAGTTTTCATTCTTGATTTCTAGGCAGTCATTATTTCTTGAACTGTACATGTATGAGGGCAGATTTGACTCTTGGATGTGTTGCCTCCAAGAGTCAAATAGCTAATTGAGCCTCACTCTTCACGTTCATGCCTGAAGAACGGTCATACATGTAAAGCTCGCTTGAGGCATGGCTAATTCAGAATTAGGCAAATGGGGCTAGCTTTTCAGTGGGGTGGGCGGGTCAGGAACCTGATACCCGGATGAATTGGGGTCCTGACCTCTGCACCCGAGGTGTGTCGCATTTTCCAGATGATTTTTTACATGTAAGTGGTCTAATTGGCCAAACGGCGAGCTTAGCACCCAATTAGAAGTGCCAAACGCCAGGGGCAAAGGCAGGCAGCCGCCATGTTGGGGGCTGCTGCTGCCTTGCCGATTAGAGCAGGCAGTTCCTGGGAAGACCATGGAAGTGAAACAAAGCGGGAAGAGGCCTTGCACGACAAGGTCAGGACCAGTGCTCATTCCGGTGACAGTTGGCCCACAGATTTGTTTTCACTGTACCTGGGGGCGAGATATGTTGGGGCCTAACAGTGAACCAAACAGCTGTACGCTGACGTACACAAGACTGTTCGGGCTTGCGGGAAAAATATTTGAAAATGGCATTCGGGAACAGACAGGCCTCTTAACAAGCTGTGAAGGTGCTTAGGTGGCGGTTATAATTGTCGGTGATCGCGTTCCCCGATTTCTACACCACCCACCGCTGGCCCTTTGAAAACTCAAAACTGCCCTGGAGGCTTCGGGATCCCGACACAACCTCCGGGATCACGATTTCCAAAACCCGCTGCACCAGGCCCCAACCCCACGGAGCCTTTGAAAATCCCGGCCGTGGTGTCTGGGTTCCGAGCCAGTAGAGCTGATGTCTTCAGTTTCACCTATTACCGTGCCGAATGCCACAGGGACAATGTGATTAACGAGGTGGAGGTCTGCAAAGTAAAGGCAAAGTGGTAAAATTAATCTCCGGAGTAATGCTTAGTGCTCAAAAATAAGCTCTTGTCGGTCACTTTATTTGAAAATAATGAACAACGGGGGAAGATCACCTCAGCACAGGTAGGCCCAAGCCTGCCCCTCGAGAATGGGATTATGATTTTCTTCGAGGATATCGGCCACCAGCACCAGGGGAAGAGACTGCAGTAACAGATAAAATAGGCAACGGCAAATCCATTTTGTTGAAATGATTTTTTTCCCCCCCTCATGTTTATTTATTACATGTAAGGGAAGTGTTCCTAAAAACAGTGTTTGCAATGGCCCTGTTGAACTCTGGGCCAACAGAATGGCTTTAAGAATCAAGATTAGTTCCAGCAGCTTGGGAGAAATGATTTCGCAATTAGAGATCATAGATATAGCCAGCTGTTCCACCCAATGTCAAGGTTGAATCGAGGGTCATGATTTGTTGATAAACTAAGAAACTCAGAAGTGACTCAACTCATATCAAGATTGGATTGCCATTGTTACTTAAAGCTAATGACACTGAAAGGAACTTTCATTTCATTACGACTGGGTGGTGAGGAGTGAACTGGTTCCCCTTCTTCCGGCTCCCTTGGCTGGTTGCATCAGATGTTTTTTTTTTAAATTTCTTTTCCCTGTAGATGCCTTATCTAATGCAAATATATTTACTTTTTAATAAGGAGCCAATCAAACCAAGTTTTCTTGAGTCAAAGAGGAAATAAGTTTATTATTTACTAAACCCTGGAAAAAATAATAAAAGGCATGGCGACACAAGCACACAGGTCTCAGAAATAGGGAAAGTTAGAGTCCAAATAAAGGTTAAAAGAATATGCAATTAAGTCCTTTGCTTGTCCTTGAGGCATAGATTGTTGAACATTGTGGCCTTTTGAAGTTAGCTGGTTTCCTTTAAAATCTTGGAGTTGAATTGAAGTCAGGTAACTACACCTTGCTGGAATCAATTTAACTTCAGAGAAAGAGAGATTCCTTACTGCTCCCTTCAACAGTATTTCCATATTACTTTGATTTTTCTCTGTTTCTGGCTTGACAAAACCAATTCTTAAACGTTCTGTCTGTATATTCCAAGAAGGAATTTAATTAACATGTCTTGCAGTCATTGTTGCAGAACAAGTGATCACATTTTGATATTTCTTCTGAGCAACTTTTGACACATTTCAAGATAGTAGAAACAACTGGAAATGGGGTTATTTCATCCTCCATATGGGGGTTTTGAATGTGTTTTGGGTGCCTGGCTGGTTAACGGTTCCCATTGTCTTGACAGAATTACAGTTGATTAAAGTCCAACACTTTGCACTTCTAATACCTTCCGTTCAAGAGTCCTTTTTTGAAGTGGGCCTTGGTACCCCAGGCATGGAATTCTAGGAGCAACATGTCAGCAATTCTGTAGTGCAATCCATATAGCGACTTTCCAGAAAATGTCAACTTATGATCCCAGGTATCAGGTGACTTATGGCAGCCGCTTTTGGTCTGTAGTTTTTTTTTGCATTTTATTTGAAAAAAAGAGGCTCTCTTCAAACAGTTCAATATGGTTTTTGGTTGGCTGGTGCAGTTATAGGTAGATCTCATTCTGTCACAATCTTCCCTCATCGTGGCATTATCTAGAACCAAGATTCACTTAATCACTTTCTGATTCATCTTGCTACTATTATTTAAAGACAGGCAAAGTAAGAAGTTTTGAGCTAATTATAAGTACTTGGCTGGTCTAAGATAAGGGGGTTTTGCACAACAAAGTCTTTAGATAGATCCAGTTGGGAGGCAAGTACACGCTAGCAGTGGTAGTGCTGTAGGGCTTGGAGGAAGCGCTCCTACTCCTACTGGCTCCATATTACAGCAGGTGTAAAAAAACGACCTTACATTTTGGTGGTGGCCATTTAATGGGCTGCTGGTTAAGTTGCAGAAGTGAGCAGATCAAGCCTGATGCCTGCTTCATTCCGCTCATCGCTGGCCAATTTCCTGGAGGGGTCCTTAATCAGATGTTAGGCCCTTCATTAACAAATGTAAGAGATTACCTTCTGTTTTACAAGGCTACCAGGAATGCATGAATATCGCCCAAACCAACAGGGCAGACATATTTTTGGCATGTAAGGCATGGCTTCCTTTTACCCGATCCCCATTTCTCCCCACTAAATACGGGTGCAATATGTTCAATTTCTATTCCGGTGTTTTCAACACAATGGGGATGAAAAGAATGGAAAAGACTTTCAGGGAAAAGAGAGCTAAGTGTGAGAGAGAGAAAAGCCAGTGGTTAACAGGGATTAAGACCAACTTTATGTTAAGAACTCTACTAGTCTGAGGTAGGTGATAATTTCAGTGTGTCACTGGTTTATGAGAATAGAAACGTGGTCAGTATGGACATTGAAAAAAGGATGCACTGCTACCACACATAGACTGATTTGGGAGGATGAAGGTTTATAACATCCTGAAATCTTAGCTAAACCGTATAGTCATCGACAATAAACTTAACTAATTATATATTTTTAATATTGCCATTACACTGGCTATTCAAAGCTTAATTAGTTAAACACAGACAGAAAAATCATCAACGTGAAAGGTTAACTTGATTTCTGTCTCCACGCATGCTGCTTGATCTAATGAATATTTCCAATATTTTCTGTTCCAATTCCTAACCTGAGGAGGTCTTGTGCTGCATTGGGTAGGGTCCCTGCCTCTGAGCCAGAAGCTTCCTGGTTCAATCCCTACTCCAGGACTTGATGGCCAAGGAAGGTGTGTTCATTACGTGGCCAAACAGGTTAAGTATCAATCTGCAAATCCTTCCAACATACGCCAATGGCAAGTGGTAAGACTGGGAGAGATTCCTGGTCAGTCATGTGATGGAAAGAACAATGGAGCCTCTCCCATCGCTATCCATAACTCCAGACCATAACATGCATGTAAAAGTGCATGTTGCCACAGGAAATCAGACACCTTGGGGAGCTGGCTGGACAGCCAGATGGGATGGTTTCAGGACCTGCCTCCTTGCTATACCTGCGTCTGAGGTCGCGGCACTGTGGGTCAGACCTGCCTTCAGGCAGAGAACTGAAGAATTCCTAACCTAAACTAACCTTGCCACCTTTATGTCAATCTTAGACACTGAGCGTGACATCAACTGGTAATAAGTACAGGAGCTTTCAGCTGATGCTGAGTTACTGTGACAAATCTGAACTGCCTTTGTAACCTCAGTTTAAAAATCTGTAAACTTGAGATCATCTGAAACTCTGCTGTCTGTGTCTGAATTTGCAGCAAGTCCCGTTCCCCTATCACCCTTTGCTCGCTGACCTACATTGGCTCCCGGTCAAGTAACGTCTTGATTTTAAAATTCTCATCCTTGTTTTCCAATCCCTCCATGTCCTCGCCACTTCCAATCTCTATAATCTCCTCCAGCCTCCGAGATATCCACGCTCCTCTAATTCTGGCCTCTTGTGCATTTCCAATCACGATCTCTCCACCACATGCCTTCAGTTGTCTAAGCACCAAGCTCTGGAATTTGCTCCCTGCTCTCCACCTCGCTTTCCATCTTTAAGACGCCTCTCCAAACCTTTGCCTAAGCTTTTGGTCATTTGACCTAATTTCTCCTCATGTGGCTCGGTGCCATACTCTGTTTTGCGATGCTCCTTTGAATTGCCTTGGGGACGTTTTAATATGTTAAAGGTGCTATAAAAATATAAGTTGTTGTTGTTGCTACAACAAGAGAAACAAAACGAAAACATTAGTGATGTTGACCAACGCATCAGTCACTTGTTCCATATGTCTATGTGGAGCGAATGGTTGAAGCTGCAGAATGCAGACATTCACATGCCAACCTGAATGAAGCCAGGTGCTGAAACGTTGGGGATGGTGGCGAGCTTGATTCCTACTGTCGGTGTCATTCTGATATCATCCAATGCAGGGCTGCAGCAAATGACAATCTGCAAGTGCTTTCTTACTGGCCTTTAGACTGCAGAGGCAGTTCTGTTGCTGACCGGCAGAACAGTTAGTGGCAGAACCGAAGGCTGTGGGCGGCCTGGCACCAGTGCCAACAGTTAGCTCTGGCATACCTTCGGTCATCCTGTGCCTCCTTCAGCATTAAAAGCCACCTCTCTAACTTTCTCTCCTCCTTTAAATCGCTCCTTAAAATCGAACTCTTTGACCGAGCTTTTGGCCATCACCCCTAACATCTCCTCATGTGACTCACTGTCAGATTTTCTGCCTGGCCACACTTCTGTGAAACGCCTTGGGATGTTTTATTACATTAAAGATGCTATATCAGTACAAGTTGTTGCTGTTTTATAAGCGACCGCCCCGAATAATTTGAAAATATCTTGCGAACGGGGTACAAGATTCTCGAGCTTGCGGTTAAATTTCTCGAAATTCCTTAAACTGAAATGAAAGTTCAAAAGACCTCCTTTTCATGCCCCTATTTTATTTAATGATCACCCTGTACAAATAATTCCTTGCAAATGAGTCACTTACAACGAACTTTGCAGGCGATGATTTGCTGGCTTTGAATTAACATAAATATCACCCGACCAATAAATAAAAAGCATGCAAAAAAAATAGCTCCAAAAAGCATCAAATGACTTTTCTTTAATATAACCCAACAAGAAAAATCACTGGTCCTGTAGACTCCTTTGCACAATTAGTTTCCCAGCAAGCTGCCTGTTCCGTATGATCTGCATAAAGGAAAGCATGTTAAAATACACTTGATGCACCTAGAGTTGAATACGTTCTGTGTGATTGCACTAAAGAACAGCCCATGGGACTGGCTGCAAAAAGCTTGCATCACCATGTTACACCGGCACTCATTGAGATGGATTGCAGTCCGACGCTTGCATACCCGTTCCCACTGGCTGGAACACCCACCGTGTGATGGCCTCCAGATTTTGAAGCAAGTTTGTTAGCAGGCCACTTACCTTTTTTTTTCATTCATTCACAGGATGAGGGCTTTGCTGGCTAGGCCAGCATTTATTGCCGATCCCTAATTGTCCTTGAGAAGGTGGCGGTGAGCTGCCTTCTTGAGCCGCTGCAGTCCCTGTGGTGTAGGTACACCCACAGTGCTGTAAGAGAGGGAGTTCCAAGGTTTTGACCCAGCGATACTGAAGGAACGGCGATATAGTTCCAAGTCAGGATGGTGAGTGGCTTGGAGGGGGACTTCCAGGTGGTGGTGTTCTCATGTATCTGTTGCTCTTGTCCTTCTAGTTGGTAGTGGTTGTGGGTTTGGCATGTGCTGTCTAAGAAGCCTTGGTGAGTTCCTGCAGTGCATCTTATAGATGATACACACTGTTGCTACTGTGCATCGGTAGTGGAGGAAGTGAATGTTTATGGATGGGGTGCCAATCAAGTGGGCTGCTTTGTCCTGGATGGTATCAAGCTTCTTGAGTGTTGTTAGAGTTGCACTCATCCAGGCTAGGGGAGAGTATTCCATCACACTCCTGACTTGTGCCTTGTTGATTGTGGACAGACTTTGGGGAGTCAAGAGGTGAATTACTTGTTGCAGGATTCCTAGCCTCTGACCTGCTCTTGTAACTACAGTATTTATATGGCTAGTCCAGTTCAATTTCTGGTCAATTGGCACTCCCAGGATATTGAAAGTGGAGGATTCAGCGATGGTAATGCCATTGAATGTCAAGGGGCAATGGTTAGATTCTCTCTTGTTGGAGATGGTCACTGCCTGGCACTTGTGTGGCGTGAATGTTACTTGCCACTTCTCAGCCCAAGCCTGGATATTATCTGGGTCTTGCTTCCTCTTCATTTTTTTGAAGTAAATGTGCAGATTATTTAAATCAGCTGTCACATAAATCACATTAACAAGGTGGCAGGCATTGTCCTACAAAGCTTGCGACAGTTTACTTAGAAACATTAACATGTGAGATCATTGTTGCTGTTATCATCATGAGTCACCTCCCAGCTGCTGTGTTTTTCCTCTCTGATTCTCCCATCCACCTCACTGCCTGTTAAAGCAGGAAGAATTCTGAGTTCTTAGACCTGGCTACACCTAATCACCCCTTTCAGAAGATGCTAGAGGGACAGTTTCAATTTTGCTTTAACAAACACAGATATCAGAAGATTACAAGTGGTCCCATTTTTCTGCGAGGTGAAGTCACTTTTAGCGAAATCCATAATTGGTGCCTATGCCTTTACTTAGGCCCTAAGCTCTGGAAGAGCCCCCTTACATCTCTCCATCTCTTTGCCCCGGGTGGTAGGAGGGTGGGGGGTTGTGGGGGGGTTGGTGGGGGGGAGGTGGCGGGTGTGCGGTGCAATGCAGGTGAACAAGTATGATTGATGACCAAGAGATATGGAAGTTTATTGCAGTCCTCCAAACAGCTCAGCTAAATGAACTTAAGACCGGGGTGGAATTGGGATCTCTCTGCTTCCTAACAGCCACTCCTACATATGCTAGATTGTACTCCAACAAGTGTCACGTACTAAAGGTTATAGTTTCATGCTGCAACTGCTTTGGATCCTTGAATTATTCTACATAAGACACAGCCAAAGATATGGAATTTTAGAGAGGAGATCATTAAACTATCATTCCTGCACAGTTATCAAAATGTCCCATCTCGTGTGACATTGTCAGATGAGGGGGACATGTTAATAATTTTAAAATGTCTCTATTTTTTGACTTTACTCACCATTCACTAAACTCCCTGAGTCAGGACTTGGTCTCAGGGAGCAGTGCGCACTTTGACAGCTGGGGATTCCCTCCCCCGCCGCCTTCCCCCGGCACAGGAAGTGCATAGCGCTTCCCGTCGGGCAGGCCGCTGAGTGGGCCTTAATTGGCCCGCCCACTCAAAATGGCGGCGGGCCCCATTTCAGCGGCGGGGGTTTGGCTGCCCGCCCGTTGCCGAGCCGGTGGGGCCAGCCAAGGGCTAAATTCTGCCCAGTGATGTAAGAATTAAGACGCATGACCCAGACCCCCAGGGTCATTGCGGTGTTGAGCAGAGACTGGTAAAGGCCTAGGCCAGGATGTTACGGCCCCTCCTGCCTGGCGGGATATTACGGTCCCACCGAACTGAATGGAGATTTAAGCAGCTCGCCGCATCTGCCGGGGTGGGGGTTGGGGGGTGGGGGAGACACGCTGTGATAGGGCTGTAAAATCCTGGCCCTAAGCTTGGAGGTAGCTCCTAGCCTGTACCATTTACTGCACATGTGTAAATTGTTCTACTTGTCAAAAAACTTACGGTTAACCTACTGAAGGCTACAAAGCCTTCTTCAAGAGACATCGTTCTGTAACCACCACCCACCCTCCCAACATTACTGACATTCATTGCTTCAACCCCATTGCACTTTAACCACATACAAAGAAATGGGCAATATTGCAAAAACATTGGGATGAGTAAACCAATAAAACCAGACAAATCCTTAACCTCCTTCACCTTAACCTTCGGCCAAAGAACCATTTAGAGTTAATTGTCCATGTATAAGGAAGTACTAGAGCCCTGAATTTGGTCGACAACAACCACTCCGAGGACGGGATTTTACGGCCCCGCCCACCACCCGGATCGTCCCGTCCCACCCGAAAGTCCCATGGTGGGCCCCACCTGGACAGGGGCGGAAAACCCCGGCCCAAATTACTTTGGCCCAGAACTTCCGATCTCCGGGGGGTCGCACCGGGAGGTACCTTACCAGATGCTGCCTGACCTGCTGAGTATTTCCAGCATTTTCTGATTTTATTTCGGATTTCCAGCATCTGCAGTATTTTGCACTCATATTTTTTTTCTCTAAACACCTGGGTTTGAACTTGACATTTTGACCTCGAGCTTTGACACTGCTGGCGGAATTTTGAAGACTGAGTATGTGCTGTGTCCCTCAGTGTAACAGCGTCTTCTGGTATCCTAAAGTCAGCTGACAATATTTAGCCTCTGACAGTTTCTGCTTTGATATTTTTCAAAATCGACTGCAGACAACTCAGAGGGAAAATGTCAAAAGTTTTCTTCAGGTAAGGTTTATATTGAGTTTCTATTTTTAAATCGAGTTTCTTTTTTTTTGCGTGAAAGACTGTGCACGTGCGAGAGAGAGAGGGAGTGATTGGGAAGAGATAGATTCCTAATTGTACATTTCGTTTTCTGTTCAAACATGCCATGCTGAAAATGACAGACACAGGGGGGAGATTTTCATCCGCCCCATCATTCCATTCATGCTGAAAAATGCAGGATGAATGTTCCTCCTGGTCCCACAAAAATCTTTCAGCACAATGACAGCCCTTCCTTGCCTCCCACAGGGTTGCCGCCCACACCTCAGGCCGCCATTTTGCAGCTTGGCTTCAAGGAGCAACCACTCGATTTTTTTTATCCCTGCTGCCAATTGGTGAGCGGCTTACCTTTGCTCATTGGCACTGGCTGTTACCCGCAGGTGAGGCCCTGTCATACAAATGTTTCATGTGTCCCAGTGCCCTTGGGAAGGTGTAGCGGCCGTCCCTTCACATCGCCTGCCTAATTTTCACTACAGTTGGAAAATTTCTGCCAAAGTGTCACTCGCCTTGTAATGGAACCCGTAGAAAAAGTCCTGTGGTAACTCCTAGCACAGACCAGGACCTGGCATTTCCAGGCCCAGGCCTATTAGAGAGTTATGACAGGAATGCTGAGGATTTACAGCCGTCAGATATTTACCTGATTTTGGTGCGACTTGATGTGTATTCTAGGTGGAGGCAAAGGCCTGTGATTGCCTCAGCTCTATTCTGAAACCAGTTGACTCCTCCGAGACCAGAGGCAGAATTTTGTGCTCCGCTGGTGTTGAGTTGGTGGGTGGGCAGGGGGTGCAACTTGCCCTTGAGCCAATTGGGGCCCTTAGGCGGCAAGTTAATGGAGGAGGGAGCTTGGTTTGATACCCGTTGGATCCCACTTCTCGGGGTGCTGGCAGGAAAGGTGGGGTTTCCTCCTTTACAGGCCCCATAGGCCCATCGGAGGCCCCCTATCCTCTGCAAGGCCTGCCCCCAAACCGGGTTTCCCTCCTCCCTGGCTTGTTCACCCTCCACCCCTTGCCCTCCTGGACAGGGCCTCCTAGCCTGGACCTACCAAGTACCAGCCCCACCGCCCCACCCGCCCAACCTGCCTCTCCATCCAACTCCAGCAATGATTACTGTGAGGGACTGGCTGCAGTCCCAACAGTGGCCACTACTTTCGGCAGCGCTGTTGAGACCAGAGAATTGCCAGCTACTTGACTGGTCAATACCTCTCTGTGGCAGGAGCTGCTCCCCAGCTGGGGTCAGAAGTTTGATGTGAGCCAATTAATGCCTTCTCGGAGCGTAACTGGCTGCCAGGCAACCCTCTGGAGCAGGGCTGGTTTGCCATCGACTTCTTTGGAGTGGGGGGGAGCGATGGGGGGGATAGTGTGGAAACCCTGACGATACGTAAAATCCTGCCCTAGGGATACTGAAGTAAGTAAGGATTTTCCAGCTGCACAAGGTTCAACATTTAACCCATGAGGGAAGCTCTTGTCGGGAATCCTTTTTTTGACTCAGCCCAGTATTTATAGAACCATCAAAGTCACTGATGCCTTAACGATAGTGATACCCTATTTCCTGGTGAAATCCCCGTTGTGAGCAAGGTTATAGCAGGATTTGGGCATAAGCTGCTTTTTAGTTAAGAAACCCAAAATGTCACTGAGCACAGCCCGAGCCCATGTTTCACCATTGCTGAGGTATAACACTCTTTTGAGACACAACTTTATTTAAATTCATTGCCCTTCCTGTGTCCCAAATGTTTCCTTCTGAAACACCTTCCCCATCTGCTCCCATTTTTATTTGCTACTTTTATTCAATGGGCAACATGATAGTTCCTGGCAAAAATGGGCTAATAATACAAATGGGCAGTCGACCAACAAGGCTCATCACTTAATCTCTCTGATACAATGCACCTTATTTACACCTCCCTTCCCAACAAATAACCGGTGCAAAAATATCCTCTTTAAGCTTTGTTCGATGCTTTCCTAAAGATAACCTCAACGGCAGTCTCTATTCTTCTGGGCCGTGATGTTGCCCAAATTAAACCCCATTCGCACGACAGTTATAAATTTGGAACCTGATGTTTAAAGCTGTTCCAAGCTGAAATGCACCCTGTGTATTTAGTTTAATATTGCACGCGTGCTCTGGCAACTGTGGAGTTTTTTTCCCAAAGGCCGAAGAAACATGAATCAGTGCAAAAACAATTTCATGCTTCGGACCCTATGGAATGCACCACTGTCTGCAGGAAAACCCTGAGATCGGAATTGACAAGAAACGATGATTTGGCAAAGATTCAAAGACATTCTCAAAATACTGAGTTTTTTTTTAGGTGGAAAAATTGCCATGTTTGTCCCATCCCTTGAGATATTTGTTGACAAAATGCCTTCAGGTTGGAGTTAGTTCCCACGGTTCAGAAGGACCCCTCTCCGAGAGACACAATTAAAGTTAGCGATTGAGTGGCTTAATTGGGCACCGCACCCAGTGGGCAGCCTATCTGGCAGCTTCCTCATCGCTGACAAAATGGCACAGCGGGAGTAAACATACACCCCACCACCGCCCCCCCCACCCCCACCCCACCTCCCCCCACCGGCCGAAACCCTCCCGTGTCGCTGTGCTAGCCTTCCCGCCTCCCAGACCATCGCCAATGCGAAGATAAAATTCAAGCCAGAAACTTCACCTCTCTGCTGCACCACGGCATAAGCCTTTTTCGATCTCTTCACCCCACCCCAGCCCCACTAGGGCTATCTGTACCTTGCTCGTCCTGCTTTCTGCCCTTAATTAGCACATTCCTTAGATAATATCACTACCTTCAACACTTCTTTGTCCTTTTGTCTGTGACATATTTTGGTTATCTCCACCTATCACTGGCCCTCTATCCAGCTCTACCTGTCCCACCCCACCCCTTAAACCAGCTTATATTTCACTTCTTTTCTATTTTTCCTTTGTTCTGATGAAGAGTCATACGGACTCGAAACGTTAACTGTGCTCCTCTCCGCAGATGCTGTCAGACCTGCTGAGTTTTTCCAGGTATTTTTATTTTTATTTTTGTTTTAAAAGTAATGCAGCTGGACTTAGTCCTCAGTAGTAATATTATCACTTGCTGCCCCTCCTCTCCTGGAGCGGTTGACTCCATGCTAAGGTATGGGTCCAAGCACATTGGTTGTCACTCCAGTGTGCCGCACCAATGACCATCAGTCATGTGCAACTCAAATCAGCTAACGTAGCCCATCAGACTTGTGCGACACAGCTACTGCCTGGATAAACCCACTGAACCACTGGGAGAAAGCCTAGAAATAGTGTTTTAGGCACATATTAGCTGTATGTCATAAGTATAAAATAGTAATTTTTATTAGTTATGATGACTTTCTATGTTGTTATTAAGGATATTCTCCAGTTATTTATTATGGATGAAAACTTATGTGAACATTGAACAACTAGGTCACTCTAACCTTTTTTTTTGTAAAAATATACTTTATTCATAAAATATCTTCAATCACATTCCAAACCATTTCAAAAACAACATTACAAGGGTACAATCCAGGTTAAACTTTTACAAAATGTATCACCAGGTGCATCAGTACAAACAATATTACAATCATTTACAGCCTTTCATTTTGATCTGTACAGCCCGAGGGGCTCTAAACAGTTCCCAGTCTCTCGGTGCGCTGTGGTAGAAAGGTCTTAGACAGCGACCCTTCCCCATTGCGCCTTTGCGGCAGCTGCCCCAAGCTTTAGTGCGTCCCTCAGCACGTAGTCCTGGACTTTGGATTGTGCCAGTCCGCAACAATCGGTCGGGGACAACTCTTTGTGCTGGAAGACCAACAAGTTTCGGGCAGACCAAAGCGCATCTTTCACCGAGTTGATGATCCTCCAGCTGCAGTTGATGTTTGTCTCGGTGTGTGTCCCTGGGAACAGCCCGTAGAGCACAGAGTCCTGTGTCACAGAACTGCTCGGGATGAACCTTGACAGCAACCACTGCATCTCTCTCCAGACTTTCTTTGCAAAGGCACAATCCACAAGGAGGTGAACAACGGTCTCTTCCCCACCACAGCCACCTCGAGGGCAACGTGCAGAGGGGGTGAGCCTCCTGGCGTGTAGGAAGGATCTGACGGGGAGGGCCTTTCTCACCACCAGCCAAGCTACGTCTTGGTGCTTGTTGGAAAGTTCTGGCGATGAGGCATTCTGCCAAATGACTTTGACAGTCTGCTCGGGGAACCATCCCACAGGGTCCACCCTCTCCTTTTCCCTCAGGGCCTCTAGGACGTTACGTGCTGACCACTGCCTGATGGACTTGTGGTCAAAGGTGTTTTTCTGCATAAATTTTTCCACCAGGGACAGGTGGTACGGCACGGTCCAACTACTTGGAGCGTTCCGCGGCAGCGTGGCCAGACCCATCCTTCGCAACACCGGGGACAGGTAGAACCTCAGCACGTAGTGACACTTGGTGTTTGCGTACTGAGGGTCTACGCACCGCTTGATGCAGCCGCACACAAAGGTGGCCATCAGTATGAGGGCGATGTTGGGCACGTTTTTTCCCCCTTTATCTAGAGGCTTGTACATCGCGTCCCTGCGGACACGATCCATTTTCGACCTCCAGATAAAGCGGAAGATGGCTCGAGTGATCGCCGTCGCGCAGGAGTCTGGAATGGGCCAGACCTGCGCCACGTACAGCAACAGCGAGAGTACCTCACACCTGATGACCAGGTTCTTACCCGCAATGGAGAGGGAGCGTCGCTCCCACATGCCCAGTTTCCTTTTCACCATAGCCACTCGCTCCTTCCAGTTTCTAACGCATGCCCCGGTCCCTCCGAACCATATCCCCAGCACCTTCAGGCCGTCAGCCCTGACAGTGAAGGGGACAAAGGATCGGTCAGCCCAGTTCCCAAAGAACATGGCCTCGCTCTTCCCACGATTTACCTTGGCTCCCGAGGCCAGTTCGAACTGGTCGCAGATGTGCATCAGTCTGCGCACCGACAGCGGATCCGAGCAGAAGACGGCGACGTCGTCCATGTACAGGGAGGCTTTTACCTGAGTGCCTCCACTGCCTGGGATCGTCACTCCTCTTATGCCCGGATCCTTCCTGATGGACTCGGCAAAGGGTTCTATGCAACACACGAAAAGGACGGGCGAGAGAGGACAGCCCTGCCTGACTCCAGATTTAATCGGAAAGCTATCTGTTTCCTACCCATTGATTGAGACTGCGCTACTGATGTTAGTGTAGAGCAGTTGGATCCAATTTCGAATTCCCTCCCCAAACCCCATTTTGGAGAGCACATCCCCCATGTAGGTGTGCGATATTCTGTCAAAGGCCTTCTCCTGATCCAAGCTGATGAGGCAGGTATCCACACCCCTGTCCTGTACATAGGCAATCGTATCCCTGAGCAGCGCCAGGCTGTCAGAGATCTTCCTGCCTGGCACAGAGCAGGTCTGGTCAGGGTGAATCACCAATTCCAGAGCGGATTTGACCCGGTTGGCGATGACCTTGGACAGAATCTTATAGTCCACATTCAACAGTGAAATGGGTCGCCAATTTCTAATTTCCTCCCTTTCCCCCTTGTGCTTGTAGATGAGGGTGATGATGCCTTTCCTCATGGATTCTGACATACTACCGGCCAGGAGCATACTCTCGTACACTCCTAGCAGGTCTGGGCCGATCAAGTCCCACAGAGCCGAATACAACTCCGCCGGCAAGCCGTCGCTTCCGGGGGTTTTACTCTTCTCGAAGGACTCGAGGGCCTTAGTCAGTTCATCAGGAGTTAGCGGTTTGTCCAGGCTCTCCCGCGTACTGTGGTCTAAGACCTCCGTGATAGAGGACAGGAAGGACTGGGAGGCCGTGCTGTCCGTGGGCTTCACGTCATACAATCCAGCATAAAAGGATTTGCTGATCCTCAGAATGTCGGACCGTGATGACTTTACTGAGCCGTCTTCTTCCTTCAGGCTGCTGATCACAGAGCGCTCTTTGTGTACCTTTTGGAAGAAGAAACGTGAGCACGTCTCATCCTGCTCCACGGAGCGGACTCTGGAACGGAAAATGATCTTGGAGGCCTCCGAGGCAAAGTGCGAGGCTTGCTGGCCCTTCACCTCTTGGAGCTCCTCCTTGACATCGACCCCCATCGACTGCAGCCGGAGCAGATTCTGCATCTTTTTCTGGAGTCGGGACATTTCCCTCTGTTCCTTTCTAGCTTTCTGGGTGCCTTTGAGGATGAAAAACCTCTTGATGCTTCCCTTGATCGCTTCCCACCAGTGCGTCAGGGACTCAAAGAGGGGTTTCACGGTTCTCCAACCTTTGTAATCCCTCTTGAGCTCCTCAATGTTCTCTGGGGTCAGCAGTTGCACATTTAGCTTCCATGCCCCCCTGCCCACCCTCAGGTCCTTCTCCAAGTGGCAGTCCGCCCGTAGGAGGCAGTGGTCAGAGAAGAACACCGGCTTGACCTCGGTGGATCTGACTGTGAATGCACGGGACACAAACAGGAAGTCTATCCTGGAACGAATGGACCCGTCTGGCCGCGACCAGGTGTATCTACGCTGTCACTCTAACCAGTTGATCTACAGACAAGCAAATCCATACAAATGTACGAATTGGGAGCAGGAGTAGGCCCTCCGAGCCTCCTCCGCCATTCAATAAGGTCATGGGCAGAATCGTCCCAGATTTGCACTAAATGCGGTAGCGGGCGGGTAAAGCGACATTTTACCTGCTGAGCACAATGGCGACTTTTCACGCCATATCGTGCCAAACCCGCCGTATTAATTATGCATTCCCAGGAAACGCACCGTTTCCATGGCGGGTGGGCTCTTATTTGCCGGCCACACCATCACCTCACCGCTTTATCACACCGAGCGCCATATTTAAAGTCCAGCCGCGTGCACACTTCTCAGTGCTTCCAACCTACGACTGCTGCAAAGAAGATAGGATGGCCCTGAAAGGCTAAAAGACTACAGCCCCCAGGTTCAATCACGGATCCCTCCAGTGCCTTTTGGACACAGCTGAGGCCCGCTGTGAATTCCTTTGGCCCCACTCTGGCCGCAGGATGGGCAGCAATCTCAATAATCGGGCTTGGGAGGCGATGACAGTACTGGTCAGTGCCAATGCCCTGCCAAAGAGGACAGCCACCCAGTACCGCGAGAGAGTGAATGGTCTCATCCATTCCGCCAGGGTAACTCACTCCTCTCATCACTCTCAGCTCACACACTCACAAACCCATCACACATCCACAGGGATCTCACACCTCAAGGGACAACACCACTAACTCTCACACACACCCTCACATCTCCATCAGGCTCATATCCTCTCAAGCTCACGTCCTCATCCTGTCCATGGCTCCGCTCACCACACAAACATTCCACGCAGGGCCATGTGTCCTGCTCACACTCTCTCCAACTGTTTTCATGTAGGAGAAGCCTGCTCACATCAGCTGGAGAGGTCCCAGGCCGAGGGTGGAGTGGCCCACATTAGGCCCCTCACTCACTTTGAGTAGTCTGGCATCGCACTGACAGGTGAGGATGTGGACCGTGCCTGAGGGGACAGTGAGGTCGGTGGCCAACGCCCGCCTGAGGATCCTGCATCACATCATCTCTCTCTCAACGCAAATATGAGTGCTCTCTCTCCTGCTTTTGACTTTGCTGCCATGCACTATCACCTCTACTTTGGTTCACAGGGAGCTCTGGCAAGTGACCTTAACCCTCAGCCAGCCAGTCCCTCAGCTCCATCCACATCCTCACCTCCAGCCAAGAGGACACCTCCTCTATTGAAGAGCTGGAAATAAGCAGCCTAGAAGACCCATCACAGCACTTGCTCACACCCTCCACCAGCACAGAGACACACACCTCGGCGGGGCCTAGATCTAGAGCAGGCTCGGGTTCACAATCTGGTGGTCACCACACGGACACGGATCTGCAGCAGGAGGGGTCAGGTTCAGCCGAGCTCGCCGGCACTCGGAGGGCTGCTGGGGAAAAGGCATCTGTGAGGCCCGAGTCAGATGACGAGCCTCTAGATTTGGCCCTCCAACTCATCCTGGAGAGTCAGCAGAAGGTGGGGGAATATCGTGCAGAGCTGTTGGTAGGCCTCAACAGTGTGGCACGTGAGTCGGAGGAGTGTGTTCGCCCGCTCTCTGATGACGTGGTGCCCACATGTGCATGTATGGAGGTCTCCATGGGGAGGATGGCAGACGCCATGGAGACCCCGGTCCAGCAGAATGTGGAGATGCGTGCAGGCCTGCACTCCATCGCTGGAGCCACGGGTGAGCTCCTGCAGTTCCTTCAGGTGCTCCTTCCCCTCAAGGAGTCAGGCCAGGGCTGTCAGACACCCGAAGGGAGGAGTGGCAGCTGGACACCCCTGGGGCATCCACTCAGGAATCTCAGAGGCTGTCCTCTCCCTGTGAGTCCCCTTTGCCTGTGACACCCTCAACCTCATCCTCTGTCACCACAGAGGGGGCAGCTGGCCAACGAGTGATTCTGGAGGGGGAAGTGTGTGTGTGGCAGGGCCTTTTGGAGCCTCGTGCAAGCGCTCTCCCACACACGGATCCTTCACACGTCACATCTCAATGTCCTGAGCATTTTCAATGCTGCTGCTGTGGTTCACTTTCAGTTGTCGATCTGAGCTGACCTGCATCTCCGTCCACCCACTGATCACACTCCCATGCAGCACCCAATCTCACCCACCACGACTCTTGCTTCACTTTCGATTTGGACAGCACGGTCTGGATTCGGTTTTCCATGTGCTCCCCCTTCTTTTCCCCTCCCCCAGTCACCCATTTCCTTTCCCCCATCACTGTTGACCCCCCCGGCATCACCTTCCACCTCCCCTCCAAGACCTGCCAGCCACAACCCTTTTCCTTCAGGGATGTCCAGGTGAATGTGCACATTCCCTTCCTTCCCGAAAATCCCACCTCATTCACATCCACCTCCCCGACCTCCTCCTCCCTACCCCCAGGGTCTGTGTCTGCCCCCGGGTCCCCACCAACCACCCTCACCGTCCTTTCTACCACTACCATTGAACCCTCACCCTCCCACCCTACCGCCTCACTCTGCCCTCGGTCATTCTCACCATCCCCTCATGCCACACCCACCCTCAGTTCACTCCCCAGGAGGCAGTCATGCACCCACCAGACCCCTCCCTCGCACATTCACCTGGACATTTCCCCTCCGGACACCTTCCCCCCTCTGGACCCCTTTCCCCCCCAACTTAGTCCGCCCGGCCCTCTGGATGGCCACACCCCCCCACCAACTCCGACTTCCTCCCCCCACTTTCCTGACTCCCTCAGACACCCTTACTTCTTCCACCACCCTTAGTCCTTCGCCCCTCCCAACTTCTTCCTCCAGCCTTACCTCTTCCTCCAGTCTCACATCTCCCATCATCTTTACTCCCTCCCCCTTCCCGATTCCTTCCTCCACCATTACTTCTTTCTCCACCCTTATTTCCTCCTCTCTCTGCACTCCTTCCTCCCACTGGACTCCTTCCACTCTCTGCACTCCTTCCCTTTTCCAAACTCCTTTCCTTACACCTTCCACCCCCACACACCTATCTCCCCATTTACCATCTTCTCCCCCGTTAACCCACTCCTCTCCCTACTCCTTCACCCCCTCCCAACCTCACCCCCTGACACCTTCATTCCCCCCTCCCAACCTCACCCCCCCAACACCTTCATTACCCCCGCAACCTTATCCCCCTAACAACTTCATTACCCTCCAACCTCACCTTCACACCTTCATTCCCCCCTCCCAACCTCACCCCCAGTGACACCTTCATTCCCCCCCTCCCAACCTCACTCCCGACACCTTCATTCCCCCATCCCAACCTCACTCCCGACACCTTCATTCCCCCCTCCCAACCTCACTCCCAACACCTTCATTCCCCCCTCCCAACCTCACTCCCGACACCTTCATTCCCCCCTCCCAACCTCACCCCCAGTGACACCTTCATTCCCCCCTCCCAACCTCACTCCCGACACCTTCATTCCCCCCTCCCAACCTCAATCCCCACAGACACCTCTTCCTCTCCCAGTCTATCCTAGACCTTCCCCTCCCACCCCCTCGACCATCACCCATTGTGAGCATCGACGGTGACTTTCCAACTTCTGTGAGCTGCTTCGCAGCAGAGCCATGTCCATGAGAATCCACCCAGCATTCCCGTGGCAGCTGGAGTACAGCAGCTGCATGGATGTTCCTCCAGGGTCCTGTTGCTGTCGGGGTCCAGCATCTTGGATGTCCGGCCATATCCGCAAAGCCCTGGCGGTGAGTCCCGATTTCTGCATGCCGCAGTTGTCAAGGCGTGTTCTGCACCGGCGAATTTTCCCACCGATGTGGACGGACAATCCAACCGGAGTGGGATGAGTCCGGTGGCCTTATAATGATACGCTGATGTATTACAATGAGGTTCCTGATTGTCTGATGACAGGGAACGCGATCCCCCCAACACTGGCAGGCGGAGCGGACAATCCCAAGCTGGTTTCACGACGTTGTGAAACCGCTTTTTCTCACCATATTGTCCGCTCACGCCACCGAACATGCCCGATGCCAGCGGGCACGGAAAATCCAGGCCTGTGGCTGATCGGATTGTAACCCCAACTCCACCTCTCCGCCTTTCGCTGCCTTGCTTATCAAGGATCTGCAGTGAACCTCAAGTGAAGCAGCGGCAAGAGTGGGCCTTGAAGAATGCACTTTGCTTCACAGACAATCCAAGACGATGCTACTGCTATTTGGGAACTGGGTTATACCAGAACAGCTCTCCAATGACCTACCAGGTAAAGGTAGTGCCCACTGTAACACGGTACAGGACACCAAGTCTCAGGTTCCATTTCCAGCCTGTGCTGGATTAGATGACCTCTGGTGGTATTCACATGTAACCGGAGGCTGAAGGAAAACCCATCCGCTGGGCCCCTTGTCAGCCTGGCTGGGATGTGATGCCCTCTGTAGTCAAATAGCCAAATGACACTCATTATTCAGGTTCACGCCTGAAGATTGGACAAGCAGCCAAGGTCACAAAGGCCTTTTGGTCCTCCGACAGAATTGTGTCCCAGCAAGAGCAGGCAACTTGCTGAGAAGAGGGGAGCAAAGCAGGGAAAATACAATTCTATTAGTGGTTTGAAATGGGATACGGGGCCTGGTAGATATCCTACATTTTAAGATGCTCTTGACGTTTATGGTGTGTACAATATGCACATAGGTTCCAATATAAGTTTAAGAAAGTTCCCGTGATGACTTACTAAGCATATCCTCTGAGGAGTTGAACCTATAGAAGGTTCCAGAAGGTTCCAAGAGAGTTAGCTATCTCGGCTGAGTGCCAATGAGAGTGATATACAACCCAGTTCGTCTCAGTTCCCTTGAATGAGTGAAGGGGAAAATTGGTCATTGTTCCGACACGACTGTTAACATAGAATCATAGGGCCTGATTTTCTCAGGAGGGTGGGTGCAGAGACAGGTCTGTCTCGGCTTTGTGCCACTAGCTGGCATGCCGGTTTGCTGGCACCACCCTGTCCTGGGTTATTTTCCCAGAGGTCAGATTGGGGACTGAACAGCTACCCGCCCGCAAGTGACCAATTGAGGTGAGTTAAAGGCCAATTATCAGAGGCTGACTGCAACCTCCCAGTTGGCTGACAGGATCCTCGTGGCAGCGGGAGTACAGCATCTGCATTGGAGGCAGCCACCTGGCAGCAGACCATGCTCCAGGATGCCTTTGATGTACCCCCCCCAACCCCAACCCAAACCTAAACCTATCTGGCTCCAGCTGCTCATGATAGAGGTGCCCTCTCTTTCCCTTACCTGTCGTTGCAGGCTGCGACTTCACCCATGCTGGAGGGCCTCCTATTGGGCGCTCATTGGCCAATTGAGGCGAAATCACTGTCAAGTGACTATTCCCGATAGAGTGTGGGTTTCGAACCCGCATCTGACCCAATCCAAAACACAAAATCCTGTCCCTAGAATTAGGGGGCATAGAAAGAAGCCATTCGGCCCGTCGTGCCTGTACTGGTTACCCAGCAACTCCTGCTGGAGGTGCAGGTGTGAAATAAACCATTGGCTGCTGACTTCGCAAGTCATCCTTAATTCCGAGGGACTGTCTAAGTGTAGGGAGAGGAACGTCTGCTCACTGGATATGCTTGGTGAGCCGTAAGAGGAGCCTGTAGAGGTGTCCGAGACACTGCATAACAAAAGGATTTAGCGCATTGTCTTTACAATGCTTTCACCTTTCACCAATGCTTTATTACAGCTTTCACCTCTGGAACTTTGGCTTGAATCCAATGCAAACTGACATGATGGAAGTCTCATTCTCTCTGCTATTGTATAGTAAGGGTGCTATACCTACACAGAATAGGGTGTGGGAGCATCTAGTGGTCTGGAATGGATAACGTTTTCAATTAAAGTTACACAAAATATTAGTGTACTGTCGAAATGTACAACAAAAAAATAAAGAACATGATTAACGTGTTAAGTGAAACAGTCATTTCTTCCCTTTTACCTCACTGGCTACATGGAGTCAGCATATGTTCTGCATTACTCCCTGCTGCGACTTAATGTATTCTGCATGAGGTTATTTGTGTGATGCTTTCTAGGAAAGAGTGCCCTAGTTCCTGTTATGCTCTGATTTATTACCCAGTGGTGCCCACATAATGGATTCATGTGAAACAGACACATGGCTATACCTGATAATTAGCTAATAAAAGAGCAGCAGAGCCATTGATGTTGAAAGCTGTTATTACGTCTTAACAGTCAGGCAGACAAAAGCTTTTCACTGTGATTCCCTGTTAGTTAAATCACGCTGATGTTTTCTTCCTCCTTCAGAGTGCATTATGATTTTCAATAGGACTCATCAATATAATTTCCAGAACAATCTCCATAATTGTTAACAATGTCCCTTTAGATAGCCTTTAAAATAACGTAGACATTGATGATGTCAACACCAATCTGGCCTGGATAACCAAGTCAACAATATTGTGTTTACTCGGCCTTCAGTTTAAAGTAACAGTACTATTTATAGGGGCAACTCTGTATTTATATTCCTCCTGGAAGCCACACTCTAAAGCCTTCTAGCTCCTCTTATTATGGGGAACTTGCAAATGAAATTTAATACAGCAGGTTCGATTTCCTTTGGCCGATGACTAGAAGCTGTGTCCTCACTAGTTGTACTTAGATTTGTAAAAGCAAAATACTGCGGGTGCTGGAAATCTAGAACAAAAACAAAAATAAAAATAAAAATAAAAATCTGATGAAGGTCATACGGACTCGAAACGTCAACTGTATCCCTCTCCGCAGATGCTGTCAGACCTGCTAAGTTTTTCCAGGTATTTTTTGTTTTTGTACTTAGATTTGTGTCTGCCCATAGGCAGGGAAGTGGGCTTTGACCAATCTTCTCCTTTTTCTCTTCCTTTCAGTCTCAGCAAAAACCTAAGCCAAGGAAGGGGGGCGCCAACTGAAGAATATATATCTGGAGTGCAAAGGGATTTGGCAGTCCTAGTCCAGGATTCTCTTAAGGTTAACTTGCAGGTTGAGTCATTAGTCAGGAAGGCAAATGCAATGTTGGCATTTATTTCAAGAGGACTAGAATATAAAAGCAGGGATGTGCTGCTGAGGCTTTATAAGGCTCTGGTCAGACCACATTTAGAATATTGTGAGCAATTTTGGGCCCCGTATCTCAGGAAGGATGTGCTGGCCCCGGAGAGGGTCCAGAGGAGGTTCGCGAGAATGATCCCAGGAATGAAAGGCTTAACATATGAGGAATGTTTGAGGACTCTGGGTCTATACTCGATGGAGTCTAGAAGGATGAGGGGGGATCTGATTGAAACTTACAGAATACTGAAAGGCCTGGATAGAGTGGACGTGGGGAAGATGTTTCCATTAGTAGGAGAGACTAGGACCCGAGGGCACAGCCTCAGAGTAAAGGGAAGACCTTTTAGAACAGAGATGAGGAGAAACTTCTTTAGCCAGAGAGTGGTGAATCTATGGAATTCATTGCCACAGAAGGCTGTGGAGGCCAGGTCACTGTGTGTATTTAAGACCGAGATAGACAGGTTCTTGATTGGTAAGGGGATCAAAGGTTACGGGGAGAAGGCGGGAGAATGGGGTTGAGAAACTTATCAGCCCTGATTGAATGGCGGAGCAGACTCGATGGGCCGATTGGCCTAATTTCTGCTCCTATGTCTTATGGTCTTATGATCTAATATTTCTGCTGTTAGTCCACCCGCTGGATTTCTCCGCAGCTGACATGACAGCTATTCCTCTCCGAGACTAACCAGCTGGATGCTACATTCAGACAGGGCGAGCTCCTGTCAGCCTCCCCAAATAGCTAAAACGGTGCATCTCATTTCAGCGTGGCTTTCCATCTCACAGCCTGGCATGGGTGACAAGTCAACTGGCAATTCAGCCACACGATGCATCACAGATGAACCTGATTCTGTAATCACGCAGGCCTATAAAAGCATTGAGTCCAAAATGTGTGCTTGAAATTGTTCTGATTAGATCGTGCTTCCAGCTCAGTGATAAAATTCGCATGCATAATCACAAAAGTTAAAATCTTCCAGGAACCATGGAGATCAAGAAACAAACCAGAACTTGTTTTTTTTTTGTTTCACTCTTTCCATTAAAATGTTTTCCTTGATGTAAAGGCAAAATACCGCGGCTGCGGGAAATCTGAAACAAAAACAAAAAGTGCTGGTAAACCTCAGCAGGTCTGACAGCATCTGTGGAGAGAAAGACAGAGTTAACGAAACGTTAACTCTGTCTTTCTCTCCACAGATGCTGTCAGACCTGCTGAAGTTTTCCAGCACTGTTTGTTTTTATTCCTTGGCGTATTTAGGAATGGTGACCTGATGCAGTTTTATTATTGCAGTTGAAAATGGGTTAAGCAGTTTTAATGAGGCTGTCCATGCAATTCTTAGCCCGTGAGTAACTTGATTTGAAATTGCTGAAAAATGACTTAAGTAATCTATACTGAACCACTTTATCGTTCCACTGGTGTAACTAGCCAGTTTCCAAATTCAATATTTTTTTTGGACAGAAAAACATTTTTACAAGGTGCCTGCCAGTACCTGTGCACCTAAGAAAATGAACGCAACTTGAAGAACCTTCCTGAAACAACAGAATTGGTGGAATCTCACAATGTTGACCCTGTGCCATGGCAAAGCCTCCGGGCAGGGCCTGACCTGAGGGAACCTTGAACCAGAGGAAAGGATCGGCACAAAGTAAAGTGTCTTGGTGCGCAACTCATCGGTGGCTTAAACTCGCCGGCCTTAAGGTCCGGCTGGTTGCACCCAGGTTGAAAGCCAACAGCACAGGAAGATCCCGCATTCAATTCTCCTTGGCCAATGCTTGACTTGTTGATCACAGCAGGGTAGCGGCTGCTATTCACCTCAGCACCTGTGTTGGAGAGGGACAAATTGATGCCTGGCTCCCAAATAGCTGACTGCTAATCTTGGCAAGTTGCGTGTGTTGTCAGCAAATGAGGACAGTATCCCCACGGTTTCTGCGATTATACGAAACAGCACAGCACACCCAACACTCTAGAAAAGTTCAACATTTTTCTTGTTGTGTGACAAACTAGTTCTCAGTTATTGTCGAGAATTTAATGGGACTTTCACCCATTTGAATCTGCCCACCTGGTCACTTCCTGCATCGAGTCAGAAAAGAGACTTTGATCATTATCACTGTTATCTCTTACCAGTGCCTGAAAGGACCTCATGACACACAAAGAAAGCTACTAATTAATGCCGCTGTTACTTTTCAGTCACAGAGGGGCTAGACTCACTGAGGCATCCTCTAAATCTGAAGTTAACATTTAGCCTATATCTGTCAGTAGCTCCTTGATTAAGCTGAACATCTCTCCATCCTGCTCAAATAATGCCAAGTTATGCATCCTTGGCCCACACCATTTCCCCAATTGATATAACCTTCTTCTTAATTCCTTCCTCTGTACTCACAACTCCCACTCTTCCTCCTCCTCCTAGAGAACAATAGCTGCAGCTATATGGTGGAAAGGTATTTTCTGAATGATTGGAAGCTGCCTTTGGTCCATCGGTGGTAATAAAACCTAGTTTAATCCGGATTTATTGACCTGCTAGTATAAGGGCTTTAAAATAGTGGCAATTGACTGACTAAAGTTCGTTCAATTGACCTCCATTAACTGCCTAAATTAGTATTTTTCTTAGTTTGCTAGTGGTGAATGTTAACTGCCAGATTGAACCCATATCTGAATAAGGCAGTAATAACTTTCAAAGTGTTGTTACTGCTGAACACTAAGCAGAAGCGAATGATCTCAAATTGCTGTTTCCTTCATAAAAGACTATCCCAAGTTGCAGCAGAAATTATTGCAGAACCCAAATGTGCAATGTGTTGAGTTTATGGTCTCATTCAGTCTTTCAATATCACACAGTGGGTGGTATAATTGTCTTTCCAGTTTGGGCAGTAAATGCTTTGAGATCCTTCGGAGTTAAAAAAAAAAATGCACAAATGAAGAGAGGAAGCAGGCAATCCTTTCCACGCCACTACCTCAGTTCCTGCAGTGATATCCCCCAAAAAACTGCCTCTCTATTTACAAACATCCATCCCTTTTGTGCTCAGGGACAGGAAGGTGAAAAGGTTAAGTAGCAGGGCCCAAGAGGCTTTGAAGTAACACAAGTTTCCATTTGCTTCATTTGCGAATATGGTAGTTTACTAACCAGGGTTTTAATATGCCTCCAATGAGCAGCCACTCAACAAGCAGTCAGCTTTAAGATAGTCCCATCGGTGCCATCTCTCATTTTTACAAAGCATTAGGTATTCTTGGTGTTTCTAGAAATCATTATTTAGCAAATCATTTTCATGAAGAGGTGAACTTAGTTACGTATAGGCCCGGGTGTCCATTATTCCTTTGAGGGCTGTTAGAAAACAAACTTCCATTTATGAGGCAGCTCGTTGAGTCTCTCAGAAGTTGCCCAATGCACTTGGTTTGTAAAAGCAAAATACTGCGGATGCTGGAAATCTGAAACAAAAACAGAAAATGCTGGAAAAACTCAGCAGGTCCAACGGCATCTGTGGGGAGAAAAACAGAGTTAACGTTTCGAATCTGTATGACTCTTCTTCAGAGCTCTAGTGGGTGGTTAAGGAATGGAACGGAGTAGTGAAAGACTGTCCTGGGGCAAGAGTACTTGTCCAAGGAAGAGTAAGAAACTGTCCTGGGGCTGAGGCCACACTGCTGGGGGGAGATTGAAGGGACTGTCCTGGGGCTTTGCAGGCCATGTTAGAGGGCTCTGCATTGCACACGTGTCTTGGTCCCGGTCTTGGGTGGGCAAGGCCTCTCGAGGCAATGATGATTGTGCACAGTATGGTGTGCCGGGTGCAGTCAGTCACCTGAGGAATTTGGTCCTGGGGTTCGAGCCATGCTACTGTGAGGCAGAAGGCACAGTTATGTTCATCTGGATCCTGTACGTCAATAGCTGAAAAGCTATGGGGGTGGTATTGGATGGCCTCAGTGGGGAGGTCCCAAAAAGTCAGGGCGCATGTGGCCTCAAGAAGGGGAGGGGTCAGGTCAACAAATGGCATGGGGACATCAGGGGAGAGAACAGGAATATCCATATGGATAAAGATGGGTTCAAGGGTAACAGGAGAGGCTGGATAGTGATAGGAGGAAGGGGAATTAGAAGACAGTGAGTATGGAGGAGGATGGGAGGGACTTGGTGAGTAATAAGGGGAGGTTGGAAGCTGGTCTCCCAGGCAAAGGTTAGCAGCACCATTTTCAATCTCACCTTCTAATGATGCAGTTCAGAAAAGAAACTCAAAAAAATCGGTCGGGGAGGAGTCTCAGGTCGCATAGGAAGAGTTCAACACAGCAACTTTTGGGCGATTGATTGAGCACCCTATAAACCATGCAGAGCATGGCTCAGCTGAGTGCTGGACTTGAGGGTCTAATGCACAATGAGTAAACTTGACTTCTTTACCAGTGGTGCACATTCAGGCCTTAATCCATTAGTTGAGGCGCTGTGGTGCATTTGGTCTTAATTGGCATCTGATCCTTACGGAAGCACGTCAGAGTGGATGTAGGGTCAAAAAATCAAGGGTCACATCTCCTGCACAGAGGCAGCATGAGCCCTACAAGCCTCCATGTTCCTAGTGCACTTGGTCATGGCATTCAGGGCATTATGCTTATATTCAGGACATAAGTGCAAGGACTGGATATCGATAGTTATTGTCAAGACCACTGGGGGACAACTGCCAGAAGCCTGACTGTGGCTCCTAGGATTTGAGTCTTTTCACCCTAACCAAGACCCTCATTGGGAACGAGCCGTCATATCTGAGGGGAAAGCTCAGCTACGTGTCATCCTCCAGGGTGATCTCATCCTGCAAGGGGTGGCCTTGATATGTGATGTACAAACTAAGGGAAAGTCATGGGCTGGAGACAACATTCCTGCCTTGTATATGGAGGGAAACCATTCCATGGGAATTACCATTGGTTGCTCAATTGTATCTGTTCACAGATACAAGGAGGAGTGGAGAATGCAGGCTGCAGGCAATGCTGCCTTTTTGATAGTTTTGATTAGAATGAGGAGAAGACAGGCCCATCATCTGTGGCATAGCTAATGAAAAGCCACCACCCTGAGGAACAAGAGTCAAGCCGGGCCCCATGAAGACCCAGATGCTGACAAGGAAGGACCAAATCCATGAAAACGTTTGGTGTGACCAAGGGCCTACAGAAGATGCATCTCTTTTGTTTATTTATTCATGGGATGTTGGCGTCGTTGGCTAGGCTAGCATTTATTGCCCAGCCCTAATTGCCCTTGAGAAGGTGGTGCTGAGCTGCCTTCTTGAACCGCTGCAGCCCATGTAGTGTAGGTACACCCACAGTGCTGTTAGGGAGGGAGTTCCAGGATTTTGACCCAGTGAAAGTGAAGGGACGGTGATATATTTCTAAGTCAGAATGATGAATGGCTTGGAGGGGAACTTCCAGGTGGTGGTGTTCCCATGTGTTTGTTGCCCTTGCCCTTCTAGATGGTAGTGATTGTGGATTTGGAATGTTCTGCGTAAGGAGCCTTGGTGAGTTCCTGTAGATGGTATACACCGCTGCCACTGTGCGTCGGTGATGGGGGGAGTGAATGTTTGTGGAAGGGACGCCAATCAAGCGGGATGCTTTGTTCTGGATGGTGTCCAGCTTCTTGATTGTTGTTGGAGCTGCACCCATCCAGGCAAGGGGAGAGTATTCCATCACACTCCTGACTTGTGCCTTGTAGACGGTGGATAGGCTTTGGAGAGTCAAACATGGAGATGAGCGAATGACAGTGCCGCAGACATTGTCGCTTGCCTCGGGATGTATTAGCTCATATGTGCCACATTCTCTGTGAGGTACTAAGGCCGCATGGACTTGAGGCATCCAATAATGGTTGCTCTGAAGGTTACAGCCAGACCGAACGTTTTTACCTGCGGATTCTTCCAGGGCTCCACTGGGGGCCTTTGCAGAATCGCACATGCAATTTCGTAAGGGAGGTGACAGATGCCCTTTTCATAAAAGTTCACCATTACGTTCAGTTCCACATTGATAACACAAGCCAGGCTGCCAGAGCTATGGGATTCGCTGCATCCTCAGGCTTCCTGCAAGTGCAGGACGCCATCTACTGCACACATGTGACCTTGAGAACTCCCTGGCAGCAGCTGCTGAGATTCATTAACAGAAAGGGATTTCACTCTCTGAATGTCAGGCTAATTTGTGATCACAGAAAGCAGATCATGCATGTTTGTGCTTGGTATGCAGGGTGTTCACATGACTCGTACATTTTGAGTCACTCCCAGGTGCTAGAGCTATTTGAGGGATCTCGGCACTTAGAGGGTTGGCTCCTTGAAGGCATAGGGTATCCCAGAAGGCATGGCTAATGATGGCTGTTCGCCTGGGGCAGGTGCACCCTCCTCACCATGACCTGCTGGAGTTGTTGGGATCACAGGCAGAGGGGATTTAGAGCAGCAACATACCCATGGCGTGTCCTGGGTGGATATCCCCAGGGTGTCTGGCTGGTGCTCCTCCTCCCTTTGGGTGCCCAAGGGCCCGTCCCTGACTCCTTGAGCACCTGGAGGGAAGTAGAGGTGCCCAGTCCCTCTCTGGCCTAGCCACTGCTAGAGAGATGGTGTGAAGGCCTGATGGAAATCAGGCAGTAGCTGCTGGACCTGGCTCTCCAAGGCAGCCACCACCCTTCCCATGGCGACTTTGATGCACTCGCACGCTGGAGACACAATATCAGACAGAACGTGGACAGACTTCTCCATCCTTTGTTCCGGTCTGGTGACGGCCTCTGACAACTCTGCCTGGTGGCCCCCGGCCTGTTTTTGCATCTCCAACATTTCTCTCAGGGCTGATTACAGAGGCTCATCATCGGACTTGGACTCAACAGGCGCCTGGTCTCCAGCAGCTCTCTGAGTGTCAGAGACCCTCGGCTGTTACTGCCTCCGCCTGCTCTGGACGTGTGTCAGTGAGGCAATCACCAGATTGTCACCCCGAGCCTACTTTTGAGTGAGGACCCCTCCAGGTGCATGTATCTGCGCCGGTGTAGGGTGCAGGTGAATGCAGTGACGTGTGCTTTCTGTGCCTCCACATCTAAGGTGTGCTGTGAGCTGTGACTGAGGCGTTTGCTTGTCGTCTTCCTCCATCTTTTCTTGCCGGTGGCTGGAAGAGAGAAGAGGTAATTAGCGATTGATTAGGAAGGCTCCAACATGATAGGTCACACAGTCATTATCCTCGAGTTGTCGATGTACACTGGATGGAGCCTCACTGGCTTGTTGAAGGAGGACGATCTCACCTTCCATGCAGGAGCAATCTATATCCTCACCGGTGAGCTCTGCCGCCTGTTCCCCGTGGAGCAGAGTGTCTCGAGCTCAGGGTATCCCCTCCAGTCTTCGCACTCTCCCATTAGTTGTGAGAGACCTTGTCTTGCATAAAGACAGATGGATTGACTATGAGCACTGTGGATGAAAGAGCATTTCAGAAGCATGCATGCCTGTTGGGTGTTCTGAGCCTCCCCAGTAAGGGAGTAAGATGCCGTTTGTGCAGGATTGTACACGAGATGGTGATCTTAAAGTGGCTTAAAGCAATCAGTGCTGATGTCCCATCTGCTGGTAATGTGTGACATCCCTGCGGACTCTAACCCTTAGGCTGCCTGATGCCCTTATGAGAACGTGAGTTTAGAGCGAGTAGAAGTTTCACTTATCCTGGTGGATTGCATCAGATCATTCATTCGTTTCCTGTACTGAAGGGTGGGTCCTTTCCTTTTGGCCATGGGCGCTGACTTCCCTGGTGACTTGCTCCCAGGCTGACGTGGTCAGGTGGAATGGGACCTTCTGCTCCTATTCCTCGGAAAGAGGACCTCCCGCCTTACCTGGACAGCCTGGAGGAGGCTCCCTAGGAAGGACTCGCTGAACCATGGCACTGAGGGTTTGGTATACTTGGCCGCCATAGTGATGCAGAAGTTTACACTTCACCGGGCCTGCATTGAGAGAACGTCTGTCCGCGTGCCGCTTAACTATAGAGTCAGGACCTTTGACCCATGAGGTAACGGTGGGACAGACAAATCCCTGCCCACCCCACCATGAGATTTTACAAGTTCCTCGTTGATGCTTAGTTAATGAGCTGAAAAGTCAAAAATAGGACAGATGAATCCACCCCGCAGCCCAACGGGAATCATGCTGATTTTCTCACCTCACTTAGTCTCCAGAGTGGAGAATTCGACCCATAATTTATTTTTTGGAAAAATTTGATGAAGGGGTGTGTCAACCTCGGAGACTGCACAACTAGAATCAGTTATGACCTGACCCTATGATCACTGGAGTCATTGACTAACAATCACAGTGTGAATTCCAGCAGGTCTAACCACTGTCTAAGCTAAGATCACTTATAAGGCTTTATAACTTGACACAACACTGGGGATGCTAGATTTTTATATCCTAAATTTTAATTCTGAAGCATGGAAGGCTGCTGGTTCAATACCCACCTCAGAGACTTGAGCACAAAACTCTAAGCTGACAGTCCAAGACCGTACTGAGGGAGTGCTGCACTAGCGGAGGCGCTATCTTTCCTTTGGGAAAATAAACCAATTATCTGTATTCTCTAATCAACGCAAAAGATCCTACAGCACTATTTTAATGAAAAGTAGGGGAGTTATCCCTGGTGTCCTGCTTACTATTCCTCAGTCAACATCACTAAAGCAGATTATTTGGTTATGGTCACATTGCTGTTTGTGGGAGCTTGCTAAGTGTAAATTGGCTCCTACATACCTTGCAACAGTGAGTATGTTTCCAAGGTACTTAATTGACACTAAAGTGCTTTGGGACATATTCTAAGGATGTGAACGTCCCTATAGAAATGCAGATTTTTCTTTCCTTGTTCGAGGTTATGGTAGTTTAGCGGCCACAGTACTGGATAACAGTTCAGAGGTCGAATGAAAATCTACCTGCAGCAAGTTGTTTCGTCAAATTCAATAAATTTGGTAACTTGATAGATCAGAAAAAAAATGACCATGAAAACTGTCAGATTGTTACTGGATACCACCTGGTTCACTATCGTCATTTGGAGAAGGGAACTCTCTATCCCTACCTAGTCAGATCTACATGTGATTCTAGTCCAACATTAAGTGCTTGGCTCAGTGGGTGAGATTTTAACTCATTCAAAAGCCACCTACTTACAAGCAGTTAAAATCAGGCCTAATTCCTCAGGCCAACGGGGGAAGAGCTATAGATTCTACCTTGCCAATGTCCGAGGGCAAGAAAAATTCCTGTGTCCTGGGTCTGTAATAGATCCCACTTGATTTTGCTGCCCATATAAAGTTGAAAATCAGATGGGCTTTGTATCGAAATATGATTCTCTCCCCATGATTTTCCCACAGGCATTCCCTTCAGGTCGTGCTCGCTGCCTGAGGAATATCTGCTGGATTTAATGCACAGATAACATATATATAAAATTATATGAGCAAGCTTCTTCACTGGCTCAGCTGATATGGCGTGATTACTGTAGTACTGCACTGCACAAGACAGGACATTCTCCAGTTCAATCCATGGCCCATGCTGAATTAACTTATATCAGTGGGGATGCAGAACTACAGTGCCTGGGTTCAGGGAGCAGGAAGAAACAGCCAGGGATCTCACAGCTGGACACTATCTACAGGCTCCTGTGAGGGATGGTGTAAGTGGGTGTCAGGCAACTACAGGGCCCACCTCAGCTATGATGCCCTTTCCTGGGCAAATACCCTGCTGATACTAACCAAGTTTGCAAATAGGGTTGCCAACCCTCCGGGATTGCCCTGGCGCCTCCAGGAATTGAAGCTTAATATGTAGGATGCAGCTGGGAGTGATGCAGGAGGAAAATCAGAAGGGAGTTGAACACAATCATGGTTGTTTTTTTCATTTTCTTCAGACGCTTCCATTGATTAGTTCTGGAAATATTAGAGATATGGAATAAACACTGCTTCACTGACAGTCAAGGCTTTCCAAGGACAGGATTTAACCTGTGGGTCTCAGGCGCAGGCCATCAGCTCAAGTAGGGGTCAAAATCCCGCGCAGTGCGGGCAAGAGGAATGGCTGAACGGTGGGCTCTCTATCCAATTAAGGGCAGCCGGCAGACTCTTGAAGCTGGAGGGCCAATAGGAAACCAAGGGGCTGAAGCAGGCCTTTCAGGCCAGAGACACTCTCTCTCTCTAACCTTTTTAAAATTTAAAATAATTTTATTTGAAATCAAAAATAGCAACCCTTAGTGGAGGGGACAGTGGTGGGGGTGCAGGGGAAGTAGGGGGATCCCTCCACAGGGGCGGCCTGTGGCTGAAGCTGGAGCCTGGCATGCAGGGAGCCAACCTCAAGCCAACCTGAGGCAGCTACTCAGTTCCCTGATACTTCCAGGGACCTGGAGGCCGACAATAGGCCCTAAGCGGCATTGAACTATCTGAACTGGCACAGCCCCCACCGCCCCCCCATCCGGAAAAATGGAATGGGGACAGGATGAAGCCAATTCGCATGCCGGCCAACGGGGTGGAATTCCGTGCCCCCCCCGCCTCCGCACCCGTGCCCCGTCCCCACTTGGGCACCAAATTCCTGCCCAAAGGGTTTTCGCTTTCCAACTGCTGAGGGAAGGCAGAACACCTGGGAGATAATTCAGTGGTGTGAGAATGGGGGTGAGGTCGTTTGAGATGGAAGGTCATAGGTCATTTGAGACAGGAGGTCATGTGATGGAATCTCCAGGAATGCGCCCGAGAAGAATTGGCAACCCTACGGACAAACAAAGATTGGACAACTGAACAAGATGAGCAAGGGCTGGTGGCATCAATGAAACCGTATCCTCAAGAGTCAAAACCAGTG
Source organism: Cetorhinus maximus (assembly GCF_964194155.1). NCBI lineage: Eukaryota > Metazoa > Chordata > Chondrichthyes > Lamniformes > Cetorhinidae > Cetorhinus > Cetorhinus maximus. Next base: position 15,880,099 of record NC_135882.1, on the reverse strand, counting down.
AGAGAAGGAGACAGAACTAGCATTAAAAACACACACACACACACACACACACTTGGCCAATAGTTTTCAAACACTTCTTTGTTTTTTTATTCTTTCATGGGATGTGGGCGTCGCTGGTAAGGCCAGCAAATGTTGCCCATTTCGAATTGCCCTTGAACTGAGTGGCTGGCTAGGCCATTTTAGAGGGCAGTTAAGAGCCAAACACATTGCTGTGGGTCTGGAGTCACATGTATTGCAGGTCTGGAGTCACATGTATCATATATATCTATTTCAAAGAGCTGGCACAGGTATAATGGGCCGGTTGGCCTCCTTCTGTGCTCTACGGCTTTGCGTGTTGGATTTTACCATTCACGTGGAGGAGCCCAAAGGCGAGGTCACTTCCGGGTTGCCCGGCTGCACGGGCGGTTGACGGGACGTCCTCACCAATCTTAACAGGCAGCAGACAGGGAATCAGCCAATCATGGGCAGCAGTGCTGGCAGATTACTGGAGGGCACCATTTTTAAAGGGCAGTCTTCTGCCTTCAGGCAGGGTCCAGGGACAGGGTCCATCGGAAGGGGCGCTCTGCAAGCGAGCCCGCAGAGGAACGGCCGCAGTGTGAGCAAGATTTGGTGACGCCTCCCTGGAGGTGGGCCGCAGGTGGTGAGGGAATGGAGGGACATGTTGCTTCCAACCGACAGGAGGAGGAAGCCAGTCAGCCTCATTGAGAAGGCAAAGCTGGAGGTGACGGAGCAAGTCAATAGCTGTGGGTAGGATAGTCACAAGAACATATGTCCAATCGCAGGAAGAGATTCATTGACCTGGTGTGGGCCTGGAAAGGTGAGTGGCGTTCATAATTGCAAACTGGCAGCCCAGATTGGATGAAAAGGTGCCCATGAAGTGTGAGGCTTACCCATGCGTGGGGCACGACCAGCCATGATTGTCCATGTTGAGGCACAGAGCGCCAGAATACCAAGGTCAGACAGAGGTGAGCGGTGTATCAGGGTGACTGACTGTCTGCTTCCTTGCTGCCATTCCATCGGCGCAGTGACTGAGAGTGAGCAGCACAGCAGGGCCAAGAAACAGGACCGACACTGCCTATTCCTGTACCTACAGGAGAAACGCGCTCACAAGGCCAGGGAGTATAAAGGGGCAGGAGGTGGACTGTCGTTCATCGCTGTGGTTTTGCCCATGGAGGAGGTAGCCATGGAGGTCGGATGAGGACAGTTTGTCGCGAAAGGCGAGGCGAGTGTGGGGCCCATTGCAAGTGAATCCACTTTCCTATTGCTCCTTCAAGCTGTTGGGGCTCCTCTGGTGGCTACACAACCACTCCACGTGGCTGCATCACCATTTCTCTGCCAGCCTCCTCCTCACTGGTGGATCCAAACTCTGAATGCAGAGCCCCTATTGGCCAATGAAGCCTTTGCAGCAGTAAGTCTCTCAGGCACCTAGTCCTGTCGGCAGTAACTGCAGGGAGGAGACACCCTTCCAAGAGCAACGCTTCACTCTGGCTTCATTCTCTGCACTGCCTTCAAACTTGCCAGCCTTCACTTCTTTGCCACACAGCCTACCTGTTTCAGCACACAGGGCTGCAAGGAATGATGCCACCTCCTGCCACCGCTCACCTGTTGCCCGAGCTCTCACCTGCTTTGAGGGGGCGAGCCAGCAAAGCTGCCCCTCCATGCAACCTGTGCGCCCCTTGCAAAAATCCCCAATCACTGGAAAGATCACTGACATTTGGCTGATTGACAGCTTTAATGACCTGCCCGCATCGCTCAGTGAAGGCCGATCAGTCTGTCCGCCTGCATCTGGGAAGTTTGTCCCGCTGCGGGACAAGATCAGAGACCAGGCCTGGTGCCACCCCAATGGCCATTTTATAGGTCCCCTGGCCTCCAATCCCAACATCACGCGGACAGTAACATTTTGCCCTATGATGCAGCCTTTAGGAAAGCAGTATTATCATTGCAGAAAGCCAATTTTCATTGCTTTATTTCCATCGTGCTTAATGTGCTTAATAGCCAACAAATACAGAATCCTGATGACATTTGGATAGAAGTCTGATAACTCGCAGAACTCTAGGGACTCCCTCCAAGACTCTTGAGGCCCATGGCTCCCAGTTTGAAAGTCCATGCCTTACAATAATTGAGGCCAGGGTTTTACTGCCCCGTCCCACCTGGTGGGATATTATGGTCCTGCTGAACTGATTGGAGATTTAAATGGCTCATTGCGTCCGCCGGGGGTAGACACACTGCAGCGGGGCCATAAAACCCTGGCCTAAGAATTGTTGACTATCTGTGGCAAAGGTCAACTCTTTTTTCTTTGTTTAACCAGCTTCGGATTTACTCCTCAACTTGCTGCCAATCACAGGGTCTGAAGCTAGATGGACAGAGGAAGAACAAATGTCCTTCTGCAAACAAGCAAAATCATTTAGGATTTGACTTCAGTCTGCGCAAGGGAAAATATCCCCGAATAAATTGGATTTGAAACGGGAGGGGAATAGATTCCAATCTTCACCAGCTGCATGGTCAGTGGTTAGTGAGCAAAGGTGAGAACGCTGGCTGCTTTCTATCTGCTCCCTAACCCCAAACAATGAGGAACAATGTCATTCCCTGACCTATATCGCTTCTGATATCAGTTAGTTCAGCACCAGAGGAGGGATTGGAGCTGAGAATTCCCTGCGCATTGTAGAACCTGCATGATTTTTGTTCTGTGGACATTGGAATACAAGATCACAGGAAATAAGAGTAGGAGTAGGTCATTCGGCCTCTCGAGCCTGCTCCACCATTCAACTAGTTCATGGCTGGTCTCCTATCTCAATGCCATTTCCCTGCTCCATCCCCATATCCTTTGATGTGTTTCATATCAACCTCCTGGGGGATACCGTTGTCCAGAAACTGAACTGGGCCAGCCATATACATATTGTGGCTACAAGAGCGGGTCATAAGCTGGGGATCCTGCAGCGAGTAACTCACCTCCTGACTCCCTAAAGCCTGTCCACCATCTACAAGGCACAAGGCAGAAGCATGATGGAATACTCACCACTTGCCTGGATGAGTGCAGCTCATTTGACACTCAAGAAGCTTGACACCATCCAGGACAAAGCAGTCCACTGGATTGACATCCCATCCACAAACATTCACTCCCTCCACTATTGATTCACAGTGGCAGCAGTGTGTACCATTTACACGATGCACTGCAGGAACTCACCAAGACTCCTTCGAAAGCACTTTCCAAGCCGGCAACCTCTACCACCTAGAAGGACAAGGGCAGCGGACGCATGGGAACACCACTACCTGGAAGTTCCCCTCCAAGCCACACACCATCCTGACTTGGAAACATATTGCCGTTCCTTCACTGTCGCTGGGTCAAAATCCTGGATCTCTCTCACTAACAGCACTGTGGATGTACCTACACCACATGGACTGCAGCGGTTCAAGAAGGCAGCTCACCAACACCTTCTCAAGGGCAATAAATGCTGGCCTTGTCACATCCTGTGAGCTAATAAAAAACATCTGGAAATTTGTTGATCTCTGCCTTGACCATACTGAATGATTGAGCTTCCACAGTCCTCTGGGCTAGAGAATGTTATAGATTCACCACTCTGAGTGAAGAAATTCCTCCTCATCTCAGTCCTAAATGGATATCAATGGGATGAAAATTGGGCTGTTCTACAACGACTGAGTTATCCATTCACTAGATTACCACATGTAGCTGGTGATGGGACAATTTAAAAAAAATATTCATTCATGGGATGTGGGCGTTGCTGGCTAGGCCTGCATTTATTGCCCATCCCTAATTTCCCTTGAGGTGGTGAGCTGATTTCTTGAACCGCTGCAGTCCCTGTGGTGTAGGTACACCCACAGTGCTGTTAGGGAGGGAGTTCCAGGATTTTGACCCAGCGACAGTGAAGGAACGGCGATATATTTCCAAGCCAGGTTGGGGTGTAGCTTGGAGGGGAACTTCCAGGTGGTCGTGTCCCATGTATCTGTGACCCTTTTCCTTCTAGATTGTAGTTGTCATGGGTTTGGAAGGTGCTGCCTAAGGAGCCTTGGTGAGTTCCTATAGTGCATCTTGTAAACAGTACACACTGCTGCCACTGTGGGTCGGTGATGGTGGGAGTGAATGTTTGTGGATGGGGTTATCTTGAAGAAGTATTGCTCTTCTCTCCGACAGGATTTCCGCCTCTCTCTTTTGCCCTGTTCCTATAACTGGCCCTCTATCCAGCTCTTCCTGTCCCACCCCCCCTTAAACCAGCATATATTTCACCTCTTTCCTATTTTTCCTCAGTTCTGATGAAGAGTCTTTCGGACTCGAAACGTTAACTGTGTCCCTCTCCGCAGATGCTGTCAGACCTGCTGAATTTTCCCAGCTATTTTTGTTTTTGTTTTGCCAATCAAGCAGGCTGCTTTGTCCTGAATGGTGTCAAGTTTCTTGAGTGTTGTTGGAGCTGCACTCATCCAGGCAAGGGGAGAGTATTCCATCACACTCCTGACTTGTGCTTTGTAGATTGTGGACAGGCTTTGGGAATTACTTGCTGCAGGATTCCTAGCCTCTGACCTGCTCTTGTAGCTACAGTATTTATGTGGCTAGTCCAGTTCCGTTTCTGGTCAATGGTAACCCCCAGGATGTTGACAGTGGGCGATTCGGCAATGGTAATTTCATTGAATGTCAGGGGCAATGGTTAGACTCTCTCTTGTTGGGGGTTGTCATTGCCTGGCACCAAGCCTGGATACTGTACAAGTCTTCTTGTATTTGGACATGGACTGCTTCAGTATCTGAGGAGTCGTGAATGGTGCTGAACATTGGCCAACAGTGTTTTTTTTTGAGTCAGAAAATTAGCTTTTGTTTTTATTTATGAAACATATCACTTTCCTCTGAAATAGTTGTCAATGACATCCTTGGCTTGTGAGTCTTTTCCATAATCCTTGACAACAACACAACTGCAGCCTACAACCTTGCGAGGTTTCCCTTCTCAGTCTATTTTGCACAGGCCTACCCATTCACCAAGTTTCTTGTTGTCATCAACCTTAATCAAATTGATCTGATGCTCAGCACGGAGTGCCTCTACCAACTTAACATATTGTGCCTCATCGCAATTGCCTGCCAGGACACACAAGTGAGCCTGTCGCTTGTCCAGCACCTTGACAGCTTCCTGGAGACCACAACACAAGCCATCGTGGATGTACGCAGTTTTCAGCACTTCCTGAAGTGCAGTGTTAACATCCATGACACCGCCTGCAGTTTTGGTGAACCATAAATGCCAATAAAAAAAGCCTGGAAAAACATAGGTAGCATCCCCAGCCAAAGCTGGAACATTCCCAGTAACATTCACTGAAGTAAAGCTCCAAACATCGACACTGCTGCTAAATCTGAGCCCGCTTGTTGCCATGGCTGGTGAACAGTTCCATAGGGAGCTGTAATTGTTCCCAAGGGAAATAACTGCTCTTGTGCCAGCATCATTAACAGGATATGGTTTGTTTTAAGATTCATTAGCTGTTTAAGGATTTATGACCATAATCATGTCCTTATTTGTCCCTGCTTCCTTCTGCAATTTCAGTCAAAAAGTAACATTAAGGAGACCCATAACCTATATAGCTGATAGAATAATAAGGCTGCTACATGAATGTTTGTCCTGGGCCTTGGCTATTCTCTTTGAAGGGAGCCAAGAACAAGAAAGCTCATGTGTACCATTGATTTTAGCCCACGAGAAGATAATCTTGCCTGAGGCAAAACTGAATGTATAAGATATGTACAACAGTGAATTGCAGGACTGTTAAACAACTGAAGTTCAAATAACGTTATAAATTTGAAAGCGAATCTTCAGCAGTTTGCAATGTCATTGGGACTCTGGGATTATGTCATGTCGCTCAATTGTAAACATCGACCGCTCAATGTTTTTCACAACACTTTGTGTCAAATGTTTAATCTTATCATTGTAACAAGCCAGACTAGCATTTATGTAGGATAAAGCTGAGTCTCCAAGACTCTCATTTAAGTGCGCGCTATAACTTTCCAATTGTATTCTGCAATTTTACTTCCTGTTCTGTTGTCACTGCATCTCATAGAAAATTTTGGAAAAACTGACCTTAAAAAAATGCCATGGGCTACTGGTGGAGGAATGCGAAGAGGTTCCTCTGAAATTCCTTGCTCCACTATTTTATTTTAGATGCGTTGACTCTTTGGCTATAAGAGCAGAGAGAGGGGTTTTAGATGAGTGCATCAGGGTTCATCCACATATGCAATGCTGACTATATGATACATTAGCCACGAGCCACATGAAACTAATTGGGAATCCAGATGTGATTAATTGTAGTTTTGATTTAAAAAGAAAAGAAAGACTTGCTTTTATATAGCACTTTTCATGATGACTGATTGTCTGAAATCAATTTACAGCCATAGTGTACTTCTAAATTGTAGAACAAAAACAGAATTACCTGGAAAAACTCATAAATTGTAGATGCTGTTGTAATGTAGGGAACACAGCAGCCAAAATTACACACAGCAAACTCCCACAAACGGCAGCATGATAATGACAGATAGTCTGTTTAATTTATGATGTTGTTAGCAGATGCATATTGGCCATGAAATAGGAGGTAACCCCCCTGCTCTTCTTCAAAATAGCACAATGGGATCTTAAGCATCCATCCAAAAAGGCCATGTGGCCTCGGTTTAATGTCTCATCTGTGGGATGGCAGCTCCAACAGTGCAGCACTCCCTCAGTACTGCGCTGGAGTGGCAGCCTTGGTTTTTTATGCTGGTGTGGGACTTGAACCTGGAGGCTCAGAGGTAAGAGTACTATCAATTGAGCCATGGCTGACATGCCTTGTTATTCTTAAGAGCTTATTGGATTTGCACAGTAAATGTCCATTAAACGCACTGCAAAAAGTAAGGGCTGGAACTTAACAGTGTAAGCGTATGTACATTATCAATGGTGTGGTCATTGTTAATGTAATGCCAATCAACCACTCTGGCCCAGAAAGGGAACAATTTAAATTGTTCAGTCTCATTCCTACATGTAGCCAATTGTTGTTTAAGGTTTTAAAAATAATGCATTTTATATTTTTTCTTACTTTTTCTTTCTGTTTCTTTAGCCTTGATCTTATCCAATCCTTCTTTCCCTCCTTTTATTTTCCTTTCTGTGCCTGATTTGACTCTAATTCACCCTCCTTTCTCTGTCATTCCACTATTTCTTTCTCAGCCCTTAAATCTCGTTACTGGGAGATAAACTGTAGATCATGCTGTTCACTGAGGCCCCACATACTATTCTCCTCACTGCATTGTTATCAGCCCACAATTCCAGCGGCTAGGGTGCAAAATAATACTGAGCTAAGGTTGCAGGAAAAAGTTGGATTCCCCTCTCCAATAAGATCTGGCCCAATGTTCCAAATGTGGCCTCGCAAATTATTTAAACTTAGAATCATAGAATCACGAGGGGTCTGGACAGAATAGATAGGATAAAATTGCTTCCATTGGTAGAATAGTCAAGAACCAGTGGACACTGATTTAAGGTAATTGGCAAGAGAACCAGGGGGCCATGAAGGAAAATATTTTTTACCCAGCAAGTGGTTAGGATCTGGAATGCATTGCCTGAGAGTGTGCTGGAGACAGAATCAATTCTGGCTGTCAAAAGGGAATTGTATAAGCACCAGAAGAGAAAAATGCAGGGTTATGGAGAAAAGATGGGGGAGTGGAACTAGCTGACGGACTGAATGGCCTCCTTCAGTGCTATAACCATTTTATGAGTTAAACTTGACTTGGCATTTTCAAATTCTTGTGACATGCAGCTCATTATTTAATTGGCCCTGTTGCCAATATATTGACAGAATACCCTCTGAATATTCAGTAATCACTTGTTTCAATTTATGTTCTCTGATTTAATCTTCTAGTTGTGCTTTGAAATTTGTATTATTAAATGATTTAATGGCCAGAATTTAATGCTCCCCCACCCGCCCCCCACTCCCGGCAGGTTCTGAGGAGGTTGGGGGGGGAAGAGTGTGAAATTGTGCAGGTGGGATTCCTTCCGGGTTCCCACCCACCTCGACCACGAAACGATTTTACACTGGGGTGGGCAGGGTCTCGGACGGGAAGCCCGCCCATGCCCCAATTAAGCCCCTTAAATGGCCACTTAAGGCTCATTACCCACCCAGCCTCAATTTTTAGGCTGGCAGATGGATGGATGACAGCTCAGGGGGGGGAAGTTGGAAATGAAGGGAGTTAGATCTTGGATGGGAAAGTGGGGAGCGTGTGGGGGATGGGGGATGGGGCGCCTCCATCTGAAGCTCCTTCTCACTGGAGCGCCCTCCCCTTAAGGCCCGGTGACTTGCGGACCACACTTCGCCCATTGCCTCCCATCCCATGGCCTAACCCCCAGGACCCCAATTGCCTCCCTCGCGACCCCCCTCCCAAGGCCTGCCCGAACTCCTGACACCTACCTGTTTCTCCAGTTTCTTTGGACTTAGGCTCAGGAAGCTTCTTGCAGTGCTTCTTCCGGCCACTGCAGCGCTGTTCCTGGAGGGACTGGAGAGCTGCCAGCCATTCTGATTGGCTGTCAGCTTTCCAAGGCATGCCTTCCTCCTGAGTAAAGGGCAGAAGTCCTGCCTACTGCCAATCAACGCTTGCTCAAGCGTAAAATGGCAGCCAGGCTTTCGGAATCATAAAGTCACAGAGTTATACAACACAGAAACAGGCCCTTTGGCCCATCGTGTCCGTGCCGGCCATCGAGAACCTATCTATTCTAATCTCATTTACCAACACTTGGCCTGTAGTCCTGTATGCGATGGTGTTTCAAATGCTTATCTAAATACTTCTTAAATGTTGTGAGGGTTCCAGCCTCTACCACCCCTTCAGGCAGTGAGCTCCAGATTCCAACCACCATCAAATCCCCTCTAACCTCCTGCCCCTTACCTTAAATCTATGGCCCCTGGTTATTGACACCTCTGCTAAGGGGAAAAGTTTCTTCCTATCTACCCTTTCTATGCCCCTCATAACCTTGTATACCTATATCAGGTCCCCCCTCAAGCTTCTGTGCTGTAAGGAAAACAACCATAGCCTATCCAGTCTCTCTTCATAGCTCCAGCCCATTTGTGTTCCCTGCTGACTCTTCAGATATGGCGGGGACCAAGCCCCTATCATAAAAATTATGGCCAAAATTTTATTAAATGTTATCAGCAACTTCCACAAAATGATTTTCCCCTTCTCTCTTCTGGCAACAATTTACCTTTTGCTGGAGCAGTAGTCCCCAGCAGCTTGACCAAGTGTCCATTATTGGCGTGTGAGTAATAGACTATTTCATCAATGGAGAACAAATATCATAGTCAAATTTAATCCTATCTTTGCCCAATACTCATACTCTTCCACCAGGCTTCTCCCTTAAAGGGAAATCAATAGCTGGCTTTTCTGTTTAATACCAGATTTGTTCCCATCCACATTTTCAAAGCACAAGACTAGTCAGGGGATGCAATGGCTTTGTGGTATTATCACTGCCTAATATTCCAGAGAGCCAGGGTAATGCACTGGGGACCCAGGTTTGAATCCCACTACAGCAGATGGTGAAATTTGACTTCGATACAAAATCTGGAATTAAAATGATGACCATTGCTGTTATGTCTTACATGTGACTCTAGGCCCACAGCAATGTGGTTGACTCTTAAATGCCTTCTGAACAATGACAGTTGGGGATGGGCTAGCCTAGCCCACATCCGATGAATAATAAAAAAACATCTGGAGCTCTGCACATCTGCCCGTCAGTGGATCCCTTCTGAGGAAGAGCGTGCGTGCAGACATTAAAGAACCTATGGGGATCCTATGGACTAATCCCTCTTTGTCCACAGATGGGGGGAGAGAAGGATCAGTGAAGGCATGACTCAAGAATAACGTGTCCATGCTCCATTTCCCAGGCCCAAAGCATCAGTATCTTTTAAACATCTCAGTATATCTGCATGCGGACACTAGGATTAACCAGAAAGAGTTTATAATCCCCTGTAGTCAGACCCAGGAACCATTTCTCTCGATTTTTTTATGGCAGTGTCTCATTGAAAGCAACAGCATGAGATCTGTTCTCAATCTCTAAAGCTGCACCATAATGCTGCTGAGTTTTACAGGGGAGGGTGAGGGGCGGGTATTGCTCATCCCCCTGTTACAAATTTGGTTCCAATAACACACCGCAGGTAAGCCTCGCCTACCTGAGAGTGGGACTTCCACCCCTCAGTGGGAGGAAGTCCCGCCCTCAAGAGCTGCCGGCCAAACTGATTGGCCAGCAGCTCTAGCTATCCCAGCGGTGCAATAACTCAGTAGTGGGCGCTGTTGCGGCTGCAAGTGGTCCCAGGAAGAAGAGAGCACTGGATCCTGGAGGACCTGGACTGTATGTCACCGGCTTTAGCGCGGGAAGGGTTTGGGGAGCCTAGGGAGGGGGTGAGGGTGGTGGAGGTTGGGTTTTGGAGGCCCAGCAGGGAGGCACGAAGCAGGGGTATCATCTTGGAGGAGGTACCCCCACTGTGCATCCTAACCCCCCCTTTCTTCCTGCCTTTTCAACAAAGTTATTTTAAAAACAACCTTCTGAATCTCGCCCACCTGCCCACCCTAAGTGTATTATGAGGTGGGCAGTGTAATATTCGGTCCAATTGGCTTGTTAACAAGCTCAATTGCCCGTTAATTTTTTTAAAAATGGCAGATGGGTTGCCTGCCCACGCACCATATTTCGGGGACCCTATTGGGGGGTGGTGGGAAGGTGGTGGGCTGGCCATCCATCATATTTTACCTGCTGTAAACATGCCCGGTGGAGGGGGTGGGGGGGGGGAGCGCGGGGGGGGTGTAAAATCCAGCCCCCGGTATTGTTTGAGCAGTCCAGATACTTCTTACTTTTATACTGACGACTGCGAGATGACCAAGTCTATTCACTGGAGTCTTGGCTTAGGACTGCTTTGACATATCCATTAAGCCATTCAGAACCAGCTCAGGCTGCTGCAGCCTCTTGTGCGTTACACAGTCTCGTTCTGCCAAAAAAGCATTGCCACAGACTAAGGGGAAGTCAGACAGCCTGTACCAATAGCAAAAGAAGACCCAAAGCAAGAGCCGAAAGAGATGTCAGCTGCACCAACCGTTCACTCAGAAGGGATCGTGAGGCAGCTGAAATTAAAAAGAGATCTTTAAACTATTGTCTATCCTCCCTTGTGTCTATACACAAGATTCACTTCTATAAAAAACAGGATGCCCACCATTGCCCTACTCCAACATCCATGAATACCAATTGCTTGCACCTACTTTTACCTGCTCCATCCCATATGAGGCTCTGCCTGGACATTACAGTACCAGATACTTGCAGCATTATGCGTCCACTGTGTGCTGTACAGGTATGTGCACCTTGTGCTTGCTCTGTACAGGGATGATGTGATTGAGAATAAATGTGTTGAGCTTCAGACAGGATCAAACTTGTTCTCAAGCTGAACAAAGGTCGAGGTCGGGAAGAGTTTTCATTCTCAAACAGAAACCACCCCCCCAAAAAAAGGTTGCACTTTATCACCTAACCCATGCTGGGTAAGCATCAATGTGTGCTCCAAGCCTGGAATTAAAGCCCCCGGATATTGCCGTCATCAAACTCCATATGCCATGGGTAATTGTGCGCTTGGGGATGACATGTTCTAGGATTCCAATGCTTGACAACTAAGCATGTCTTAACATTGGCAGCAGCTGGTACACTTTCTCATCCAATACTGCCTGGTAAAGTTATTTACCTTCAGATTGGGAAAGTATTGATAATGAAAGGAAAAGCCTGTAAACTCTGGCCTCTGAATTCAACGGTAATGGTTTCCAGCTCCAGAGTCTTGAACATATACTCTAGGTGCACAGTCATTGGGATGCACTGCAGAGGTGGCTTATCAGGGGAGATGTTAACTGAGGTACCATCTGCTCTAGGGTGGCCAATGGTCTGATTTTATACCGGACAGTCTGATATTTTAGCCAGTCCGGCCAATGTCTGGTATCGGATGGCTTTGTGTCCAGTATTTTGTGCGTTTGTACATGTGCCTCAGTGCAGCATCAGAAGGGGCCCGTGCTCATTCCATTCCCCAACTGCATAAATTTCAAAGTGACTGGGACACAGAAGACAGAGCTTGGTTATAATACCTTTCTCCCAACCACATCCGCACCCCCACCACCCCATCCCCCCCACACCCCTGGTCATCCCTCATTTACTTGCTATTGGGCCTTTTCCATCTGGAACCACAATGGATCTCCATAAGTGATAGCATTACTCACGTGCATGGTGACATTTCCCCAGTGCTTCACAGTGGCATTAGTAGCCTCAGGCAATGGCCTTCCTAGTCTGCTCCCTCAGATTGATGTAACAGATCTCACTGTTCGAAGAGGATCACGTATGTTCTCCCTGGTATTCAGAGGTAGTTCTTCAAATTGCTGAATACTTTTATCCACTTGCTCCTGAGGACGCTGGTTCATGTAGGGGTTCAGGTCCAAAAGAAGAAATTGCATTTATATAGCACTTTCAATATAGTAAAATGTGCCAAGACACTTCACACGAGAGTCATCAAACAGAAAGTCGACACCAAGCTGCATAAGGAAATATTAGGACAGGAGCAAAGGTAGAATTTAGGGAATGTCTTAAAGGTGGAGAAAGAGCTAAAGAAGAGGAAAGGTTTAATGAGGAAATTCCCCAGCTTAGGGTCCAGGCAGGCTGACAGCCAGGAGTGATGAAAATCAGGAACGCACGAGAGGCCAGAAGTGGATGAGTGCAGATTTCTTGGAGGGCTGTTGGGCTGGAGGAGGTTACAGTGATAGCTGGGTGAGACAATGGAAAGATTTGAAAACAAGGATGGGAATGGAGTTGTGTCTACTGCTACCCCAAAGAAGTGGCCATTCTCCACGTATGAATTGTGGACATTAAATGTTGGTAGGCTATGCCAAGGGGTAGGGGGAGACACACTTGAGCCATGCCCATTATTCACCCAAGCACATTTCCCAGTGCAGAGCACTAGACCACAATGAGCAGCGGAGCGGTGGGCTGACCACAGGAGCATTGAGAGCAACTATGGCACCACCATTGCCTCTCTGCTTATGATCAAGTAGCTGATCACACAGTACGAATTGAATGCTCTGCCCTGTATAGCTCAGTTGAACCTCTCGGGGATATACTTTTCCTTCTTAACAATCTGCTAGGTTTTTTAAGAAAAAATTGTTTCCCCTCATTTAATCCACTTTCCCTCCTGATGACAGTGGCTCATGTTGAGGTGAAAATCCACAGCTTCTGACAGTCCTTCAGTACCCTACCTTAAACAGCCTGTAGGCAGCTTTGCCTTTGGCATTTAACCAGGTGGGGGTAAATTTAACCCAACTCCCCCAGCAGTAAACTGACAGGATGGGATATTCCCTCCCATGACCAATTCACTCCATTGGAACGATTGAGCAGTCAATCTGATCTCATCAGTTCCCCATCAGGGGCGGAGGTACGGCTAAAGTTCATCCCTGGATCTCTGGAGGGCAGTGCCTCCTAAACATTTTCCCAGTGTGACCCCATTTTAATACCTCAGACTTGTTGTGACCCCTAGTGCCAAAATGTGGGGTGGGGGTGGGGGAGTAGGGGATACAAGAGCTGTTGAGCAGAGAGGGGTGGGGTGGGCAGGGGGTCAGGAGGTGAGGGGAGGGTGGGAGAGTGGGCGGGTCACCTTCAGTTGTTGAGCGGGCAAGATGAAGCCAAAATATAACAAAATGGCAGGATAGTGACATTCAATATTTAACATTCACACAAACTTTAAACATAGGCAAATCTATGTTTTTAAATTTAAACCATTTTGTGAAAATGTTAACTTCCTGCAAACTGCGAGCCAGGAGAAAAGAAAATCAGGCGCGAGTGTCAATGGGCCTCGGAGCTGGGCCCCCCCTGACAGAGTCTCCGCTCCACGGCTGCCATTTCAGTCTTGGAGATCGCGACCCCAAAATCGCATCCCGTGACCCCCCGCACCCCCCAACCACCAGGGGTCACGACCCACAGTTTGTGAACCCTGTGCTGCATAGGGCATGTGCCCATTTCCTGTCACGACTTCAATGGTTAAATCAGCAGCCTCATTGATGCAGTTCCCCTGTGGGCTCCTCCAATCTCCTGCTGCTGTATCAGGAAGGCCTTCCCGTGGGAATTCCAGGTCACGCTGATCTCAGCAGGATACCATTCAGGAGGGGGAGCTCTCACCAACCCTCTGGAACACTGAGAACAATCGGACTATGTTAAAAGCTGAAAGAGGAAAAACTAGCTCATGGTGAAACAGCTTCCTCTCCAAAGGAACGATATGCTTGGGAATAAATTGTTCGAAATTCAGACATGATCAAACTTGCTCTTAAACAGAACATGTTTTTCTGTGGAGCAATATGTACGTTCAGCTGTCTTCTGTTTCGGGAAGGAAAGCCCACTGAAATAGGCTGCACTCTAAAATCTAACCTGTACTTGTTAAACCTGTACGCACAGTCCAAGTAAGCAATTATCACCTTATGCCTGATGCTGCTGATACTTGTGTGGTTGGAAACCACAATCTCTGAACTGCCAGTTCTCATTCGTCAAAAGTGTCTCAAAATTGCCACAGAGCTTTTTAAGCAGAGGAGGCACTTTCTCACCCATTATATGCTGGGCGGGAAAGGGTTATCTGCCTTCAAACTGGCAGATCATAGGTTTCTTAATGGGGAAGCCACTGTTTTCAAGCAGTTCAGTCATCCCAGTCACTTGAAGTAGCACAAGACGCCAGTCAGGTTCCCTCACGTCGGGAGGCAGAGTCCAACATCAGTAACGCCAATCCTTTTATTTTCAAGGGGAGAGCGTTCAGTTACTGACGGGGTCGGTGTTCGGGGGCGGGTGTGTGCGGAGTTGCTTTCGACGCTCCTTGTCAAATGATTTGAGGGAGGATGATGGCCCATTGTTGAGGAAGGCTACCAGAGATACCAGCTGGTAACAGAGGCCTGCAACCATCACTGTGCCATCCACTCTATCCAATTCGAAGACAGCTAGCCGCACAACAGCAACTTATATTTATATAGTGCATTGAACAAATTAAAACACCCGAGGCACTTTGCAGAGGCATTGTAAACACGCTATGGCAGCCAGCCGCGTAAGGAGATATTTGGACAGATAACGAAAAGCTTGGTCAAAGGGGTAGGTTTTAAGGAATGTCCTAAATGAGGAAAGTGAGGTAGAGAGACAGAGAGGTTTAGGGAGGGAATTCCGGCGCTTAGGGCCCAGCCAGCTGAAGACACAGCCACCAGTGGTGGAGCGATTAAAATCAAAGGGCTGAAGAAGCTGGAGTTAGAGCAGCGCAGATATCTCGGAGGCTTTTAGGGCTGGGGAGACTAAAGAGTTAATGAGAGGCAAGGTCATGGAGGGATTTGAAAGCAAGGATGACAACTTTAAAATTGAGGCGTTGCTTAACTGGGAGCCAGTGTAGGTCAGTGAGCACAGGGATGACAGGTGAATGGCCGTTTAACACGAGTTAGAACATGGGCAGCAGGATTTTGTATGACCTCAAGTTTACTGAGGGTAGATTGTGGGAGGCCAGCCAGGAGTGTGTTGGAATAGTCAAGTCTAGAGGTAGCAAAGGCATGGATGTGGGTTTCAGCAGCAGGTGAGCTGAGGCACTGGTAGAGATGAGTGATGTTACAGAGGTGGAAATAGGTGTTCTTAGCGTTGGCATGGATATGTGGTTGGAAGCTCATCTCATGGTTAAATATGACACCAAAGATGTGAACAGTCCTGCCAGAAGTCTGGGAGAGAAAGAAATCCATTTGCCGAAAAACTCCAGAACTCTAGAAATTGTCAACTTCAACCGCAACATTTGCCAATACCATAAGAACCAATTGTAATGAGCCAGCAATCAGTTAGGAGCTCAGCCTTTGGAGGCTCAGGTTTGGCTGAGAGATAGCTGTGTGATCTGCTTCAATCAACTTCAAACATGTGGATGGCAATTCCAAGAATAGTCAAAGTGACCATGGTCCTCAATTTTTAACCTCCATCTCCTCCCAGGCTAGCCCAGAGGAAATCAGCAGGATCAACCAACTTACTTTGTACAAATGTATGAAACAAGCTACTGATGTTCTGTTCAACAAGGCTAACACCTTTGC
Source organism: Cetorhinus maximus (assembly GCF_964194155.1). Classification (NCBI taxonomy): domain Eukaryota; kingdom Metazoa; phylum Chordata; class Chondrichthyes; order Lamniformes; family Cetorhinidae; genus Cetorhinus; species Cetorhinus maximus. Next base: position 15,864,015 of record NC_135882.1, on the reverse strand, counting down.
CTTTTCTCTCATTGAACAATGGCTGCCCAATCTTACCCCACTGCTGGATTGTGATTGTTGGCTGATCTATATGACTATCTGGCTCTTAGACACAATGCAATGACCTGCACGAACGGGGCACTACTGTATTAGAGTGCCATTGGTCAAGAATACTGCGCTGTGCAATCAATGTCCACTTCACACATGGCACCCACTACACTTTCATTTTGAATAAGCCTGATGGAAGGCTGGAAGACTCCTCAAAGACCAAGGCCTACCCTCTTCAGTCCAGACATATAAACGGCAGTCACAGACTGGGGCAAACTGCAATAAAGCCCATGCCCCTACCATAGGAAATGAGCAGCCAAAACAGGCTCAGTACATGCAGAAAGCTGCCATTGAATTCAAGGATCATTATGAAGCATGCTGTAGTCATCTTGACTTAGCACTTCAGAACTCAGGATAGATTGGAGAAGTGCCGAAATCCTGCACCCACCATCCCCAATGCCCATCTTGTGTCCTCCAATTGTTATTAACATACATACTGCACAATATTGTTTACAATGAGGCTAAACATAGAAGAGAATTACGACGCCAGAATCTAGCATTGATCAAAAGGATACAAGTGCAGTGCAATCAGATGACTGGTAGATCGGATGTTCGTCTAAGCTCCATTCAGCCATATGCATGAGCTGACCTTTTAAGTAACTCTCCTGTCTATATTTAACCACACCTTCTGAGACACTATTCCTTAAACCAAGATCAATGGCTATCATTTGCAGTCTTTCTACTTTATTTTCCAAAACCGGCATAAAATGTTTGATGTGTAAATGATGTTGGTGTTTCTACCCATGGTGCTTCTGCTTTATTGCTCGCCCCAAGCCTATAGCCTCTTCCAGCTGTTTTCCCGATGAAAGGAATAAGTGAGCTGTCTGAAAGGCTTCAGTGACAGTCACCTGGCACTCTGCTGACCTTTTCCCTCCCCCTGTTGGTTCTGAAGTTGGCACTGCCACTGAATCAACCAATCTGCTGTAGCAGGGCTTAATTGTCATGACACCAAAAAGAAACTTGCATTTGCATCGTGTTTTTCACATCCACCAGCCATCACAGTGTGCTTTACGGCCAGTAGTCACTGTTGTAATGCCAGAAACACAGCAGCTAATTTTGTACACAGCAAGCTCCCACAAACAGCAATGTGGTAATGACCAGACAACCATTTTTTTTTTATGACGTTGATTGAGGGGGTAAACATTGGTCAGCACACCGGGGATAACGCCCCTGCTCTTCTTCGAAATAGTGCCAAGGAATCTTTTACATCCACCCGAGCAGGCAGACGGGGCCACAGTTTAATACCTCATCCAAAAGGTGACACCTCCAACGGTGCAGCACACCCTCTGTACTGCGCCAGTGTCAACTTTGACCTTTGTCCTCAAGTCCTGGAGTCGGGCTTGAACCCAGATTGCTACCTACTGAGCCACAAAGACTGTCACTTTGACAGAATGGGACAAACATCTTTTTTTTCTGGCCTGTATCTGGGTCCTCTGGGTCCTTGCGCTGGCATTGTCTTCTACCTACTGCAGAGTGTGTTATGTAAGGTGTTTCTGAGCATTAGCACCCTCACAGGACACCATCCTTTCCACACTTCCTCGATCAGCTGTCTCAGCACTGCACTGCGGAAACAAGTGACGTGTGCCGCATTCATGAAGCAATTGAGCAGGATTTAAATGGCTCCTTTTGTGCAGCACAAATCACCGCTGTGCTAAATGGCACCATCTAAATTCTGCTCACAGGCACTTAATAAATGTGAGGTTGGCCAGCCTATTGTGTTGATGGGGGCTCATATGAATTACGTATAGTTTGAAAGTCAAGAATAGTTGGAAAATCGCCAGGCAAGCCTAGTTATGAAATTCATCAGGAATGAACCATTAGCTTACAATTTGTGCAAGGACAGCAACTCCAGATTTATGCAGCCAGATGTGAGCGTTTAATGGCAGTGAGGAGTTTTCATTGTCTGTAACAGGATCACTGGACTTCCCCAAAGAGCTGCAGAAATAGAGCAATGGCTTAGCACTGCTTTAACTCTGTAAACACCGAGTTGTGTTTGGAGTAAAGCACTATCTAGGATCACTGTTCCTTAGGCCTTCAACAGGCTGTCCTGTTGGATTAGTCAAGAACAGCCCACAGAAAGGAGGTTGAAAATCTCCCCACAACCAAAAGGCACCATTAGCCATAGGGTTGTCACCCCTTCAGACGGTGTTAAACCCGTAGCTGCATGAGGAGTCGTACGAGAGTTGAGAAGAAATCATGAAATATGTGTTTCTAACGTTCCTTCGGATAATTTCTTCATTCCTGTTTTAAAAGTTTGTACTGCTCTTTCTGCTAACCCTTTGGTTGAGGGATGATGTTGTAATATGTTTGATCCCATTCGAGTTCACGAATCTCTGGAATTCTGTACTAATGAAGACGGTACCATGAGCCGAAATAATGACTTCTGGCAGGCCATGCACCCTAAAACACTGGTGCAGCTTTTCAATAGTTGCTCACGCTGTCGGTGGTCTAACTTCATGCACATCCATCACTTGGAATGCACATCGTTGACCACTAAAAACATGTGGTTATATTCTTCTACAGCGGGTGGGCTGGGCAGGAGTGGGCGGGGGGGGGGGGGCGGCAGGCGTGGAGCTGATCGCCACCCACGATTGGCTGCGCGCCGCCATTTTACACGGGCAGGCCAATTAAGGCCCACCCAGCGTAACGCGTGGCCGGTAGCGCTCAGCACTACCTGTGCGGGCGGGGGAGGAGGGAGAGTCGAGGCCTGTGCTCTTTCCCGCATGCACATGAAAGAGCGCAGCAATCTCCCTGAGACACAGAGCTGATAATAAAACTTTTCAATAAATAAAGTAAAAAATTATTTAAACATGTCCCCTTGTGTCGCATCAGCTGGGACAGGTTTGTGAAGTTTGCAAAATTTATTTAATGATTTTATAAAACCTTCAGGAAACCTCATCCCGCCCGTGGATGAGGTTTCCTGAAAAACGTGAAGGCCACTTGGGCTCTTCGCCTGCCCTCCCGCCAGCCTTAAGGTTGGATGGGCAGTGTTCGTAACAAGGTTAATTGCTCTTTTAATGGCCTTAGTAGGTCGTTGACAATTTGGCGGGTGTGCAGCCGCCTCCGGTGCGCGCCCGCCAAACGCAATATCGAAATGATGCGCGATGACGTTGGGATGCACGCCCTACATCATCGTGCATCATTTTATGCGTCGGCGTGTCAGGACCGCCCCGCACACCAACGGCAAAATTCTGCCCATGGTACCTAAAAATGGACCTACAGAGTCTATATGTAGTGTAACCCAGGGTCGACGGGACGCTGAGGAGCTGAAACGGGAACTTCTGCTGTTGTTGACACTGGAGACAGTGTTTAACCATTTTTTCTATATCACTGTCTACACCTGGACACCAAATATAGCTTTGTGCGAGCATCTTCATTTTCGAAATGCCTGGATGCGCGTTGTTCTCTTCCTTGCCAAGGGATGACGTGATCCCCTCAACAAGATTCCACCTTGATAACTTAACTCAGTTTTGCGGGCATAGAATTGTTTTAACTCTTCAGAGACTGGTGCATTCGACCATCCTTGCAATCCTGTTCTCGTACTCTTGATAAAATTGGCTCCCGATTTGTCCAATTCTTTATTTGCTTCACACAGACCGGTGAGGAGTCCAGGAAATTCAACACAAGTACAACATCTCGAGGCACTGGAGCATGTGTAATGCTGTCTGGCAAAGGAAGACGACTGAGTGCATCTGCATTTGCTATATGCGCACCCGGACGGTGTATAAAGGTGTACTCATATGCTGACAAAACCAAAGTCCATCATTGAATTCTGGCAGAGGTTATCAGTGGAATTGCTTTATCTTCACTAAATAAACCCATTAGTGGCTTGTGATCTGACCACTATGGTGAAATGTCGACTGTGCAAATATTGATGGAATTTCTTTACTCCAAATGTTATGGATAAACCTTCTTTTTCAAGTTATAAATAACCCTTCTCGGCTGCAGAGAGGGTTCAGGAGACATATCCTATTGGCCTTTCGGATTTGATTTCTGTCTTTTCTTCTTGTGTTTGCCACAGGGTTTTCTCTTGTCCTTCATTTTGATTTCACAGTCGGCCAAATTTCTGGTGAAATCTTAACGTGATTCACTTCCGGTGTTGAGCTACCCATTCGCATCTTGGAAAGTTCCATGACTTTTCCTTCTAAAGCCTCTTTTGTCTCAATCGACTGATTCTTCAGTTCTTCTGTCTCCTTTTTGTGTCTTTTGGCTTCCTCCTGGAACATTGAACATTGTTGAGTTTTTCTGCCAACTGTTTCTTCAGTTGGTTCAGAGTGGCACTGTATTCGTTTCACTTCTTTTCGTGATTTTACAGCGGAACCAACTCTGAGCTGAGGAACCCTTGCATCCTGCGAAGGTCCTTCAATTCTCTTATCTTGTTCCAAGAGCCACTAGCATATTCCCTTATCAACTCAGGATTTCTTCCTGCCCTGACTTGAAAACTTTCTGACCAGCTGAGCTTAACTTTTTCAACCAATCACAACCCAGAAGGCTTGGTCCTTCTCCTTTTACAACAATCACTGCGAGATGGGCTGTCTGTTGCCTATGAGATACAGATACTGTGGCAATGCCTTTTATCTGTTTCTCCACTGCTTCTCCAGTGTATGTGTTCAGCGGAGCTGAAGTTTGCTCCAGATTCAGTGCCTGGGTACCTTCATTTAGGTATTTAAATGCATGTTCTCCCTCCACTGTGGTCAAGGGTCCCGTGTCAGCCTCCATGACTGGAGGCTTCCCATTCACTTGAAGGGTGATGGTGATTGGTTCAGTTTTTACTGCTTTGACATTGTGTAGGGAATAGGTGTCAGTATCAGCAGCTCCTGGTTCAGTAATATTGTGCACTTCAATCATCTTGGCCTGCTGTCTGATTGGTTGTCTTAATTTCGCCCTGCATTGCTTTACTACATGCCCTTTTTTGTGACAGTAATGGCACTCTGCCTCTTTAAATCTGCAGGTTTCCAATACATGGTTACCCCCACGTTGGTAACAAATTAATTTCTGAATTGCTGCTGAAATGCTTTCAGTATTTATTTTTGTTTTTTTGAGCAGCAGAGACTATCTCCTGCTTTGTGGCTGTCTCCCTGATTTTCGCGCCACACCAGGTGGTAGGCTCCTGCCCCAACTGAAGAATGGCGCCACGTTGCACAATCTGAAATGCCTGCGAGTCCATCTCAGCACTCTCCATTGCTAGCGCCATTTCCATGGCGGCTTCAGGCCAATATTAACCTCTGCAAGTAAACGGCGCTGAATGGCGTCGTTGTGTGCGCCGCAAACCAAACGATCTCGCAATGTCATTGAGAGTATCTCCGAAGTCGCAGTGCTCAGTCAACTGTTTTAACTTTGCGATATACATTGCGATTGACTCACCTGGAGCCCTTACTGTAGAGTTGAATTTGAATCTTTGCATAATCACTGATGGCTTGTGCTGAAAATGTGTCTTCACGAGGTATACCAGCTCGTTAAAAGATCTGGAATTGGGCTTGTTTGGGGCTGTCAGGGCTATGGATGAGGTTATATGTCTTGCAGACACTTGGAAGAATTGCTCTCTGCTTCTCCTCCACTGTTATTTCATTCGCCACAAAGTAGAAACCTAGGCGCTCTGTGTATTGGCTCCAGTCTTCGAAGGATGAGTCATAAGGGTCGATTCTGCCGAAGAGTGGCATGACTGGTGAGTATATTTTTTATTCTTCCCTTAAACATCAATATACTCACATTCAGGAGGTGAGGTGCAGTGTCGGAACTATTTATCCTCATCGCCAATTGTAATAAACTTAGTGTACCGGACAGGTTCCTTGTTAGAAAGAGTAAACTTTATTTACAGAGCTCCTGATGAAGCTACATGTTTGAACCAGGTCTACGACTAGAAAGCTCCACCCCTAAGATTACCCACGCTTTGGGCTGATTCATCTGTACAGTCACATGATCCCCAAACAGTATGAAAGGTTTTACTTACAATCACTGCAAATGGTGAAATAAAAACAGAAAATGTTGAAAAAACTCAGCAAGTCTGACAGGATCTGTGGAGAGAGGAACAGAGTCAACAGTTGGAGTCTGTTTGACTCTTTTTCAGAGTCTACAAATGGTGATATTGCTTACCAATTTTCCAGACAGTGGCATTCCTCACAAAACTGTCAACCCTTAACAGTGATAATCAAGTTGCTAAAATATGTCTTCATCCAGTGAAGTGGCCCATTTGATTTTGATTGCCAACACAGATGGGTAAATGATGTGACATGTTTGGAGTCACGCAGGAACTTTCGTCTAGCGTAATAATTGTGCTGCAGTTCAAAACAAGCAGAATCAGTTCTTTCAACTACTCATCAATTTTTTTTCCAATGCTTATTCCTTCTTTCCTATGACTGTTGACTCCTGTTGATATGGAACCCCTTTCAAGCCAGGTGCCCTCAATCTGTATCTCAATCTACTGGCAAGCTATTTGGCTATGGAGACCATCATAGCAGAGGCCCATTCAGTTCTTGCTCAATATCCACACGCGCCTGTATTTTTCCAGTAGACGACACTGAGTAGCAGTCAGGAGTGGAGTCTTGGCTGATTTTATCTCTCTACGGGCGGGATTTTCCGCACCCACCCACTGCCACGATATTCCAGTCTTGCCGTAAGTCAATGGGCCTCTGGTTGGGGGCGCCGCCTCTCCTGCGGTGTGTCCCGCCCATGACGGGGCCGGAAAATCCCAGCCTATATTTCAGGCAGTTGGGACGTACCCATCACAGCACCCTTCCTGCCACCCTGGCTGATATCACTATAGACCAAGGTTTGGCTTTGAGACCTTCCGATATGTACAGCTATTTACAGTGCAAGCTCTATGTCAGTGTGAACTGAATTCGACTTCACACTGACCCTAAATTGACACAGGACCTGATCTAACCTTGAAACCAAGCAGGGTGAGACTTCCTAAGTAAGGATAGTCTTAAAATGCTTCCTTTTGACCTCCTATGGAGTGTAACTGGAATCCCATATTGTGTCAAATCTGACTTGCAAAGTGCCCAGGGGTCAGTTGGACCCCTTGGACATTTTGTAAAACTACCCTGACCTTAATTGAACAGTTGAAAGAGCTGAGCTTCTTCTCAGCTCGCTTGTTAAACAGTAACAATTCCTAACTGTTGGGAGAAAGCTCTGTCATCACTACCCCCTCACCTAGCCCTGCCCCCACATGATTCTAGAATTGTCAGGGCTTCATTGAAAATGCTATAGTCAAAGTCCAGCCAGCCAGGCAGGATCCAAGCAATGTAAACAGAGTTCAACCCGACCGGCCAAGGCTACAGCGACTGGGTGTCAGAGAAGAGTCAAAACCTCTGAGCTGCATTGTAAATGAACCCTAGTCACAAATTGCTTTGACAACCAAGCCATTGGGAGACCTTACTTTGTTTCTTAAATATAATTTCTTCAAATATTAATATTAATATACATTGCAAAACTTTTAATATTTCCATCATTTATAATTTGGTCTAACCTGTTCATTTACTTAAACTAGTTTGCATTGTGAACATCAGTGTAGAGTATGTAGGTTAGTGATGTGTAAAGTTGGAAGTTCATTTTATTTCTGTCTAGTAACAATGGGATTTGAAAGGTTGTGGAATATGATTATTTATCAGGAATATTTTATTATTCTTTATGTATTTTAAGACATTAAAACACAATCATTTCTGTGCACTAAATATTATTTGCACTTGGAGAATTTCCAACCAGGATAACTTCAGAGTGTGATTCCCTCACTGTTTACACTCACTTCTACCCAAGCAACATCAAATTGCTAACCTGCACTGCTTCGTTCAGACAGTAAAGCGTTAGAAATTCAAAATGCATTTGTTTAGAATGACCAAATACTTAGAGCCAAGACCAACAGCGTCTTGACCAAGAGTTGGCTTCAAACTCATACCTGTGTTTGGGCCTTACCTTTCTGAAACTCAGCACCAGCTACAGTCCCAGGCAGTTATAGTGCTACTGCTGATAGCACGCCAACCTCAGGGCCAGTGCAATAAGGTGAGTGAGGCTGCACTGTAACCTCGCAAAGGCCTATTAAAGATAGACACTGAATTTACTAACCGCCTTCAGTGTGTCCTTGGTGCTGGAATGGGGCCATGACATTTTCAGACATCCAAAATGTCTGGGATCTGTATATACCTAGTATCTGCCCCTTTAATGACAACCACCTTTAGTTGGATCTAGGGGGTCTCCTTGCAACCTGCCCACTTATTGTGCAGTCACCTAATTGAAATAAAATCCTGCAAAGCTACGGTCCAAGTTCACCAAGGGCAAATCAGAACAAACTGTCAACTATTGCCATTTAGCTGATACCGGTTAAATGCTCAAGAAGGCGACTCACCACCACCTTCTCAAGGGCAATTAGATATCGGCAATAAATGCTGGCCTAGCCAACAATGCTCACATCCCTTTAATGAATAAAAGGAAAACAGTAGAGGAGGAGGAATGTGGGATAGAGAATAAGAGAGAAAAGCAGTATCGGAGGAGTATGCGTCTCTTTGGTTACAACACACACAAATCTTTTATACAGCCACAGCCAAAATCAACCTGCCCAAATCACTCAGGACTGGCTGTGACAGTAACCACCTCACTCAATTTCTATGCCATAAACTCCTTTAAGTAGTCACTGAGAAACATTTTTTAACCATCACCCAGGGTGCTGCCCTGGCACGCATTGCCTGGTCACTCATGCCATTTTCAGGGGTGCTGGGGTATTCATGTAATAGGGGGTGATTGCAAGGCAGCAGTGTTATGGAGTTGCACAGTTCTAATATGCTGGGTTCTCCAAGGTTCGGGGTAGAATAGACCAGGGGTTCCCTACCTGGGGGTTCCCCAAGGAGGTTTCAATGTGCCTGCCAACTCAAAATCTTCCAAGAGTAAAAGCTTTTTAAAAATCCCATTATGCGATGAAAAATTCCACAGTGCTAGGCGTGCACTGGAGGGAGTGCAGTTCATGAAATTGCACACCCCCCCAACATAGGGGAAGAATAAGAAATTGGTGCGAGTTAATGTTTGTGTTGTACGGGAATGGGCCAAGAATTAACCAAAAAAGGGGGGTTAGCAAATGTTTGGCTGACTTGGCTTTTTACTCTTTGTGCAGCTGTTTACTGGTGCGCGCCAGCTGTTTACAGAGATGAGCACATAAGGTACAGGTGGCTGATCAAACCGCCCGCTGTCACTCCCACTGCCGCCAAAAGCTCACGGTCCCCGGTCCAGGTCCTGGGTCTATCACTCACACTTGAGGTGCAGATGGCGGTGAAAAATGACCTGTTTTGATATGTAAAAAAACACAATTTTGCTTTGGAAAGTGAACCTGGAGCTCGGTTGCACTTCGTATACAGTGATCCATGAGTTGTGGAATCTCGCTGTGCCCAAAAGTGCTGCCAATTTTTACCACGTGACAGTACCAGCAGCTAATTTTGTGTTAAGTAAGTAAGACAAAAATGATAAATATTTATGTTTAATCACATAACTAATTTTTATGTAGAAAACGTATTTGCGTTGTGTTACGTGGGGTTGGCGGAATTTTTATAACAAGGAGAGGGGACCCCAGCAAAGAGGTTAAGAATTGATGCAATAGACCACGTAGAGCGTAGTAAGCTCCAATAGTTCTCCTGCTTCTGCTTTAGTTGTGTCGGCATCACAGACTAATATCCATAATCTGCCAACATTTATATGAGTAGCGCTAGCTAAACCGGGCATGACCTGCTGAGATGGTAGTCCCAATAATGAAAACTCTTTAACAAAAATAATCTAGGGATGGGTCCTGAAGATTTCAAGTGATGGTCTGTGACTGTTTCCTTTGGAAGCTTGTTCCATTGTAGGGATTGTCCTTGGGAAGAACGATTGTTGATACTCTGTCTAGGAAACAGGAGGGAGTGGGGGGGGATCCTTACCTCCCTCAGTGCTCTAATGGAAAGGCTTGTCACCCACTGAATATCCAGACCACGCATGAGCAGCTCCAAATATTCTACATACCAATGCCTTGCCAGTAAGTCTTATGATGATTTACATGCTCAGGAATTCTAACCTCTTTGATCCGTTCAGGGAAAAGCGTCGAGTCCAGCTGGGATTTGAGAGATAAGACTTAACGTTTTGCTTCCATGGGCTCTGCAAATGGCTAGAATTGAATGCTGAGGAGTACATTTGCCAGCTAGTGAGCTCACAGAGAGCACTGAGAAAGAGTTGTTTTTGCTGCCTAAGCATATCGAAAGGGACACTCAAAAGACTCCTGAGTGTCGTCCTACAGCCACCAAAAAGGAGCTGGGGAAAAAGTGCTGCAGACACTGGTGATCTGAAATAAAAACAGGAAATGCTGGAGATAGTCCGGAGGTCTGGCAGCCTCTGTGGAGAGAGAAACAGAGTTTCAGACGTTTCTGGTCGACAGGTTTCTGATGAAAATAAGTTGTAGGTGAATGCTGAAAGATACTCACCTCCGAAACGACTTCACTCATTTCAAAATTGGGTGCAGCCTGCAGCTGGAGCGATGTCGAAGCACATGGTGAGGGAGAAAGTTTTGAAAAATTGCGCCGTTGTGGGGATACGCGATGTGCATGATGATATCCCCTGGTACTTGCCAGTACACGGTGGCATCACTGCACACAGGCACCTGTGCCTGCGCAAGCCAATCCTGGCGCTGGTGACCAGGGCCATGAGTGCCCACTGGTGGGATGGGCTGCTCACATGCCGACAGACATAGTGTAACCTGAGTGTGCCCATGCACAGAGGTGCCTACCGCAGGAATTGTTCCCTTTAAACAAAGTGGCTGAGAAGGCACGACTGCTCTGCAATATGCTGCCATTCAAACATATTTAACCAAGCTAGGATGTGTCATCACCTCTTTGTTCCACAGAGATGAATTCCCTATCTTGGTGAGGCTGTCAGGTCAACCGCCTTGCCTCCGCTCAATCTGCAAGCATTGCAATCTGCAATCCGCCCTTCCAGTCGCTTGCCATTTCAATTCACCATCTTGCTCACATTTCTGTCCTCGGCCTGCTACAATGTTCCAGTGAACACAAGCTGGAGGAACAGCACCTCAACATCCGATTAGGCACTTCACAGCTTTCTGGGCTCAGCATTGAGTTCAACAACTTCAAACCACGAACTCTGTCCTTCATTTTAACTTTTCTTTTTGCCAAGTCCCATTCTGTATCTTGTTTTTGCTTTCAGACTGAGCTGGCCTCTATTCTACTATTAACACCTACTCTAGACCTATGCTTTTTTTCTTTACAACAACCATTGCCTCCCCCTTTGCCTTTTGCTCCACAACATCTTTGGAATTTAACCTCCTCTGCCCTCTAAACATTCCTGACCTTCCCCTTTGTTCCACCTGACCCTTCCACAAATAAAAAGTTCAGAAGAAGAGTCATATTAGACTGGAAATGTTAACTCTGTACCTCTCTCCACAGCTGCTGCCAGATATGTTGAGTTTTTCCAGTACTTTCTGTTTTGATTTGAGGTCAGATTCTATGTTAACCATGATAGAGAGAGAGAGAGAGACAAAGACAATAATACTGATGTCTCACTTATTGCTTACATGTTCCTTTGGTTGAGGAATCTAGGGCAGGATTTTCCCCTCAGCGATGTGGGGGCGGGGCCCACTCACCGAGGGGAAAATGACGCGGGATGACATCGGGAGGAATCCCTGATGTCATCCCGGTCCCTTTAAATTTTTAGAAAGGCGGGCGGACAGCGAAATCAGCTGTCCGCCCGCCAACCTGTCAATGGCCAATTGAGGCCATTGACCGGCTCATTAAGATAATTAAAGACCTGCCCGTCCAAGCTTAAGGTTGGCGGGCAGGCCAGGAGCCCCAGCGGACTCCAGATTATTCATGAAACCTCATCCACTGGCGGGATGAAGTTTCACGTCCGTTTTTTAAACATTTAATAAATTTTATGCGTTTATTATTAACATGTCCCATCTCGTGTGACATTGTCACATGAGGGGGACATGTTAATAATTTCAATATTTATCTATTTTTAGACTTACCTGTCACGAATCTCCCTGAGACAGGACTTTGCCTCAGGGAGCAGTGCGTTCTTTCGCGCGCATGCGTGAAAGAGCGCACTTTGACAGATGGGGATTCCCTCCACACCCCCCCCCACACAGGAAGTGCATAGCGCTTCCCGTCGGGCAGGCCGCTGGGCGGGGCCTTAATTGGCCCGCCCATTCAAAATGGCGGCAGGCCCCGTTACGGTGGCGGGGTTCGGCTGTCCGCCCACCGCCGAGCCGGTGGGGCCCACCCGCCCTCCGAGAACAAGATTCTGCCCCTAAAATGGGGAGTGCAAAATAAAAAAGTGGATAGATAAATAAAGGGTGCGATTTCCCAACCCCCGCCCGCTGATGGGATCGTCCGGTCCCACTGAAAGTCAATGGACTTTTGGCTGGGCCACCGAATCTCCCTTTGTGGGGTCCCATCACGCCAGGCCTGGAAAATCCTGGCCAAAGGCTTTAAACTTCCAAGTCAATATCAAAATTTTATATTTCATTATCTACACAGGAGTCAATTTACAGTCAAAATCGTGACAAGTTATATAAGTTTGAAAGGATTACGGACATTATAGAAGCAGCTGATGATGAATTTCTTCAGGAAACCAATGAAAATCACATTAATCAAGGTTAGCAGGAGTCCTGAGTTGAACCTAAGTGTCAGTGTGGGTTGTTGGGTCAAATAGCCTGTTCCTATGCTGTATATCCTATCTAACTGCATGTAATTAACCCACTAATCAATTGTCACTGGAGTAAGTCAGCTACACATTGTATGTCCAGTGTACCTCTAAACCTGCACTGTAATGATACAGCCTTTCTTTATCTAAGTTTATGTATTTCTGCTTAAAACCTCAGTTTCAGGGAGAATAAGATGCTGGCGCAAACAGACTTTTAAAGGTCATTGGAACATCCAAACTCATTTAGCAATCTGAACAAGTGGAATACCTGAGTCATGTACTTTAAAGGTGATTTCCAGTTAAAATGATGTTGAATATAAATTCGTGGTTTATATATTAATCTACTACTACTTTGAGATCATTTAAACTAGAGGTTGCAAAAAAGGTTTTATATAGCAGGATGATCGAGGAATGTTTTAATGTGGTATAAATCTGTTAATTGATGGGCTAAGGGGTGTACTGCCATCGTGTCTAGACAGGCTGAATCGAGAATCCATTTCATGAATAACAATTACTCGGCTTCTGACCAGAGACAGCTAAATTTAATTATTCCAAAAGATTAGTTGTCTATCAAAGAAACTGTGCAAAGGTTAATGCCATTATTATTACGTCAACTAACCTTGAATCTTTCACGTACAAACTTTATAAACTACGACCAGCAGCAGAGCTTTGCCCTGTTGACTTGGCATAGTGCCATTTCTTGCTGACCAGAGGTAGGTGCTGCGGGGGGAATTGGCACAATTTAGGGCTGTTTTTCAAATATTGCAAAAAAAAAAATCGATTGGTTGGATTAAATCACATCTGTATTAAGCCACCTGCCTAATTGTTGTGGTGTTATCCCAACACAGATTTTATTTCAACAATATTTGCAGATTCTGTGCACTTGGCAGAAGCATTTGACATACGCTCCATCTAACCTTCAAACAGGTGTCACCGACTATGTTATATAAGTTTGAAAGCACCACGGACATTATAGAAGCAGCTGATGAAATTCAGAAATTCATCATCAGCTGCTTCTATAATGTCCGTAATCCTTTCAAACTTATATAACATAGTCGGTGACACCTGTTTGAAGGTTAGATGGAGCGTATGTCAAATGCTTCTGCCAAGTGCACAGAATCTGCAAATATTGTTGAAATAAAATCTGTGTTGGGATAACACCACAACAATTAGGCAGGTGGCTTAATACGGATGTGATTTAATCCAACCAACCCATTCTTTTTTTTTTGCAATATTTGAAAAACAGCCCTAAATTGTGCCAATTCCCCCCGCAGTACCTGCCTCTGGTCAGCAGGAAATGGGCCCTTTGAACTAAGGAGTGAGTCTCAATGATTAACTTGTTGGATTCAGCTTCAGACTGCCTCAAGCTAGAGTTCACTGAGTCTCAGGTCAGAGTCTAAGTTTTAAGAATACAATAAGCGCAACAAAGTTCCTGCAAACGCTACTTATTACACAGGATTACGTAGAATGTACAGCAAAGAATCATGCCATTCAGTCCAACAGCTCTGTGCTAGTGTTTATGCTCGTCTTCTCTTATCCCTCTCTATCTGACCCCATCAGCATATTCCCTTTATTCCTGTCCCCCTCATGTACTTACCAAGTTTCCCTAAAATGCATCTATACTATAGGCCTGGTTATTACAGCAGTGGTTCAAACTGGGCTTACATTTATAAACAGATGCACTACTGAAGACTCTTGGATCACCTGCTCCTTAACATATGTGAAAATCACTTCAATAGGGAGTAACTGCAATCAGGATTGAATTCATTTGGGGGAATTTTGAAGAACCTGCCAGACGGGAGCAGAAAATGGGATGGGTTAAATTTGTCGAGTGAATTTATAGAATAGAATCATAGAATGGTTATTGCAAAGAAGGAGACCATTCGGCCCAACAAACCTGTGCCAGCTCTCTGCAAGAGCAATTTAGCTAGTCCCACTCCCATTGTCCTTTTCCCGTAGCCTTACAATTTTTTTTCCCCTTCAGGTGCTTATTCAATTCCCTTTCAAATTGATTGAATCTGCTGCCTTCATACTCTCAGGCAGCAACGCATTCCAGGTTGTAACTACTCCCTGCATAAAAATGTTTTTCCTCATACCACCATGAGGGCGTGGGTTCAAATCCAATCATGGCAGGTGGGGGAATTAAATTCAATTAATAAATCTGGAATTGAATGCTAGTGTCGGTGATGGTGACCATGACAACTATCATTGATTCTGGTTAAAAACTTACCTGGTCCACTAATGCCCTTTAAGGAAATCTGCCATCTCTACGTGGATTGGCCTACGTGTGACCCCAGATCCACAGCAATGGGGTTGGCTCTTAACTGCCCTCTGAAGTAGCCTAGTAAGCCACTCAGTTCAAGGGCAACTAGGGATGGGCAACAAATGCTGGCCTTGCAATTGATGTGCATGCCCCATGAAAAAATAAAGGGAAAAAAAAATCCTTAAATTGGTGTCCTCCGGTTCTCAACCTTTCCATCAATGGGAATGTTTTCTCTCTGTCCAGACTCCTCATGATTTTGAACACCTCTATCAAACTCTATCTACTCAACCTCCTCTTCTGTCAAGAGAACAGCCCCAGCTTAGTGGCCTGATGTCACTTCATTCCTGCCTGATGGTCCACTTGGCCCAGATTTCTGCTGCAGGCAGCACCTTGTAAATATTATAATATCGGGATATGATGATGATGTCATTCAGCCGCTAATGCCCACTTAACCTACAAGTGTACGAATGGCGCACAGTCCTGCAGCCACCAGTGAAAGCTGACTGCAAGCAGGGGCCAGGAAAGATCCAGATAAAACGCTGGGTTCCTGGTGGACCAGGATGAGCAAGGGTACTGGGCTACAGGGAGACAAGTTCAGACCAAGGCGACTGAAGTGGGGAGGGGGGGGAGTAGAAAGAGAAAAGGCCAGAGTGAGAGGGGAGATGCAAGGCTGGAGACGCCGGAAAGATGGGAGTCAAATCGCAGCGGGATTAGAGATGAGAACGAGTGGCTAATGTGGGTTAGCCAGGACACGATAGTAGGAGAGCAGGACAGATTCCAGGCAGTTGCGTTTGTGGACAAATTGGAATCCTCCTAAGCGAACAAGAGTCCTTGATGCCACAAGACTGGATCCTCTAATATCCAACAGACCAGTCAATGAACCTCACCTGAACAACGCTGAGAGGGGAAAAGGAGTGCAAGCCATTGAGTCAGTGTGATGCTGATCTCGACAAAAGTATTTGAGCGCTCGGGTGCAACTTAACCAAGTTGAATCAAGTTATTTTAATCTTTGGTCTTTTAATACAGTTGTGTCTTTATAAAAGCAAGCTAGGCAAAACTACACACTTGGAACACAGCCTTCAAAAAGACACTGGTGCATTGGAAAAATGTTCAGAGAAAACCAAAATGGACACAGCTTCGGTACTTAGAGTCCCAAGGCCTGGCCTAAAATTTGAGTGGTTTGGGGTTCACACTGACACTAGTTCAGCTGATAACCTATCTGCTAACAGATGCTGTCCGACCTGTTTTTTCTGTTTCTGTTTCCAGCATCAGCAGGTTTCTGCTTCTAGTTCGCAAGATTGAACTTGTTCTCGTGAGAAAAAAAGATCCAGGGCCCTGATATTTCCAGGGAGGGAGTGGAGCTGTCCTTGCGGCCAGGAAATCGGGAGGTGCCATGAACTCGGGCAGCCTGCTGTGTATAACAGCGGGACCTTGCAAAAAACTTTTAACGCTATTTTTTCCCCATGATCGAGAGGCAAGCCGGCTGCTTGTGGGGGTGGGGGGGGGTGGTGCGGTGGGCTGGGGGGCTGGGGGTGGGGGGTGGGGGGTGGGGTGGAAAGGCCTGCAGTACAAAACCGCAGCTAGGCCGTTCCCTGGCAACCGGGAGAGGCTGAGGCATGCTGGGCTGTGGGGGGTCTCAGAGCCCAGCAGGAAGATCGGTGCATAGTGGGGCTAGGTCGGCAGATCCTGGGAAGATCCTAGCCCACTTACCCGCAGGATCTGGCAGCTGCCAGGGTTAAATTTAAATACCTCCCAAACTCAGAGGAATGGGGCTGAGTTAACATATTCTAATCACTGACCCTCTTTTCCAAAGCAGGTTACTCAAACCTCCCCAAACACATGACTGTGGTTCAACTGAAAGCAGGCATGTTGGCAGGGGTTTGGGGTTGGGTTTCATATATTTGTTGACTTAATCCTCCGCATCCCTGCTCAACCTTGACTCACCACCCTGTCCTTCTTGGGATGATTAAAATCCCTCCCCCTCGCTCTTTAAAATATTGAGAGGAACAGTCAATATAGACATAAATAATCAATTTAACTTGATATGATCGCAGAACTTCGGGCTATAAGCAGAAAAGTAACAAAGCACTTCAAATTTGAAGGAATTTTTCACACCTCTTGGGTTGGCAATGTGTTCAACAGGCTCTGAACAGAAGCAACTAATGTGTGTTGCTTCACACCTTTTAAAAAACAGAGAGGGGTAAATAATTTGCTGGAAGAGACCGAGGTGCTCACACAATGAAGGGAATATGATGGCTCCTGAACAGCTGGGAAATGTTATGCCAAGGAAAGCAACTGGCCGAGGATAGATGACGCAAAATGGAAGGTTCGTTCGGGTTTGGAGCTTAGTTTGATTTTCGACTGGCGGAGAGGGAGCAGGGTAGTGACTATGGAGAATCTATCTGCAGAATAGCAAGCAAGCTGGGTAAAATCCACGAAGGGATCTATTTGGACTTGTTGGGATGAACAGCTTTCTTTTTTGCTCATTCCATGCATTCTTATGTTATCCCTATGGGCTGGACTTGACTGTCTCAAACCCCAGTAAACCGATATGAAGACAGAACAGAATTTAAAAAAAAACGCTGGGTGAACTGCATTGAGCAACTTGTGTTTAATCCTTCAATGCTTAGTTTGTTTGCCGAAGTTGCACAATTTTCAGTTCAAGCTGTCTATTTCTCACGGGTTTCCTTATCTGGCAGCAGATTCTTCACCTGGAAGTAACAATGGGAGTATTTTCAGTTTGCTCATTGTGTAACTCGCTCCAGGCTGGGATTCGATTTCTGGTAGATTAATGCGGAAGAAAGTATAAATGCTGGCGGCTAATTTCGGCTGTTGTCTTCTTGCAGCTCATGCTGGTTGGTATCCTGCACGGCTTAACAGGAAGGGCCACGCGTTACATACACATAGGGCAGAATCGTCCGCGCCCGCTGGCGTCAGGCGTGTTTCAGTGGCGCGAGCGGACGATATGGCAAGGAGGCCAAACAGTTTGCAATCGTCTGCTCCGCTCGCTGATGGCGGGCCGCGCTTCCCAACATCAGACCGTCAGGAACAATGGGGAAAGGTCGCTGTCCAAGGCCTTACAGCCATGGTGCACCGAGGGGCTGGAAACTGTGTGGAACCCCTTGGATTCTATGCCTGACATGGGTTGGACATTATGAATATCAAGAGTATTGAACTTCTATTGAGGCATCTCAGAGTGGAATGAGCTGTATGGGGAAATGTTGAATTTTATTGCACTTTCTGCAATTTTCAATTCAAAATGTTTTGTAAAGTACTTGTACAAATTTTATGAATAAAGTATATTTTTTGGAAAAAAAAAGTCTAAACGTGTAAACGGTCCAGGAGGTGCTGATGGACGAGATTGGGGCATCTGCCGCAAAAGGCTCAATGTGGAAAGGCCATTGTCTAATACCCTCCCACTGTAATACACTGAGGGTCTGGAAACTATCTGAAACCCCTTGGGCTGTTTGACATGTAATGTATGTTTTAGATATAACTGAGGTGCCTCACTACACTCGTAGAGTTTCACACGCTGTAGTGAAAGAAATGGAATTCCATTGCACTTTATGTTATGACAAATTTGAATGGTTATGGAATGTACTTCTACAATTTTTGTGAATAAAGTATATTTTTGTAAACAAGAAGTCTAAACATGTAAAATCCAAATCATAGGGGCCACGGTTCCCAACTTGGCTCTTAGAAAAACAGGTGCTGACTGTATTTCTGTCACAACAAAATTGAGAATGAAGGAGACCTGTCACTTTGACAACTTTGACAGTCTTTCTCAAAATGATCCCTGACCTTGAAGCAGGGCTGGTGACCCAGGATGCGACATTCAAATTAGCATCACGATGATAACCTCTTTCTAAAGTGTGCATTCAAATATGTACTTGGAACACGTACATTCTTCTTTTAATGTACAGTGTACAGATAATATCACCTTGATATCCCTTATGTAGCTTGGTGTTAAATTTGGTTTGATAACAATCCTGTGAAACACCTCGGGACATTTGGCTGTGTTAAATGCTTTATACAAATGCACCTTGTTGCTGATTAATTTATTGTGTCACTGCCAGCACACACCTAGTTCCTCAGGGAGTCTGAATTACCCTTCAATACCCATCGGAACTAAAGTAGCTGTCCTGGCATGGCTTGTAAATATGACCTTTCAGCTGCTGCAACAAAAGAAGTTTTAAGTCAACATAAAATTGAAAGGTTTGGGGAGAATCATGGAAGAGGCTATCAGAAAGGTACATGTAGTGTTCACTGGTTCTGTATTTGATTATGTGAGTCTGGTGACTGATCTATGCTTAGTGCGCTTGATTGGTTAAGCCTGGGCGTTGACGCAGAGCAATGGAAACAGACATCACAGAAGCTACAAGAAGCTGTGAGCTGAAAGATGGTGTCGACATTTTAAAGCATTGTATAAAGTTCTGTAAGTAAAGTTCCTGCACAGTTAGAAACTAGTGTCATATCTGCATTGCTGTGAGATATATAAAATACATAACAGTACAGTTAATCTCGCCACTAGGCCAACGTTACCAAATGGTCAACCAAAATCACAGCGACACCCATGAAGGATAGTTGAGAAGAAAAGAAAGGGGCTAGTTAGAGAGGATTTGATTCCCTTTACTTGTGAAATAAGTTCAGTAGGCAAACACTTCTGTTGAATATCTTCTCTACCTACATTTACATGAATGTTGCCTATAGCTACCATCAGTGAAAACATCTCGTTTTGAAGGCAAGGGGTTAACATTGTGCAGGGTGCAATTTTTTGTGCCTGAGCAAAGTCGAGGAGTGGCGAGCCTGATCCTGACTAAGCATCATCAAAGTTTTACTTACGGATATTTTTGTGGCCTTTTATCCCACCTTCTCGTATCAAAGGATACCTGATTCTTTTTCACAAAGCATTAGCTCATTTTCTTGGCATGTGCTTCAGTTCCCTCCAGCAATTTAACTAGGTGGTGAGTTCAAAGGAAGCGCTGTTATAGGACGACTGCCAAAGATGTTAACTAAAGTGTGTCAAATTCATTTTATACGGTAGGGGGTGGGGACGGGAGGGTGGGGGGGGTGTGGTTGGGGGGCTTGATTTAACCACTTGGTGCTTGGCATACAGGACCACATTCAGCAAACGTTCTTTGGGCACACCTATACTGCAATGCAATTCCCCTGTTGTGTTGGTCATAAAACGGGCACAAGGTACCCCGATTTCTGGTGTGGGAGCTCGCACCTAGCTGTGCCAGCCATATTGGTCCTTACTGTTTCTGGGCACCCCTGGCAGCTGCCTATGATCAACATCAGCTCAATTTAAATACACAAAGAAGGGTCTTGTGCCTATTTCAGGACGTTTCTGCAAAGCGCATGACTAATAAGTGAAATTTGCACTGTGCAAGCTCTGACTAGATTTTCCTCTTCTACATTGGTCTAAACAATGGTCTTTAAAAGAGGCCGCTGGATGTGGCTGAAGAAATGGTCAGGAAAGATCACAGTATCATAGTTTGTCGAAATAAGAGCTAGCTGACTGGGAGCACTGCGTATGTTCATCAAGTGCTAAAATAAAATAAAACAAATTCTAAACCAACAGAACTTATGTTATCAATAAAACATCGGCCTGAAATGTTAACTCTCTTTCTCTCTTCACAGATGCTGGCTGACCTGCTGAGTATTCCCGCTTTTTTATTTGTACTTCAAATTTTCCAACCTACAAAGTATTTTCTTTTGATCTTTATCAATCTGAAAGGCCCAATAAAGTTCAGCAGAAAAGTCTGGGATTAAGTCTTCCGTGCTGCTCATGCCTTCACTTCCCCTATCACTTGTGTGCTCACCGATTTACATTGGTTCCCAGTTAAGCAATGCTTGATTTTAAAAATCCCATCTTTGGTTTCAAATCCCTCCTGTCCCCGCTCCCCTCCCTACCTCTGTAACCTACTTCAATTTTACATCTCTCCAAGAGATCTGTGGTCATCCAATTCTGACCTCTTGTGCATCCCTGATTTGAATGGTTCTATTGTGGCCGTGCTTTCAGCTGCGCTGGGTCCTAACTTCCAGAATTCCCTCCCTAAACCTCTCTGTCTCTCTGCCTCACATTCCTCCTATAAGCTGCTCCTTAAAGCTACCCCCTTAACCAAGCTTTTGGTCATCTGACCTGACATCTCCTTATGTGGCTCAGTGTCGTATCTGGTTTTATAATGCGCCCCTGTGAAGCACCTCGGGACATTTTGTTACATTAAATATGTGATAGAAGTGCAAGTTGTTGTTGTTAGCATTGCAAGCTGCTTATTCTTTATCATAACTTTTTGACAGCCATTGAACGATTTTCAGCCAGTCGAACATTTTTATGACTTTTGCGTAAGGGAGACAGAGAGAACAAATCTATTATATGCCAGGAATACAATGAAGACGTGTCATTATCAAAAAGGAGCACTGATATTTGCTGGTCATTTTTCTTTGCTGCACAGCTAAACCCAATTGAATTGGATCATTTCTCTTGTCAGCTATTAAAGATAAGCACACATGCAAAGGCAAGATCTAATCGTAAACTTATCTTATTTATATGGTAATTTTCAAGAGCAAAATCAAACAAAAGACTTGCAGAGAGTGGTGGGGCTCTGAAGGGACTGCATCATGGACCCTGTGTAAGCCTGAACCAGGAGGCCTGAGGCTCGATGGAATTAATCCTCAGGCCTCAGTGCCACTCTTGACGTTGGCTGAGAGAGGGTGTCAATTGTTACGTGGGCAGTTGCCCTCAGGTAAGTCCAGGGAGAAGAGGTTGCCCCGTAGAGTTGGGAAAACACTCCTACATCTGTGGCTCCACAGGAACAGCATTTTAAGAAAAAATTATGTTGGCAGGCCACTGAAGTATTCTGAGCAGAGCAGTTCGAAGCCAGCCTCGCTCATCGTCCATGAATTTCTGCGCAGGGTCCTTCAATAGGCGCTAGGCCACTGATTTATATACTTACATTGCATCTGCCCAGAACACATGATTAAAGAACCCCACACATTTTAGCTGTGGGACCAATGCATGAATTGGATTGTAGGACATCTCACTGATAAATTGTTATGGTTTATACCCAGTTTATACTCATAAATTTTTTTACCTCTTCCAATCCATCCTGAGCCTCAGTTCTAAAATTTACATTTTTCAAGGAGTCTTCACAGTGTCTGAAAGGAATATGAAGAGGCAATACCCCTGTGCGACAAGAGCTGCAATGTTGTAATGCTGTTTACACTGTAGCATTGCAAATTTAATACATTTTGACTGTGCTGGCATTTTTTTTATCTGCCATTTTGAATTCATTGGGAAATGAAGGAGACAATGAAAAGTCACGCACTTTCATTAATCTCCGTGCTATCCATGTATGTAAAACTGCTGTGTGAGCAGCAGACCTTTACAGTAACATCTTCCGATCTACACAACACCCGGATTAATAAAAAACCAATATAAAATCTGTCTCTTGCTGTAACATGTTATAATGACTTCAGTAGCTCCATATAAACATTTGGCAGCTTGTCTTAACATTTCTTGAAGAAAAAAGAAAAATGTTAATTCCCTCACCTTTCCCTCCCCACCTACTCTTCTGTTCCACTGAAGGCATTGGCCTAGGCTGCAATACAGGTCTGTGGGTGGTGGAACATTGTCGTGGGCTCAGGGGTACAGTTTTATGGATGCTGGGGTACATTCCCCCTGGTGCTGGGGACAATTTCATGGATACTGGGATACAGCACCTTGCAGATTGGGTTACAGCTCCTTGGATACTGGGGTACAGGTCCTTGGATACTGAGATTAAAGTCCATGGATACTGGGATACAGGTCCATGGATATTGGGACACAGGTCCATGGATACTAAGGTGCAGTTCTTTGGATACTGGTATGCAGGTCCATGGATACTGGGACACAGTTCCTTGGGTACTAGGGTACAGTTCCTTGGATACTGGGATACAGTTCCATGGATACTGGGGCACAGCTTCTTGGGTACTGGGACACAGCTTCTTGGGTACTGGGACACAGCTCCTTGGATACTGGGTTGCAGGTCCATGGATACTGGTATACAGGTCCATGGATATTGGGATACAGGTCCATGGATATTGGGATACAGGTCCATGGATACTGGTATATAGGTCCATGGGTACTGGTATACAGGTCCATGGTTATTGGGATACAGATCCATGGATACTGGGATGCAGGTCCATGGATACTGTTATACAGATCCATGGATATTAGGATACAGGTCCATGGATACTGTTATACAGATCCATGGATATTAGGATACAGGTCCATGGATACTGTTATACAGATCCATGGATATTAGGATACAAGCCCATGGATACTGGGATGCAGGTCCATGGATATTGGGATACAGGTCCATAGATGCTGGGATACAGGTCCATGGATACTGGGATACAGGTCCATAGATGCTGGGATACAGGTCCATGGATGTTGGTGTGCAGTTCATCACCCAATTATGAGCCTTGATAATGAGTGTTAGCAGACATTATACCCAATGAGAATCAACTGCTTGTTGTTGAAAAGTATCATTGTTTTCTGGAATATATATGTAAGCCAGGAATTCTAGATCTGTAGAGTGGCTGGTTCAAAGTATTGAACAGGACAAAATGAAAGAATTTATCCTCTAACAATGATTTGTCCTCTCTTGCATTGAAGAATTTGGCATCTCACAAGAATATAGTTTGCCCTCCTCTACTTTACAAAACTGACTAATATTATGGTACATAAGCTATTTGATCATGTTCAAAGGGAGTGAACACCACCTTTCATTCCTGCAGATGACCGAGAACCAGTGTCGCTGAAGACTGCAAATGTCTAGGGAACTGGTCGGTCACATCTGCCAGCTACTGCAGGATTTGGCACCACGTGGACATGGAGGGCATCCACTTCCAGTGGCTGTGAAAGTGACCGTGGTGCTCAATTTCTATGCCAGTGGCTCCTTTCAGGGCTCCACAGGTGACCTGTGTGGGATCTCACAGGCCCCCACCCACAAATGGATCCATGAGGCCACGGATGCCATCTTCACGAGGGCACACAACTTTGTGCATTTCACCCGGGACCAGGAAAGCCAGGATGCAACAGCGATTGGATTTGCCCAGATCTCAGGTGTCCCACAGGTGCAGAGTGCCATCGACTGCACTCACGTGATGCTCAGATCTCCCTGGGAACAAGCGGTCACCTATGTCAACCGCAAGGGATTCCACTTGCTGAATGTGCAGCTGGTGTGCGACAACCACAAACACATCCTGCAGGTCTGTGCACAGTTCCCAGGGAGTGTCCATGACTCCTACATTCCTAGTCGGTCACAGATCCCTGATGTCTTCCAGGGCACACAGAGGTTGCAGTGTTGGCTCCTTGGGGACAAGGGCTACTCACAGAGGATGTGTCTGTTGACACCCATGTGGCGAACTCAGACTGCAGCAGAGTGAAGGTATACAGAGGCTCATGCTGCAACTTGCAGCTTGGTTGGGCAGACCATCGGGATGCTGAAAATCAGGTTCCGGTGCCTGGACCGGTCTGGTGGAGCCCTGCAATACAGTCCACAGAAAGTGTCAGGCGTTGTCATCGCCTGCTGCGCCCTTTATAACCTGGCGCTGCAACAGGGAGAGGACCTGGCTGAGGAGGAGATGGAGGAGCTGGAGGTCTCTTCCAATGAGGAGTACATCAACGGTGATGAGGGTGAGAGGTTCCTCGAAGGCGACAATAATAGCAATGAGGCCATCGCACTGGCCCGATGAGGCAGGCGCACTCGGGAGGCCCTCATAGCTGCTAGATTTGTGGAGGATGATGACGACATGCAGTGAGGAGACACCATAGATCCTCACATCGCATCTGTGAACGTTTGACTCCAGTCTGGCTTATAGCAGCGCGAATACCCTCTGTGATAATGCTCTTGTCATGGAGATGCAGCGGAGGCCCTAATAGTTGCTTGATTGCAGGAGGATGATGATGACATGCAGTCCATAGATCTTCACACAGCCTCTAAGAACGTCTGACTCCCGTCTGGCCGAGGGCAACTTGCTTGTACTCTGTGATCACAGTCATATCATAGAGACACAGTCATGAAACTTTAAAAGCATCTGATCCATTGTCTGCCTTCAACACTTGACCCCTTCAGGAGCACAGCGTCACCGGTCACAGATGCTGTTGAGATGGGAGCCAGCTCCACCTTAAAGGTGCTGAGAGCACACAGAGAGAATGACGGAACTCTGTGACGCCTGCCCACGACATTCTGGCAGCAATGACCAGCACTGCCGAGGTGCAGGCATCAGTAATGTGTCCAGGGAGTGTGAGGCTGGACCATCACTTTGGTCTGAAGTCTGCACAAAGCACAGGGAAGAGGCACTGGACAGAGACACCTGCCTTTTATCTTGAGCAGAAAGGTTTCATATCTCAGTGACATGAACACTGCTCATCAGAACAAGGAGCCAAAGGCAGGGAGACATTGTTGGGAGTTTATTGACAATAGTGAACATTATGTACGAGTGATTAACACCCGTGCCCAGGCTGTGCAAATACATCTTCCTAATTTGTAAGGTTCCTTTAAAGTTTTTCCTTGATTTTACAGCTGACCTGACTTAGGGGCTGTGCTTGATTTCTCCCTTGTTTTTGTTAATTTAGTTTATTGTTTTGACTCAAAAGAGTTACATCTTCCTAACCTTCCTAACCCTGCTGCTACATCTTGGTGCTCCCCTAACATCCACAGCGGAGGTGGAGACAGCCTGCTGACTGCTATGCCCTGTCTGTGATGACCTTGTCAGGCATCCTCTGGAGGGCCGAGACCTGGAGGACTTCAGCCTGCTTTCAGGGACCTGCTGTGTGGCAATGGCACCCTCCTCGGCCTGTGCAGCTGGAGCTCCTGGAGTCACAGGAAGAGGGGAGTTGGATGAGCCGGACACTCCCATAGTCACCTGGGTGGATGGCCCTGGGGTGTGCACCTGCTTATCCTCCTCCCTATGGCTGCCTGAGGGCCCCGGCTGACTCCTTGAGGAGAAGGGGTAGCTGGAGTGACCCTGCGGCGGATCAGACAGCGCGATGCGCTCACCAGATTGTGATCCCCAGGCTACGGTAAATCTATGTCTGACGAAGGTGTGTCTCTGCACTGGTGGAGGGTGTGGTGAGCGCTGTGATGGGACTTCAGGGAGGGTGCCTCCAGATTCCTCTTCAGAGGCTTCTTCGGGACTTGATTGGAGGCCCTGGGTCATGGACTCCATCGGCTGTTTTCCAGATGTGTCTTCAGAAGCAAAGGGAGATAATTAGTGCATGGCAGTGGCCTGTGAAACAGGATACATCACTCACAGCACATTTGTCTACTGGATGTTGCACTGCTGGATCCTCACTTGTTTGAGCACCGCCGACCTCGCCATCAGCACAGGAACAGCCCAGATCCTCGCCAGCCAGCTGGATTACTCTGTTTTCAAAGCCCATGAGGACGTCGATTTCAGGCATTCCTCCACCAGTCTGTGACCTCTCCCTCTTGTCGTGTGCCAACCTGTCCTGCATGAATAGAGATGGAGAGAGTGTAAGCAGGACACCTGCCAGGCCAGATGATAAGTATGCCTGGCCTGTGTGGGTGGTGAGTGGTCCCATGGATGGGATGAGGACAATGAAGGCGAGAGAGTGAGTGGTGATGTCCCTTGAGCTGGCAGTGAGTGAGGGCCCTGTGGGATGTGTGATGGGTGTGTGAGTGTATGAGTTGAGAGTGATGAGAAGCGTGACTTACCCTGGTGGAACGGACAAGCTCATTCATCCTATTGCGGCACTGGGTGGCTGTCCTCTTTTCAAGGGCATTGGCGCTGACCACCGCTGCCATTACCTCCCAAGCCAGATTTGTGAGGTTGCTGCCCATCCTGCAGCCAGAGTGGGGGTACAGGACATCACAGCGAGCCTCCACTGCATCCAAAGGGCACTCGAGGGATGTAGCATTGAACTGGGGGCTGCAGTCTTTTTGCCTTTCAGGGCCATGGCTTATTTGCAACAGTCGTAGGCCGGAAGCGCTGAGAAGTGTACGCGCGGCTGGATTTTAAATATGGCGCCCGGCGTGATGAAGGGGCGAGGTGATGACGTGGCGGGTGAAGGAGAGCCCGCCCGCCATGGAAATGGCGTGTTTCCTGGGAATGCATAATTAATGCGGCAGGTTTGGTACGATATGGTGTGAAAAGCCGCCACTGCGGCCGGCGGGTAGAACGTTGTTTCACGGCGATTCATGGCCCGTTAAATCCCAATTTCCCCCAACGGGGTCCCTGCAATTCCCATTCCCTCCTGAGTCAGCTGAATTCTGGAATCACCTCCAATCGTGGATGAAGATCTGGATTCCTGCTTTATTGGTTGCTAGAGCAATCCAGACCAAGGGGTAGTCTGCTCATTCTTGAACCAATGATTCAAACAGGCAGCTGCGATGGTATAAAGTAGGTAATAATGTACTGTTGGATACCTTTATAGCATTTTTGCCTGCAGTTAAAATTAATTAATTCAAAATTTACACAGGAAAAAACAACCCTTCCTGAACATTCTGAGAGAAGATTATTAAAGTTTATAAGCAAATTTGATTAATATGCAGGAGAACACTGGAGGGATATGACCAAAAGTTGACAACATCCAGCTTGCTGTCGCTCCATATATGATAATTATTCAGATTAAATATGCATGCCAACTCTTCACAGGGCAGTAATTATCTATGCTTGCCCCATCATTATTTACTGTCATCTGCCAGTCTTGGACCCCTGCAGTGCACCTGTCCTTAATGCAAGGAATTATTACTGTGGGGTGTCAGGAAAACATTCCCATACTCTACGACACCAAAGGATTAATGCATCTTTGTGACATACTTTCCCTTTTTAAACCATACCTGTTCATTTACTTTTCTCTTTATCACGTGCTTACCTTCTGGCACATTTTGTACACCCAGCACCATGACTCACGATATTATGACACGTTAAGGCAAGTTGGCTGGTGGGAGGGCGATGGAGGGATGAGGAAAGAGGCAACTCATTCTGGAGGTGGTCATTATCTGGAAGAATCAAGTGAGGGCAAGAGATTACAAATCAGAAAATTTGCCAAGAAAAATACCAGACAAGTTTGGACAACACAAATCAAGATACACCCAACTTGCATTGTACTATTGCAACATAGAAATGCATGGGAATAAAATACAGACATTATAAATGCTTTTCTTCTTACAAGGTGCACTAGTAGATTACTTGGCATGCAATATGAACTGTAGTTTGTCATTTCGCAACGATTTTTTTATATGCGTAAGATCTTAATTGAAGCTCAAGTTTTTTTTTGTAATCACCTTTAACCTTTTAGAAATTCCAGAAGTTTCTGTGGGAATCAGTTACTGGTCCACAGCACAAAAAGTGCTATGACTCCAGAATTTGCTTCAGAATGGGAAGGGTGCAAGAAGCAGATACAGTAACAGTTTTGAGTTAAAGCATTGCGGTTGTGACGAGGAGTTGGGTGGAAACAAAAGGCAATTTTTAAAGCTCTTTGACAGGCGGGTAAATTCCTCAGTAAGCCCACATGCCCTGCCAGGAGCCATATGGAAGGAAACCAGGGTAAGGGAGTCAGCCTCACACTGTTGCAGCCCCATCTCTCACCCATGCTCCCCATTAGGAAAATGGGATTAACAAACTTACCTCATTATGTGGTTTGTAATATGAGCTCTGATCTAATTTGGATTGCACCATATGATCTTTCTGGCTGATCAACTGCTAAGAAACAAACATTTTCTTTTTTAAATTCCTCCACGAAAATAACCAAAATGCCTTCTGTTTCTTTCACTTCTATCATTTAATGACAGACTTAAGTATTTTGTGCTTTTGGGGGTTGGGAGGAGGGGTAATATTTTAACTTCTGCACTTTCTTAAACATCGTACCATCCTTAAGAATCAAAAAGTCGCTTACGTGTATTTGGCACCATGTAAAATCAGCAGAAATGATACAACAACAGCTTATATTTGTACAGCACCTTTTACATAATAAAACATCCCAGAGTGCTTCACAGGAGCATCAGAAAATTTTACCCGAGCCACATAAGGAGACATTAGGTCAGGTAGATTAGTTATTAGGACTGTCTGAAAGGAGGAAAGTGAGAGAGTTGTAGGAAGGCTGCGCCAGAGTTTGGGGCCGAGGCAACTAAAGGCTAAGCCAATGATGGTGGCTCCATTAAAATCAGGTTATGATCAAGGGCTCAGAATTAGGGGAGTGCAGATATTTCAGAGGGTCTGTGGGACTGGGGGAGATTCTCTCTCCTTCTCTTAGGCAGTCCCTCGGGATTGAGGATGACTTGATTCTACTCCCATTCAATGGGTCCTGAGATGGCTGATGAATCCAATACGTGATCTGCAGACTCTGCCACATGTGGGGCAGGCGGTGCTTGAAGGGTTGGGTAGATGGGTTGTTTGGTGTTTTGTGCACTCCCTCCAACACCTCGAATTAACCTCTGCCTGTTCCCAACGAAGTCTCACGATGTGTTTTTTTTTGCCTTCCCTATGAACCATCTCAATTTTGGTCGGTCACAAGCCAGGGATTCCCATGATTCGGCGGGAATGTTTGACTTCTTCAGGATTACTTTGAGGACATCCCTGAAGTGTTTCCACTATTCTCCTGGGAGTCTCCTGCCAGGATCAAGATCCAAGTAGAGCAGTTGCTTCGGGAGCCTGGTGTCAGGCACATGAAGTAGATGTCCCACCCAGCAGAGCTGGATTTGAATGATTAGTGCCTCGGTTCAAGGTAAGTTGGCTTTGGAGAGGACACTGCTGTTGGACTGCCTTTCTTGCCACAGTTGGATGGTACTTCTCCAGTGCTTTGAGGTGCCTGCTGTAGGTTATCTAGGCCTCTGAAGCATTTAGGGGTGCAGGGACCACTGATGCTTGGTAAACCATGAACTTAGTCTTGAGTTTGTGATCCTGGCTCTCAAATACTCTTTTCTTTGGTCAGCCAAAGGCTGGGCTGGCACATTGGGGGCATTGATGAATTTTGTCATTTTGTCCTTTGTCAAGAGGAGGCACACAAGATATGGAACATGGCCGACATTCTCCATGATCTCACTGTTGATCTTAATCGATGGAGGGTGGTCTTATGCTGTGGGAGTTGGTTGGAAGAAGAACTTAATTTTCTGGCTGTTTTGTGAAAAGCCCATTTTCTCATAAGCTTCGTGGAAAAGAAGTGGACAATAACCTGGAGCTCATTTCCTAAGTCAGGACACACACAAGGCTCCTTTGACAGCACCTTACAAACCCACGACCACTACCATCTAGAAGGACAAGGGCAGCAGATAGATGGGAACACCACCACCTGGAAGTTCCCCTCCAAGTCACTCACCATCCTGACTTGGAAGTGTATCGCCGTTCCTTCACTGTCGCTGGGTCAAAATCCTAGAACTCCCTCCCTAACAGCACTGTGGGTGTGTACCTACAGCACAAGAAGGCAGCTCACCACCACCTTCTCAAGGACAACTAGGGGTGGGCAATAAATGCTGGCCCAGCCAGCGGTGCCCACATCCCACGAATGAATGAAAAAAAAACAAGCTTCATCTGTAGACTGAAGCTCTATGATTGAGTTTGGAGTGGTTTTGCTTTTGGGTTGAAGGTGGTGTATGTTGGGGGTGATTACAGAGGTAGGGAGAGGCAAGGCCATGGGGGGATTTGGAAGGAAGGATGAGAATTTTAAATGTTTCAAATTTTAAATTATAAATGAATGTTCTGGACATAATGGGGTTGAAAGCCTTTTCGGCCGGTCTTAGGCCTGAAACGTGTGCTGTGCACAGAGTCTATGACCAACACAAAACTGGGCCTCAGACCTCATGAATATTAATTGGGTGAGCTACTGGCACCTGATGTACCTCCACATGAGGCTCACCCATTCGGAGAAAATGTTTATTGGCCCATTCGCCTTGCTGGCAGGAAGTAGGAAGATAGGAACTCGCAGCCCACAAGGGTGGTGGAAGCGGAGATGATCAATGTTTTCGAAAGGAAATTGGATGGGCATTTGAGGGAAATAAACGTGCAGATTTACAGGGCTAGGGCAGGGAAATAGGACCGGCTAGGTTGCTCTACAGAGCACGGGCATGGGCTTGATGGGGCGAATGGCCTCACTGTGTGTCTTTATGACTCTATGACTACGACTAAGGGGTGGGGGGAGGGGGCAGCTGAAAAATCCAGATCAGGACAGGTTTAGCTCCAGTTCTACTCCATGATACCCATTCTCTCAGAAGGACCCTAAAGCAATCATTAGGCCCATCATTTAAAGGTGGAGGGGGAGGGGCCTGCTGACTATTTTTGGTG
Organism: Cetorhinus maximus; assembly: GCF_964194155.1. Classification (NCBI taxonomy): domain Eukaryota; kingdom Metazoa; phylum Chordata; class Chondrichthyes; order Lamniformes; family Cetorhinidae; genus Cetorhinus; species Cetorhinus maximus. The sequence continues at coordinate 15,832,706 of NC_135882.1, read as the reverse complement.
GTTTCCAGGAATCCCCGAGAAATCGCCTGATCCATATTGGATCTTAGGTCTTTCAAGCACCCTTTGGACCTGAAATTGGCCCCCGTTGTGCCTATTTTATATCATTATGCAACAGGGTCCAATTTCAACACCAAGGGTCCAAAATTCATTCTCAGTCCTCAAACTATTAGTAATGCAGGAACTTTAATGGCAAGAGAGATGCCAGAGCAACTTTGTCATCCATTTTATGCTGTGTTTAAGAATCCGTTGTGCAACATTAGTTGCAGCTCAAGTCAGGAGTATGATGGAACACTCTCCACTTGCCTGGATGAGTGCAGCTCCAACAACACTCAAGAAGCTCAACACCATCCAGGACAAGACAGTCCACTTGATTGGCACCCCATTCACCACCTTAAATATTCACTCCCTCCATCACCAACACACAGTGGCAGCAGTGTGTACCATCTACAAGATGCACTGCAGCAACTCACCAAGGCTCCCGAATGACAGCACCTTCAAAACCTGTGACCTCTGCCACCTAGAAGAACAAGGGCAGCAGGCACATGGGAACACCACCGCCTGGAAGTTCTCTTCCAAGCCACACACCATCCTGACTTGGAAATATATCGCCGCTCCTTCACTGTCACTGAGTCATGTGACATGTTGGGTGTAGTTTGGTAGGTTTTATTAAGGTATTTGTAGGCTTAGGTAATTCAACAGTAAATATTTATTAACTACTAGAAACCATATACATAGGTACAGTAAAGGTCCAATCTAGGAGCTGCCTCCATGCTTGCTTCTACACACAGCTCTGTCCAACACTACACTGAGCCCTTGGTGCGGGTCATGTGTTCTCTTACATGCACTTTGAGAATTTGGATTCAGCTGTTTTCAAAGAAAACCTTGGGATATGAGTTTGCATCAGTATAAGTGGCCATGAAACTGTGGGAGTGTATAAGATTCAAAAACAAAATATTTTAAGTTTAATATTAACTTTCCTAAGATATAAGATCTAAATATAATGAAACATAAATTTCATCATGAAAGGTAATTGACCTGAAATGTTAGTTGTGTCTCTCTCCACAGATGCTTCCAGACCCACTGAGGATTACCAGCATTTTTTGATCTTACTTCAGATTTCCAGCATCCTCAGTATTTTGCTGATATGTTGATGGAATTAGGAGCCTTCAGGAATTTAGCAGCAAATTGTCATCTAGTGGCCAGAGCCTGCAATGTTACAGCCCATTACTGTTGCTACCAGCATTTGAAGTATAATTGTTTACATAGATAGTTCAATATTAAATGTGACAGAAGAAAATTCTGGCAATAGGAGCTTGCAGAGAAAGTGTGCCCATGCACAAGATTATTAAGAGAGTTCTGAGGAAAGCTCGTTGGTCTGAAACGTTGGGTTGAACTTTCATTTGGCTGCGGAGATGGGACTGGAGGCGGATGAACCCGCAATTTCCCGCTACCGGTTGGCGTGCTGGTCTTGGGCCATGGTCTCGCCTCCGGGCAATTCATGGATGCAGGATCAGGATGTCGGTGGGGATGGGTGGGGGGCAGGAGGGGTTGGTAACAGAAGGCCAATCTGCACATGCTGACTGGAATTTTCCAGTTGGCATGTAGACAAGCCTCTGAGACCAATTGAGGCAGCCTTCCAGTGGCAGAACGAGGGGCACCAGTGTTTCAACTAGCTAAATACCCCCCACCCCAGTCACTATCCCCCCCCACAACCCCCACTTCTGCCATAGTCATAGGGCCATTACTGTGGCTGTTGGCTGACCAGTGAAGGGGTTGCCCCTCTATGATGATAGCCTGGCAGCTATGGCCGCTTTGATTTAAAAAAAAATCATAAAGGCTTTTCAGTGGGAGCTTCCATCTCCTGCCTGCACCCTTCCCTCTTACCTATGATGGTGGGGCTGCTGATCTCTCAGTGCTGGAGGAGCTTCCTATTGGCCCTCCAGCTTCGGAATCCTGCCCTCCATCTATAATCGGGGGCACCAGCAGGTGGCCACGCCTCTTCATTGCCCCCTGGGTCCTGACAGCAGCATGTATGAGTTCCTAACTTGCTTTTCGTCCCAACGACAGGATGGGGGAACACAAAGAAAAGTCCTGTCTGTTAGCTCTGTTTCCCTCCCCATCGATGCTGCCTGATCTTCTAAGTGACTCCAGTATTTTCAGTTTTCAATGTAATATTAATAGAGTGTCATGGCTGCTGAACTTTACAAGATGATTACGTTTGAAAAGGTACCTTTAGCTCAAAGTGAAAGAGAGAATGTGAAGAGGGCGATGGTGAATCCTTGACAAATGTGGAGAAGTTCGGAGAAGGGCCCAGGTAATCTGGTTGCCATGGGGAGAGAAACCCGAACAGAAACTCACTGAGGTGTCCAGTGGCAGTTTTAGCACCTTTCACGGTATCTCACAGAGAAAAGAACAGCTGCTGTTGAGGCACAGGCGGGAAAAGAATTAGAACTTTCCCAGGAACATGGGCCAGAATTTTACATCCTGTGGGCGGGCGTGTGCCCGACCCAAACGATGAAATGCCCTGATGTCATCACGCACTCGTGCAATATTTCGCTTGGCAGGCACATGCGGCAGTTGGAAGTACACCCGCTGAAAAGTCAGTGGGCAATTAAACCCATTAACGATGCAATCAACAGCAATTTAAGGTGGCCTGTCCACGTTTACAGTCGGCCGTCGGGTCTTTCTCCCAGGTGGCATTCACGTTTTTGCTCAAACCTCGATCCAGGGCGGGATGAAATCTCCATGGGGAAACAAAATAAAAAGAGATATCTGGGGACTGTTTTTATGAGGTATGTTTTCAGGTGCTTGGTTGTGCTGCATGGACTTATTTTGCAGCATTGTTGTCGTGTCCTTTAGCCTGTGGAGGTCTGCAGCTCCCTGGGGCAGCTGTCTGTCTTCAGGGAGCTCTCTCAAAGCGCTCACCCGCACCCTCAGTTACATCGGCGCCCGCCCCCTTCCTGCCCGCACCCCAGCAGTGCTGAGCATCTCAGCGCGCGTTCCACACTGGCTAGCCACTAATTGGCCAGCCAGTGTGAAATTGCAGTCAGGGACCCATTTCCCATCCACTCCTGGGCCCACCGATTGAAAAAACTTCAGGCCATGGCTTCTCTGTTCTGTAAGAAATGGTGGGGAGCAGACTTAAAAGTCTCCTGGGGGAAAACAGCTTTACCAGAGTCAACTGAACCATTTAAAGGGAACAGAATATTGGGAGACAAGATACAAGAATCACTGGAATTCTGGAGCATCAAGACTGCTGTGACCTGAGGGAGAGGGGGACTCGTCAAAGTGTACTGTGCTAGTGATCATCTTATCCCGGGAAAGCTCCGGAACAATTGCTGAAGGACACTGGAAGTTTGGACCTGGCATGGCAGGGAGAGGTGACCCGCTGCTGGAGAGCTAGGAGTGACTTTGGGATGGTTCCTTTCATGCTACATATCTTCCAGAAGTGTGGCATTGAGTAGAAGCATTTGATAAGACATATTTTGGTTGTGATAGCTGTTATGAAACCCAAACCTACCTTAGTATTGAGCTCAGAGGTTGGAAACTCCAAGTCCTAACAATCTTCGGACTTACTAAGCATACACAGGCCAGGATGGACTGCACATGTGCTGTTTTGCATCTTTACATTCTGCGGGACCAGGACAGGCTCCATGCACTTGTGCATACAGATAAAAGAAGAAAGGCATGAAAAAACCCAGGTCAGGTGACCAGGAGCAGAGCACCATAGCCAGCAGGTGTCCCAGACAGCGTACAAGGGAGGGGAACAGGGAGAGGTCCCAAAAAGGGGAGAGCGGACAGGGTGAGGTCCTAAAAGGAAGCCCCAGATAAGGGACAGAGATGGGGGACAGAAACTGGCCCAGGTTAAGCAAACAGAGAGGAGCAGAGAAACAGGCTCCAAGTTAGAGTAAGGGCTGCAGGGAGCAGACTAAGTAAAGAGAGCTCATGGGAAGCCCTGGTAAGGCCGTTGGGGCAAAGGTACCCCTTTGAAGCAGTAGTTTTCTACTCAGAACGGCCAAAGATCAGAAGTTGTGCCCGTAATTTGGTGCTCGGGAATCCAAGGGATTTGAATATTGGGAGACAAGATTGAAACCCTGGAGGTGGGCCGGTGTTGATGCTATCTGAGTCTGGTAATTGAAGAGGGCTCAGGAGAAGTCCTGAAGATCCAAGAAGGCAGTGGAAGGTTGGTGACTCCATGTTGCGGATCCCTGGGGCAAAGGTACTCCTTTTGGAGTTGTAGTGCTCTGCTTGGATTGGCTGAAGAGCTGAAGTTGTGCTTGTGAGTTGGTGTTTGAGGGTACTCCAGAGGGAATGGGATATTAGAAGGTGACATTGAAACCCTGCAAGGTGGGCCATCGTTGAAGCCATTTAGGTTGGAGCAACTTTTGGAGAGAATTCCAAGGCGAGATCTTCAAAGGTGAAGATTGGAAAATGTCCTGAGAGAGATGGAGTTTCAGTGAGATTGATCAACTCACGGTGTTACTGATGTCTGGGTGAGTTGTTGAGAAATCTGTGGCATCTGTCTTGGTCGCATCTGTCACTTATTGTGCAGGGTGGTGTGTCTGACCACAACTTGTTTGTTAATTCACTTGTACCTCATATTAACCTTGAATGTTAGAGTATAAGACAGACATTGTAAATTGGTTTATCTTTCTGACCTTGTTTATTTTTGTTTGTTCAAAATCCATGGAATTTTGTGGTTTTATTCACTGAGCAAGTTTCTTAAATCTCAAACCTTGTTGACTTTAAACAAAATGTTATTGGTCCCTAACTGGATCCTTAAACAACATGGGGGTCTGGCCTAGGATCATAACATAGTTAATGGGAACCTTACCTTACCTTTTTCTTTAGTCTGATGTCGCAGTTGCCTGCTAATTAATATTTGATCGATGTTGATTTTAGTTTGTTTCAGTAAAAGTTTTAAAAAGTGTAATCTTGTCCACTTCTTTATTTCCATTGGTCATCTGGGAAATTCACCTCTTTTAAAAGTTATCGGTCTCTCCAGAGATCATAACAAGAGTGCTAGTTGATCTCCTGTATCATTGCTTGAGGTGAGTCAAGACCCACTGTTGTAATCAGATGAGGTGAAACAAAATGAATGAGGGAACCTACAAACATACAAGTTTTGAAATTCTTTATTTACTGTCAGGAAATGTATTTATGCAACTTGCCAGGAAGATATAATGATTCCCATAATGTTATTGGAATTTGTTGCCTGATGGCTTTGATGTAACAGAAGAGAAGTTAGGTTTGAAATGCTAAATAGGTAAACACAAGTGGTGTTAGAATGTAAGGTGTAAAGGGATATTTGTATTTGTAAATAAACTAGACTAGCTTGAATTCAAAAGAGGGAGTGAAATATTATATCTACCCAACAGAAGTTATGAAACAGTGTGGTTATTTTTCCCAAGATTATTGGTAGAATTGGTACTATAATCAATTTTTATAATTAAAGATGTAAAATCCAAAGGCATAGTGAAACAATGGGAATTTGCATTCAAAGGGGGAAGTATTTATAAAGGAGTAAAGGCTGTACGTAAGGGAAGGCAATCTAAGATTCAACAAGTGTGAAACACCTTCAGCCTGTATGTACCAAACTGCTGCCTCCAGGGACTGAAGTTAAGAGAACTCACTTTGAATTTGACTGTTCAGGGTATTGTTTACTTTGCCTGGGTCACTTAAAATCTATAAGTTTTACTGTTGCCTTAATGAAGGTGTAACTGGGAATCAGATTAATTGGGGATTTATAAGTTATTGTAGCAGTAATTTGTAAACATCTGTACATGCTTACAATCTTTTCTTTTATTAATAAATGTTTAATTTAGTTTTATAAAAAACCTCCTAAGACTCAGTGGTCTTATTATTACTGAATTCAAAGCCTGCATCTCGAAATATACAAACTGAAAATTAGTTGTGACAGCTGTTTCAAATTTCCCTCTGGGATTTGAACAGCTCAGCATTTACCATCTGCTGTGTCACAACAAACTTAGAAATATGTTGCAAAGGAGCAGTGTAGCTGGAGGGGGAGGTGCTGCATCTTATCATTTTATATTGGTGAGGATTGGGGGAACATTGCTGGATAGATAAAGCATCAAACTAGCCAAAAAGGGAAATTTCATCTCCACAAAACAGGGAAGTCTTGCTAAAACTATACAAGGCACTAGCTAGACCACACCTGGAATAGTGTGAACTGTTTAGGTCCCCATATCTAAGGAAAGATATACTTGCGTTGGAGGTAGTCCAGAGAAGGTTCAATCGGTTGATCCTGGGGATGGAGGGATTTTCTTATGAGGAGAAGTTGGTAGGTTGGGCCTGTACTCATTGGAGTTTAGAAGAATGAGAGGCGACCTTATTGAAATATATAAGATTCTTAGGGGGCTTGACAGGGTCAATGCTAAGAGGGTGTTTCCACTTCTGGGAGAGTCTAGGACCAGTGGGCATAATCTCAGAGTAAGGGGGTGCCCAATTAAGACAGAGATGAGGAGGAATTTTTTCTCTCAGAGGGTAGTCAATCTGTGGAATTCTTTACTGCAGAGGGCTGGAGAGGCTGGGTTGTTAAGTATATTTAAGTCTGAGATAGACAGATTTTTAATCAGTAAGGGAGTCAAGAGTTATGGGAAAAAGGCAGGAAAGTGGAATTGAGGATTATTAAATCTACCATGATCTCATTGAATGGTGGAGCAGACTCGATGGGCCAAATGGCCTACTTTGGTTGCATGTCTTATGGACTTATGGTCTTATTTAGATCAGGTAGGAGGTTAAACTGTTACAAATCTGAACCCCGACCCCATCCCGCCCACTTTCCATTTTAATAGAGACGAGATGGGAGAGGGTAGCCAACCAGCTCCCAGGACGGAGGTTGGCAATTTGAATATAAAAATGAGGCTGCATGCCTTTTATTTATCCATTGTTTCAAATTTAACTCTGGCCAGCGGGTTTCCTCAGCCTTGGGAAACTCATCAGCTAAAGGGAGGCAAGGACTGCTGTATCCTGGAGGTAGGTGCCTTTTCACTTAGCTGCTGGATCTAGCATACCTGCCTCACCAACCAACCACAATTGGACATCCCCATCAGGCCGCTGACCATTCCAATCTCTCCTCCCTTTTCCCCCAAGGCCGCTGGCCTCCCACCAAGTCCTATGGCACCTTCCTGGCCTCTGATCTCCGATAACCCAACCAAGTGTAAGGAATTATACCCCGTGCCCCCAACCCAGGATCAGAAACCCACCCCTCAGATCAGTGCCCTGACTTCTGGGTTCCCCATGCACTATCGGGGCCTCCCATTCCCAGTGAGTTAAAAAGTTTAAAACATCCCCAAAGATCACAGCAACAATAAGTGCATGAACTAAGAGGAATATGCGACATGGACAGGGAGGTAATTGGAAGGTAGGAAGAAAAGGGTGGGAATAAATTGGCGTTCCATGGGCTATTGGTAGTATTTCACAGGGATATGAGTTGCTACTGCTCTTATTTACTGAACACATAAATAATCTGAACTTGGGAAGTAAGTGAGTAATCTTGAAATTTGCTGATGATGTTAGGCTGCAGTGGTGGGGGGTTTGATAAGGATTGTAAACAACTAGAATGATGGGCAAGTAGATGGCAGACGTGATTCAAAACTGATATAATAGGGAAATTAATTGCATCTCAAATGGAACTGGAGAGGAGAGCGGATGGTTTATGATACGCAGATAGACAGGCCATGAAAGTTGGAACAGAAGTAAATAAGGGCATTAAAAAGGCAGATGAAACCCTTGGCTTTACATCCAGAGGTGTAAAATAGAAATGTAAAGAGATAATGGTTGAACCTGTGTAAAAAGGTCACATTTGAAGTACTGGGCACAGTTTTAGGTATTTTATAATAGGAAGGTACAAAAGCAGTTGTCAGGTTGGTGTGTAGATTCACTAGGATGTTACCAGTGACAGTGAAATTTGGGAAATTACACTCACGGCAGCTGAGGAGGCTAGTTGGTGAGCTGATAGAGGGTCTTCACAATTATGCAGGGTTTCTGATTAGGTAAATATTGACAGGTAATTTCTATTGGCTGGTGAGACAGTAATGAGAAGGCGCAAGTGTAGGATCATCACAAGATTATTTCAATACTAATACCTGGAATGGGTGGGTTATCTTATGAGGAAAGGTTGGACAGACTTGGCTTGTATCTGCTGGTGCTTAAAAGAGTAAGAGGCGACTTGATTGAAACATATAAGATCCTGAGGAGACTTGACAGGGTGGATGTGGACAGGATGTTTCCCCTTGTAGGAGAATCTAGAACTAGGGGTCGCTGTTTAAAAGTTCAGCGGTCGCCCATTTAAGGGACAGATGAGGAGAAATGTTTTCTCTCAGAGGGTCGTGAGTCTTTGGAACTCTTTTCCTCAAAAGGAGGGGGAGGCAGAACTTTGAATATTTTGAAGGCAGAGCTAGATAGATTCTTGATAAGCCAGGGAATGAAAGGTTATTGGGGGTAGGCAAGATTGTGGAATTGAGGTTACAATCAGATTGGCCATGAACTTATTGAATAGCGGAACAGGCTTGAGGGGCCGAGTGGCCTACTCCTGCTCCTAATTCGTATGTTTGTATGTTCATATGTTCAAAAGCTTAGAAACTTTCTGTTCACCCACAGTCAGAATGTGCAATTATCTGTCACAAACCATTGTTGAAGTAGAATCCATGGGGGGTAATTATGACTGAGCAGGCAATATAAGATCAGCCGTCCATTATACCTCTCCTTTCATTTTCATTTTCATTCAGGACAAAGTCAAAATTATGCCCACCTCTCCATAATTGTTTTTAAAGGGAGCTAGATTTCTTCAATAAGAAAAATATTAGAAGGTTTTGGGGGTAAGTAGAATATGGTCTTAGGTTAATGGAAACATAAGCCGGAATTTTCTGGCTCTGGCACGATGGGGCCTACCGCAGGAGATTCGGCAGCCCAGCCAAAAGTCCATTGACTTTCGGTGGGACCGGACAGTCTTGGTGGCAGGTGGGGCTGGAAAATGCCGCCCATGGAATCATAGGATGGTTACAGAGCCAAAGGAGGTCATTCGGCCCATCGTGTCCATCCTGGCTCTCTGCAAGATCAACTCAGCTAGTCCCATTCCCCCAACTGAAGTAACGCTCGCCGTTGACCTCAAAGAAAACTAGCGATTTGTGTGTCGTGGATTTCCACTTTCCTGACACTAATTTGAATCTGGCGGCAAATCAAGGAGATCGCCAAGAATCCAACGCAGCGATGTCCATCAAGCAGTCTAAGCAGTCGATCACGTTGAAGCATTCTCAGAGACAGCAAATCAGGAAGTAAATTGCACTGCTTCTCCTTCACTTTTTAATCATCTCGCAGAGAGTTAAAATAAGTGATTGGGCCAAACACATGGGATTAGGGCAGAAGCTAAAAGTGAAGAGGAGCAAGTGGAGGTGGCAGGAGAGGGACCGAGAAAGAGCACAACAGATTACCATTTCACTTGTTGGGTCTGCAATGTGGTTTTCCTTTGCAGCTGCACACATCGTAAAGAACATTGCAAAGATAAGTGCATTTAGCTGCATCAAGTTCAATGATATGATGTGCCAGCAACAAGCACTTTCATCTGAAACAGCTGTATCTTGAATAGGGATGCATGACTGCCACACTTGGCCACTTTTGCACAATTCTAAGCCAGCCCATTTTGTCACATGGCAAACTTCCAGCTACTCGGGGTTTGATGGGGGGATGTGACGACGAGGGGCACGAGTACTTGAAAACTTTATCTCAAGCGTTTGCATGCTTCTCTATTTACACCTCCACAGCATTGCCCGACTCTGTCCCTATCTCAGCTCATATGCTGCTGAAAATCTCGCCCAAGTCTTTGTTATCTCTAGCTTTGATTAACCCGCTGCACACCTTGCTGGTTTCCTTAAAGTCATCCAAAATTCTGCTATCCGTGTCCTTAATCACACCAAGGTCCATTCATTTATCATCCCTGTGGGGAGAGAAACAGGGTTAACGGCCGGGATTTTCTGATCCTGCCAACAGCGGGCATTGGCGCGGACGGGACGGGAACATTCGGAGAGCGGTCAGATGTCGTTGCCTTTTGGTCGCTCTCCAAATGTTCCCGCCCTGCCCGCGACAATGCCCGCTGCTGGCAGGATCAGAAAATCCCGGCCGTTAACCCTGTTTCTCTCTCCACAGACGCTGTCAGACCTGCTGAGCCTTTCCAGCCCTTTCCGCTTTTATTTCAGGTTTCCAGAACCTGCAGTATTTTTGCTGTCACCATTAGAAACCTTTTTTTGGATAGCTTTGAGGAACAAGCAGCACTGGCTCCGGGTGGAAACCGGCCCAGTGTCTCACAGTAAGCAGAACGCCTGATTCCACGTGCACCAGTAAGGTTATTGTATGATCCATCCAAGGGGCTGCTTCATTTCCAGGCACAGCTGTAGAGCCCGAGCCCACCACAGAGATATCACACTTCCCAGATTGTATTGCATGAAGAAAGAGAAATGGTATCCCCATTGGGTGGGACATGTACACTAGGGAGATCATTTTGTGAACAAAATGTACCAATTTTTAAATAGCAATGACAGGGCACTGTTCCCCTTTAAAGAAGAAGCTCACTTCTCCTTTCAACCTTGAAGAAGGCAACCATTATATTGTCTCATTTATTACATAGAGATGACAGGGTGTTGTTCCCCTTTTAAGCGGAGGGACACTGAGTGGGTGGGGGACAACATTATTTACATAAAGAGCCATTTCCCTGAGAATACTCAAAACCCACACAGGGTTCTCTCCCTTGATAGCATTCTTTTACCCCAGCAAAACAAAACCCACCCTTAAGGTACTAATCCACTCCTAATGACTCAATGAAGCAGCTTTTATAGCTGGATAAAATGAATATTATCTCCTCTCAGGGAAGAGACATTGAATCACTAAGGCCAAAATATATAATAATCTTACCCTGAGAGTGAACATCCTTGAGGCTGTATATATAACCTTGCCGCATATTACAATCTACTTCCTTTCACCATGACCAGGTTTCACCCTTACGTGTGCTGATCAGATATGAAAGCTGTAATTAACGAAACTAGGTTTGAAGGAAATAACTATCACCTGGGTTGCCTTAAATAGAGAAACCACAAATAAGTATTAGCTGCGCTAAATATTATGTAGGTTCTATAGATAGAAGCCAGGAAACCCCACTGACGCAGCTGCTCATGGATAATTTTTGCATAGAATTTCAACTTAAACTGCTCAGCTGTGGCATTTACTGGGTTCAAAAGGATGACACTTGTCATTTTTAGTTGGCTTCAGAATAAGCAGGGGAACACCGCAGCAGTTAATGACTAAATAAATTGTTTTTAATATGCTGCATTAAACAATGCTTGGGGCATCGACATCAGCTGTAAATTCGAGCTTATTACGTGGTTTATATTGACAGACCAATTCTGTCTCTTAATTGGGTAATTACTGCCAATTTTATCTGATAATATTTGGATCCAATTATACTTGGGTCTATAACCCAGTTGATGGTGAAAGTGTAAAAGAAGCATAAATTTCTAAATGTCGCCACTACATTATTTTATTTTTATTGCCTGCCAGTTCATTATTTTTGCTCTTCGGTCGCTTGGGGACTTGGTGCAATGGAGCCAAAAACCTGATAGTGAATGGCCAGTCCATTATACATCTCTCCCAGTTTATATAATTCCATTGGAGTTATCGGGAAGAGAGGCCGCTATCAAAATCGACCACTTGATTTTTTTCTGGATCATGCGTGTCCTGCAATGGACTTAATCATCAGGCCCTTACCAATAACATCGCGCTGCTAAAAGAAGACCATTGATGCTCGATTGTATGACTTGTGTTTTATCCCCCCCCCCCCACCCCGCTTCAGGGAAAACACTCAGACTTCCTCTGGGTGCCACCCCAAAACCGAAGAACTGAGCGCACCTGTGCTCCCCTCCTGCCATGGCATCTTGCAATGGACTTCCTGAGTTACTGCCTCCGGTACAGAGCTCTGCACAATAGGGTCGCACGCTGGAAAATTCAGGCCGGAATCTTCCTCTCCCATTGGCGGTGGGCGTCATGATGGACAGGAGTGAACAATATGTCCAAGAAGGTCAAAACTCGGCTTTACACCGTCGTGAAACCTGTTTGCAATCGTCCTCTCTGCCTGTCAATGTCGGACCACATTTCCTGCCGCCCGCACATTGGGAACCTAATTTCAATACTTCAGCAATCATTGTAAGACCTGCTCACTGGAATCGTACCCGCCCCCCCCCACGCTGGACCTTCCGAGAATGTCGGTGTGATTGCGCACCGACGTGTTTCACAACCGCGCACAAGTGATGTGCACCTGACAAGCTGCACTTTGCTCGGGACTTCAAGGTTTGTTTGCCTACCTTGCTTCGGGCAGCACTCAAGGTCATCAGTGCCAGGCTTCGCAGGCAGCACCACATCACTTTTAGGAGGGTGCATGGGCAGGTCTCTACCTACCAGACCAGCCGTAAGACGGGGGTGGTTTTTCAACGGTTGCAGGGCTAGAGCTTGCTTGGGGAAGTGGGAGAAGTGGCCTCAGGCAAGGGAAGAGGTTGCAGGATAAAGGTTGTACTGGGGAAGGGTGTTGGGGGTATCCCAGGGCATGTGTGGGGGCACATGTTAATCTGTGCAAGTGGCCTTAAGATGGTGAGGGCTGAGGAGGCAGTCTCCAGAGGAGATGAGGCCAGATGGAGATGTAAGAGTATGTGTGAGAGAGCAAGTGGTGATGTCTCTAGAACTGGCAGTGAGTGAGATGCCAGTGAATGTGTGTTGGGCTCATGAGTGTGTGAGTTTAGAGTGATGAGATGGTTGCCTTACCCTGGCAGCACGGATGAGACCATTCATCCTCTTTCTGCACTGGATGGCCAACCTCTTCTGTGCGGTGGTGGCAGTGACCAACTCTGCCACCGGCTCCCAAGCCTGGGTGGTGAGATTGCTGGACCTCCTCCTGGCCGAGGGGGGGGTGGGGGGGTGGGGCGTGGAAGACATCATGGTGGGGCTCCAAAAGACATTCGGTGACGGGTCACTGAACTCTTCTTGGGTTTCAGGGCTATGTCTTCCCTGAGGCAGTCCTGGGCTGCAAGTATTTGGAACTGTGTGAGGGGCTGCAGTTTAGATATGGCACCCGGACTGAGGAAGCGGTGAGGCAACGCGTGGTGGGCGATTCAGAGGCCGCCCATCAGCGAGACAGCATGTTTCCTGTGGCTGCATTATTGATGAGATGGAAAGCGGATAATACGGCATGAAAATCCGCCATTGCGACCGGTGGGTAAAACGTCTTTTTTCACACCTGCTACTGCACTTGGTGCATATCTGGGACAATTCTGCCCTGGGTTTGCAGGTCAGTCTGCTCACATGACTTCCTGTCCATTCAGTTCCCCATTGGAAATTTGGACTTATTGGTACATTATTTTTAGATATCTATCTATGTACACATCTATGTTCATGGGATGTGAGCATCACTGGCTAGGCCAGAATTTACTGCCCATCCCTAATTGCCCTGAGGAAGGTGGTGGTGAGCTGCCTTCTTGAACCGTTGCAGTACATGTGATGTAGGTACACCCACAGTGCTGTTAGGAAGGGAGTTCCAGGATTTTGACCCAAATTGGGGTTGACTCATGGGTTTCTCAGAGGGTGGGGGGGCTGGAGGAGATTACAGAGATTGGAAAGCAGAGACCATTATGGAGGCTTTGTAAACAATGATGAGGTATTGCCAGATTGGAAGCCAACTGACCTAATTCATATCAAGCATCATCCACATCATAAAATCTTATCTGTATAGATATTTATGATATGTATTCTGCTTGATATGAATTAGGTCAGTGCTAATGTAAAAGACTATTCCCCCACTTAGCTGAACAGAAAAATAATAAAATAAATTTACGAGGTTTATTGTGAACATCATTGAAACAACAATTTTGCAGAGGGTACAAATGTTAGCTGGGACATTTAACCTCAGGCCAGCTGAAGATGAGTTTGATTTTCTGGAATTTTTTGTCTGACACATAGCTGATCAAATTGGAAGTTCTAATATTTGTATATTCCCCATATAGATTCAACAATGTCATCGTGGTCCATTCACAAGTGGCAGCTGTACACTCGGAGTGGAGCACATGCCTTTCAGGTGGCTAGGCATCAGCTTGGGTCTGTCAGTGGGAGGTGGTGGGGGGGGTGGTGCTATCAACAGGAGGTGGGCTGGAGGTGTCAGCAGGTGGAGGTGTCAGTGGGAGATGGGTTGGAGGTGTCATTGGAGATGGGGTGGGGAGTGTTAGTGGGAGATGGGGTGGGGAGTGTTAGTGGGAGATGGGGTGGGGAGTGTTAGTGGGAGATGGGGTGGGGAGTGTTAGTGGGAGATGGGGTGGGGAGTGTTAGTGGGAGATGGGGTGGGAGATGAGTTGGAGGTGTCAGTGGGAGATGGGGTGGGGAGTGTCAGTGGGAGATGGAGTGGGGAGAGTTAGTGGGAGATGGGGTGGGGAGTGTTGGTGGGAGATGGGGTGGGGAGTGTTGGTGGGAGATGGGGTGGGGAGTGTTAGTGGGAAATGGGCTGGGGAGAGTTAGTGGGAGATGGGGTGGGGAGTGTTAGTGGGAGATGGGGTGGGGAGTGTTAGTGGGAGATGGGGTGGGAGATGAGTTGGAGGTATCAGTGGGAGACAGGTTGGAGGTATCAGCGGGAGAGGGGGTGGGCAGTGTTAGTGGGAGATGGGGTGGGGAGAGTTAGTGGGAGTTTAGAGCTTCTTAGAACTTTCAGTGTTCCCAGATCCAGATCCTCCCATATCAATTTCCTTTTTCTTTTTCTTCTTCTCCTTCTTGGGTGTCACTGGGGCAGATTCTGGATCATTCCTTTCAATTTTCACCTCTGTCTCCTGCAATAACTTTAGCTTCTTTTCTTTCTTCTTTTTCTTTTTGTTTTTCTTGCTCAGATCTGGTGCAGATTTTGGTGTTGTTGGGGTGGATGAGACTACCAGCTCATCACTCTCACTTTCACTCTCTCGCTTTCTCTTCACTGCTTGAATTTGGACTGCACTGTCAGATGCTGCTACAGTTCCCGGGGTGTCATCTACTTAGTTCTTCCACGATTCAGGTGGGAGACGAGTTGGGGGTATCAGTGGGAGATGGAGTCAAGGTATCAGTGGGTGATGGGTTGGAGGTGTCAGTGGGAGATGGGTTGGAGGTGTCAGTGGGAGATGGGGTGGGGAGTGTTAGTGGGAGATGGGGTGGGAGATAAGTTGGAGATGTCAGTGGGAGATGAGTTGGAGGTGTCAGTGGGAGATGGGTTGGAGGTGTCAGTGGGAGATGAGTTGGAGGTGTCAGTGGGAGATGGGTTGGAGGTGTCAGTGGGAGATGGGGTAGGGAGTGTTAGTGGAAGATGTGTTGGAGGTATCGGTGGGAGATGGGTTGGAGGTGTCAGTGGGAGATGGGTTGGAGGTGTCAGTGAGAGATGAGTTGGAGGTATCAGTGGGAGATGGGTTGGAGGTGTCAGTGGGAGATGGGTTGGAGGTGTCAGTGGGAGATGAGTTGGAGGTGTCAGTGGGAGATGGGTTGGAGGTGTTAGTGGTAGATGGGGTGGGGAGTGTTAGTGGGAGATGGGGTGGGGCGTGTTAGTGGGAGATGGGGTGGAGAGTGTTAGTGGGAGATGGAGTGTGGAGTGTTAGTCAGAGATGGGGTGTGGAGTGTTAGTGGGAGATGGGGTGGGGAGTGTTAGTGGAAGATGGGGTGGGGAGTGTTAGTGGGAGATGGGGTGGGGAGTGTTAGTGGGAGATGGGGAGGGGAGTGTTAGTGGGAGATGGGGTGGGGAGTGTTAGTGGGAGATGGGGTGGGGAGTGTTAGTGGGAGATGGGGTGGGGAGTGTTAGTGGGAGATGGGGTGGGAGATGAGTTGGAGGTATCAGTGGGAGATGGGGTGGGGAGTGTTGGTGGGAGATGGGGTGGGGAGTGTTAGTGGGAGATGGGGTGGGGAGTGTTAGTGGGAGATGGGGTGGGAGATGAGTTGGAGGTGATGGTGGGAGATGGGGTGGGGAGTGTCAGTGGGAGATGGGGTGAGGAGAGTTAGTGGGAGATGGGGTGGGGAGTGTTGGTGGGAGATGGGGTGGGGAGTGTTAGTGGGAGATGGGGTGGGGAGTGTTAGTGGGAGATGGGGTGGGGAGTGTTAGTGGGAGATGGGGTGGGAGATGAGTTGGAGGTGATGGTGGGAGATGGGGTGGGGAGTGTCAGTGGGAGATGGGGTGAGGAGAGTTAGTGGGAGATGGGGTGGGGAGTGTTGGTGGGAGATGGGGTGGGGAGTGTTGGTGGGAGATGGGGTGGGGAGTGTTAGTGGGAAATGGGCTGGGGAGAGTTAGTGGGAGATGGGATGGGGAGTGTTAGTGGGAGATGGGGTGGGAGATGAGTTGGAGCTATCAATGGGAGACAGGTTGGAGGTATCAGCGGGAGAGGGGGTGGGTAGTGTTAGTGGGAGATGGGGTGGGGAGAGTTAGTGGGAGTTTAGAGCTTCTTGGAGCCTTCAGTGTTCCCAGATCCAGATCCTCCCCTTTCAATTTCCTTTTTCTTTTTCTTCTTCCTCTTCTTGGGTGTCACTGGGGCAGATTCTGGATCATTCCTTTCAATTTTCACCTCTGTCTCCTGCAATAACTTTAGCTTCTTTTCTTTCTTCTTTTTCTTTTTGTTTTTCTTGCTCAGATCTGGTGCAGATTTTGGTGTTGTTGGGGTGGATGAGACTACCAGCTCATCACTCTCACTTTCACTCTCTCGCTTTCTCTTCACTGCTTGAATTTGGACTGCACTGTCAGATGCTGCTACAGTTCCCGGGGTGTCATCTACTTAGTTCTTCCACGATTCAGGTGGGAGACGAGTTGGGGGTATCAGTGGGAGATGGAGTCAAGGTATCAGTGGGTGATGGGTTGGAGGTCTCAGTGGGCGATGAGTTGGAGGTATCAGTGGGAGATGAGTTGGAGGTGTCAGTGGGAGATGAGTTGGAGGTATCGGTGGGAGATGAGTTGGAGGTGTCAGTGGGAGATGGGGTGGGGAGTGTTAGTGGGAGATGAGTTGGAGGTGTCAGTGGGAGATGAGTTGGAGGTGTCAGTGGGAGATGGGTTGGAGGTGTCAGTGGGAGATGAGTTGGAGGTATCAGTGGGAGATAAGTTGGAGATGTCAGTGGGAGATGAGTTGGAGGTGTCAGTGGGAGATGGGTTGGAGGTGTCAGTGGGAGATGAGTTGGAGATGTCAGTGGGAGATGGGTTGGAGGTGTCAGTGGAAGATGGGGTGGGGAGTGTTAGTGGGAGATGGGTTGGATGTGTCAGTGGGTGATGGGTTAGAGGTGTCAGTGGGAGATGGGGTAGGGAGTGTTAGTGGAAGATGTGTTGGAGGTATCGGTGGGAGATGAGTTGGAGGTGTCAGTGGGAGGCGGGTTGGAGGTATCAGTGGAAGACGGGTTGGAGGTATCAGTGGGAGATGAGTTGGAGGTGTCAGTGGGAGATGGGGTGGGGAGTGTTAGTGGGAGATGGGTTGGAGGTGTCAGTGGGAGATGGATTATAAAGCAGAAGTGTGCAAAATACCTAAGAGTCGCCTTTGAACAAATAGCTTCTGAGGCTGAACATTGACATGGTTCTATGTGTTTTTACATGTTGTGCAATTCTGAGTTGTAAAGTTTGAAAGAATATTTTTAGTGGTCTTACGCACACTTAGTTTTTCATTAAAAGTTAGAAAGAAAGAGAATGTGACCCCATAGTTTACTTTTCAATAGGTTGACCACATAAGCCTTGGCTGGAGATCAGAAACTGTTGATTGTAGTTAAATTGTTAGTCATTACTTCATTTGTTTATGCTTTTGAATAGAAAGAATAGGAGCTGATAATTTGTATTAAATTGCACCAACTGTTTTGTTAATGACTAATGTTCAGTTAGTCAACTGACTGGGTAATCATTAATTAATGATTCCTCAACATACGTGGGGGGTGATTCCACAGAAACTCTGGCCCCCGTAGTCACATACTCACCTGCTCACAAGCAGACCCATGTGAATTATGGACCTCTTGTCCCTCCCCAGCAGCAGGCAGAAAATCGATCACAAAGATAAAAGCAAAACACTGCGGATGCTGGAAGTCCAAAACAAAAACAAAAATACCTGGAAAAACTCAGCAGATCTGACAGCATCTGCGCAGAGGGATACAGTTGACGTTTCGCGTCCGTATGACCCTTCATCAGAACTGTTCTGATCAGAACATCAGTTCTGATGAAGGGTCATACGGACTCGAAATGTCAACTGTGTTCCTCTCCGCAGATGCTGTCAGACCTGCTGAGTTTTTCCAGGTATTTTTGTTTTTGTTTAGGAAATCTATCACATGTTGTTCATCATGGCCTTCCTTTCATTGCTGTGTCCATCATATTCATTTCCTCCTCCTGGGAGATGGGAGCAGTATACTGGAAAGAAGCTTCTGATGATAATGTCTTGCCATCCTTAGCTAAAGCCTGTTTTTTGTGACTTTATTGTTTTTCTTTCCTGACTAATTCATCTTCCTTTCTCGAAGGTACTGACTCCATAACACAATTCAATTCTGCAGTTACTGTATGCCCTTAGGTATCTTGCTCGTGTGACTATTGTTTACATGTGAACCACTGGAAGGCTATTTGCCCTCATGGTGTACTGGGGGCTTCCCTACCGGGCATTTTCAGCAGAGGTAGACAGACATCGTGAGCTACATAGAATTGCCTGGAATTTACAGTGCATGATGGTTATGCTTCAGTATAGCCTTCTCCTCTTTATCTTAGCCTGTCCACATATCCATCTATTGCTTTTTTCATTCAAGTAGTTATAGCTTTACCTTAAACACATCTGGGCTATTCGCCATAACTACTACATGTAGTAGGCGCATTCCACATTCTCAGTGCTCGCTGTAAAGAAGCCTTAGGAATAAGCTGTTGGAACCCTATATCACCACTGCAGCTGAGACCAGAAAACTTGGCAAATTCCAGAAATTGAACCTCGTATTCAGAACTGCATGGCTCTGCTGCTCACTGGCAAAGCTTGTGCTGCCAGTGGGGCAGCTTGTGGCACATTCCTGAGGAACTGTCCATTCTTCACCGACTTGCAGCTGGGCAATCCTTCGACTGCAGTCCCCTCATAACTCCTCTAAGGAATGCTAAAATTCACTGTATCTTTAGATGGCAAAATGCAGTGTTAGAGCTTCTGTACGAATGAAAAATTGCAGGAGCAGCAATTGGGTGCATTATTCATGTGATTCATTAAGTAGCAGGATGTAGCAGACTGATGAACCGTCATGCATGCAATTAATAAGTTCAGGAAACAAGATCAGAGACAGCCCTCTACTGGTAGCTGGTTTATATTGTACTATTTGATCAATTGATCTCTTCTTCTTAGGGCAGTGCCTTGGGATCGAGGATGACTTTCTTCCACTTTGGCTCGATGGGTTCTGAAATGGCTGATAAGTCCAATGCATGACCTGCAGATGCTGCCACATGTGGGTCAGGCGGTGCTTGAAAAGTTGGGTAGATGAGGTGTTTGGAAGTTTGTGCGCTCCCCTCTGACACGCCAACTTTGCCTCAGCGTGTTCTTGACGAAATGTCTCAATGCGCTCGGTGCCTTAATTCCTAAAGAACCTTTCCCATTTTGGTTGGTCACAAGCCAGGGTCTCCCATGAGTCGGCAGGGGTGTTTGATCTCCTCAGGGATGCTTTAAGGACATCCCTAAACCGCTTCCATTGTCCTCCTGGGAGTCTCCTGCACTCGACCGAGCCCTGAGTAGAGTTGCTTCGGGAGTCTGGTGTCAGGCATACAAACGACATGTCCTGCCCAGCGTTTTGCGTGATTAGCGGCTCGGGCGTTGATCACATATTAAAACACTGCCATCTTCAGCCTGCTCAAAACGATACAGGGCATCATCCATTTGAACAACGTGTTCACCAATTTACATCTTTCTATGTTAAGCAATTAGATCGAGTCCATTGTAATCAGTTGACCCCACTGATTGCAGAGAACTTTAAAATGTCGGTCTATTAATGGCTGAAGTTTCTTTTACTCATGCTATATTTGCCATTGTTTTAGCGTATTGCAGAAAGAGGTGGCTCCTGGCTTCTTGCATTGCAGTCTGCGCAGGCACTCGTTGCTACTGTTTTCTGCACGCACAGTATTCCGCGGGGCTTCCTGCCATTTTCACTCCCTGCACTTTGTTCAGTGCTTCATTGTTTTGATTCACACGGCTGAAGTTATTTGACTTCACGTACACAAACAGCAGTTGTTGTCAGGAATAAAAACCAGTGCAACCGCTTGAAACTGAACTCGGCGACCATGACTGCCCCTGAAGTGGAACTCGTTGTGGTTGCAATGCCAATCCGAGCCGCTCAAAGAGAAGTTTGATTATCTTTCCTTGATATCAGCACTCAGAAATCAGATAGCGATTATGTCTGGACTAAATAGAACTGGGTCATTGGGCACGTTTCCTTCCACTTTCATTCTGAGCGTTGATAATATTTTAACATTGAGTTTTTTCATTAAAGCAAAGTTATATCAAGCTGTAGATAGATACAGCAGCTATCTGCCCAGTATATTTTGGTATCATAGAATAATTGCAGCATGAAAGGGGACCATTTGGCCCATCGTGTCTATGCTGGGTCTCTGCAAGAGCAACTTAGCTACACCAACTTCCCCACCTTTTTAGACCTTGCAAATTTTTTCTCTTCAGGCAATTATCCAATTCCTTTTTGAAGGACCCCTTTCCCAGTCTTTCTTTTGTCTCCACCTGGCTGCTGGAAGTTCATCTTTCTTTTTCTTGCTTTGTTTATCTGTATAACAAAGGAAGTTAAGAGACAGTTATAGAGGGAGGGCCATCCCAGAATTCATAGTGATGGTGAAACCCCTGTATTAAAACTACACGGCCTGTAGTTACACTAGAGGAGATTTTCTATTGGTCGGAGTGTTAGGATAGCCTCCACCTCCAAAGCAAAATCTTACTTTCTTTTGTAATTCATTATGAATGAATACTAGAAATGTTGGGTTTTGCCACTACAGACCGATATCAACAGAGAGAGAGGCCTAACTCTATTGGCTGTGGCTTAGACAGTAGCCCCTGAGTGAAAAGGTTGTGGGTTCAAATCCCACTCCGAGAGCCAAACACAAAAATCTAGGCTGAAACTCCAGCCCAATACTGAGGGAGTGCTGCACTATCAGAGCTACAGTCTTTTGGATGAGATGTTAAACCAAGGCCCAGTCAGATCAGGCGGATGAAAAGGTCCCACAGCCTTTTTTACAAAAAGAGCAGGGGATTTATCCCTCGTGTTCTGGTCAATGTTTCTACCACAATAAAAGTTGATTACCTGGTCATTATCATGTTGTTGTTTATGGGAGCTTGCTGTGCACCAAGTGGTCGATGTGTTTCCTACATTACAGCTTCAAAACTACCTCACTGGGTGTAAAGCACTTTGCAATGTCCTGAGATTATGAAGGATGCTGTATCACTGCAAGTCTCTTTTTATTTCAAGTGACCACAGACCTCTGAGGTTTCTGAGAAGCCGGGCCACAATGAAAAGATGAACTAAATTGGCAGAATCTCCCTTGCCTTTGTTTACCTTTAGCTGTTGAGCTTTATTTTTGATCTTTGCCAATGTAAATAGACCAGTTTTGAGAGAATAGCCCGTTTTTGACCATTGCTGTCCTGGTTATTGGAAAAAAATGAGAAATCAAGATGGGTTGAAAATGTCAAATAACAATTGCCGTCATCCAATTCTCCATATTCGGCAGCACAGATTTAAAATCAAGGGTGAAATGTTTCAATCTAATCATTTCTATTGCCACCAAGTAAATCACACTTAAAATATCAGGTAGAGAACTTGTACAGAAAGGCATATGCAGCTCCAGAAGCCCATTGTTCAGTTGGAGCTTTATTTTGAATGAATTAATAGTGGTAATTGCACTACAAATGATAATGAGCCTCACTGAAACCTCACACTGCTTCCTCTGCTAGCGGAATCCAGAACGAGAAGCCAATCTTAAAATTAGTTCTATTTAATAGTGAAAGCAGGAAGCACATTTTCACACAAAGGGCAGTGGAAATCATAAACTTACCACCAAATAAGGAGGCAGTGTAGTGATATTGTCACTGGACTAGTAATCCAGAGACCCAGGGTAATGCTCTGGAGTCCTGGGTTCAAACCCCATCACGGCAGATGGTGGAATCTGAATTCAGTAAAAATCTGGCACTGAAAGACTAATTAAAGTCAATGTCATAAAAACCCATCTGGTTCACTAAGGGAGGGAAATCTACCATCCTTACCTGGCCTAGCCTACATATGCCTCCAGGCCCACAGCAATTGTGGTTATGGTTGACTCTTAACTGCCCTCTGAAATGGCCTGGCAAGCCATTCATTTGTATCAAACTATGAAGACTATAAGGAATGAAACTGGATGTACCACTCAGCATTGACTAAGACACCGGAAATGACAACGGCAAACTTAGCCCTATCAACCCTGCAAAGTTCTCCTTACTAACATCAGGGAACTTGAGCCAAAATTAGAGAGCTGTCTGACATAGCCATGCTCATGGAATTATACCTTACATCACCATCACCATTCTTGGGTGTGCCCTATTCCACCAGCAAGACAGATGCAGAAGAGGTGGTGGCACAGTGATATGCAGTTGGGAGGGAATTGCCCTGGAAGTCCTCAACACCAGCTCTGGGGCCCCATGAAGTTCCATGACATCAGGCCAAACATGGGCAAGAAAACCACCTCCTGATTACCACGTACCACACTCCCTCAGCTGATGAATCAGTGCTCTTCCATGTTGAACAGCACTTGGAGGAGGCACTGAGGATGAGGGTACAGAATATACTCTGGGTGGGGGACCTCAATGTCCATCACCAATAGTGGCTCAGTAGCACCACTACTCACCGAGCTGGCCAAGTCTTAAAGGACATAACTGTTAGACTGGGTCTGTGGCAGGTGGTGAGGGAACCAACAAGAGGGAAAAGCATACTTGACTGCATCCTCACCAACCTGCCTGCTGTAAATGCATCTGTCCCTGACAGCATTGGTAAGAGTGACCACTGCACAGTCCTTGTGGATACACTCCATCATGTTGTGTGGCACTACTGCTAAATGGGATAGATTTTAAACAGATCTAGCAACTCAAGACTAGGCATCCATGAGGTGCTGTGGGCCATCAGCAGCAGCAGAACTATACTCAACCACAATCTGTAACCAGGGGTGTGGTGAGAGTGACTGCCCTTGACATCAAGGCCGCATTTGACCGAGTGTGGTATCAAGGAGCCCTAGCCAAAGTGGAGTCAATGGAAATTAGCGGAAAACTCTCCACTGGTTGGATTCATATCTAGCACAAAGGAAGATGGTTGAGGTTGTTGGAGGTCAGTCATCTCAGTTCCAGGGCATCACTGCAAGAGATCTTCAGGTTAGTGTCCTGGGCCCAACAATCTTCAACTGCTTCATTAATGACCTTCCTTCCACCATAAAGTTAAAAGTGGGGATGTTCGCTGATGACTGCGCAATGTTCAGCACCATTTGCAACTCCTCAGATGCTGAAGCATCTATTGGCATCTACCCGGCAATGTGGAAATTGTCCACAAAAAGCCGGACAAACCCAACCCAGCTAATTACCGTCCCATCAGTCCACTCTCCATCATCAGTAGAATGATGGAAGGGGTCATCAACAGTGCTATCAAGTGGCACTAACTAAAAATAAACTGTTCACTGAATGCAATGTCCAAATGCAGCAAGACCTGGACAGTATCCAGGCTTAGGCTGACAAGTGGCAAGTAACATTCGAGCCACACAAGTGTCAGGCAATGACCATCTCGAAAAAAAGAGAATCTAACTATCACCCCTTGACTTTCAATGGCATTACCATCACTGAAACTCCCACTATCAATATCCTGGGGGTTACCATTGACCAGAAATTGAACTGGACTAGCCATATAAAACAGGTCAGAGCCTAGGAATCCTGCGGCAAGTAACTCACTTCCTGACTCCCGAAAGCCTGTCCACCATCTACAAGGCACAAACCAGGAGTTTGATGGAATACTCCCCACTTTACTGGATGATTGCAGCTCCAACAACACTCAAGAAGCTGGACACTATCCAGGACAAAGCAGTCCACCTGATTTGCACCACATCCACAAACGTTCACTCTCTCCACCACCGACACACAGTGACAGCAGTATGTACCATCTACAAGGTGGACTGCAGGAACTCACCGAGGCTACTTAGCAAGCACCTTCGAAGCCCATGACCGCTACCATCTGGAAGGACAAGGGCAGCAGACACATGGGAGCACCACCACCTAGAAGTTCCGCTCCAAGCCTCTCACCATCCTGCCTTGGGAATATATCGCCGTTCCTTCATTGTCGCTGGGTCAAAATCCTGGAACTCCCTTCCTAACAGCACTGTGGGTGTACCTACACCACATGGACTGTAGCGGTTCGAGAAGGCAGCTCACCATCAGCTTCTCAAGGGAAATTAGGGATGGGCAATAAATGCCTGAATGGCAGGGCAGGCTGGAGTACCTGAATGGCCTCCATCCACTCATCATGCCTCAAACTGTTCTATTTCAAGACTTCCAGGTTACCATATTTGTACTTCAAAAAGGACACACTTTGATGTCAGTTTGTCTCTTTACAAAATGATTGCATGCTTGCTCAGAAGAAACTGAGTTTGAGTACTCTAGTTAATAATAACAGCTGACAAAGACTTCCTCCTCTGTGTGCCTGGAGACATAAAAGCACTCTGCATTTTGTAATATCTTTGATTGTTTTCAGCCCTTGATGCATTAGTAGATTTTAATAGAGTTGCTTTCACATTCAACCTCATTAACTAAACAAAAGTAATTTAAAATTCAAGTCCTTTTTTTTGCTTTCTATAAGTTCCTTTCAGTATAGTGACCACTAGTGACTATGAAGGACAGTGTCAAACCACAAAGCTAACCTGTGAAATAGTAAGCCAGGTTTATCACCTCCACCCTATTCCCAGATCCAAATCATCCACAGGGACCAAGAACTAGTGAGTTCCCTCAATCTTTCAAACGAAAAAAATAAGAAAGACTTGCATTTATATAGCACCATTAATGACCACAGGACTTCCCAAAGTGATTTACAGGCAATCAAGTATTTTTAAAGTGTAGTCTGTGCTGGAATGTAGGAAATGCGGCAGCCAGTTTGCACATAGCACAAACAGCAATGTGACACTGACCAGATACTGTAATGTTTTTGTGATGTTATGATGTTGACTGACGGATAAACATTGACAAGAATACTGGGAATGACACCCTGCACTTCTTGGAAATGTTTTTTTGATTTCCGAGGAGATGAGTGTCACAGGCAAGGCCAGCATGTATTACCTATCCTGTATTAAGCTTATGAAAGTGGTGGTGAGCTGCCTTCTTGAACAGCTGCACTCCATGTGGTGTAGGTACACCCACGGTGCATTAGGAAGGGAGTTCCAGTGTTTTGACCCGACAACAATGAAGGAATCGTGATAGAGTTCCAAGTCAAGATGGTGTGTGGCTTGGAAGGGAACTCACAGGCGGTGGTGTTCCCACATGTCTGCTGCCCTTTTCCTTCTAGGTGATTGAGGTCACTTATTAAGAAAGTGCTGTTGAAGGGGCCTCAGTGAGTTGCTTGTAGAAGGTACACACTGCTGTCATTATGTGCCAGTGGTGGAGGAAGTGAACGTTACAGGGAGAAGGCGGGAGAATGGGGTTGAGAAACTTATCAGCCATGATTGAATGGCAGAGCAGACTCGATGGGCCGAATGGCCTAATTTCTGCTCCTATGTCTTATGGTCTTATGGTTTAAGGTGGTGGACAGGATGTCAACAAATGGGCTGCTTTGCCCTTGACGGTGTCGAGCATCTTGAGTGTTTTTGTAGCTGCACACATCCAAGCAAGTGGAGAATATTCCATCACACTACTGACTTGTGACCTGTAGATGGCAGACAGGCTAGGGGGAGTTGGGAGGTGAGTTACTCAGTGCAGAATTCCTAGCCTTTGACCTGCTCTTCTGGCCACAGTATTTATATGGCTGGTCCAGTTAGGTTTCTGGTCAACAGTAATCCCTAGGATGTTGATGGTTTTGATGATAGTGCTGTGGAAATTTTTACAATGCCTGAGAGGGCAGACATAGCCTCAGTTTAATGTCTCATCCAAAAGACAGACTCTCACTGGAGAGTCAGCTTTTTGACTTTTGTGCTCAGGTCCTGGGGTGGGATTGTGCCATATTGCTCACAGTACATGCACAGCCTTGCCAAGAAACCTCAATATACCAACGCTCTCTGTTGACAAGTGTCATACAATCAACATGTACAATGACTTCATAACATAAATATCAATTTGCATTTTTGAGAGCTCAATATAAATTGATTATTAAAAGAATTATGACTGAAGAATAGCAGATGGCTAAGTTGTTAAAAAATTCACACATGGGCAAACAGCTTGTCTAAGCTCACACCTGAAGAATGTAGAGTGAGATACCGGAGGGCCACTGGCATTCCTCGAGCCAACCCTCAGCAAGGCAGGAGGGGGGGTGGAAACTAATGGAAAATGGGAAAGTTTTAAGAAATTCCTCACAAGCTCACAAGTGCAACCAAAGACTCCGTATCTCTGAATAATGAGCTCCTCCAAGAACTATAAAGTATCATTTGAATTCTCTTCCCGCTTTATTTATCAGCCCATAATCGTTTGCATGTGTGTGCAAGGTGCATTCATTTACTTGAATCTCAATGTAATGGTGAATCTTCTTTGCTTGTTCTTCTGTCACTTCATAATAGCCCTGATGTTTTCAAATTATTCCATGGCCTCACCCCCTTCCTACATCAGTAACCTCCTCCAATCACCTGCTGAGATATCTGCACTCCTCTAATTCTGGCCTCTTGAGCACCCCCAATTTTCATCACTGCAGCATTGGTGGCCATGTCTCAGCCCTAATATCTGCAATTCTGTCCCTACACCTCTCTACCCCGCCTTCCTCCTGTAAGACACCCCTTTAAACCCAGCTCTTTGACCAAGCTTTGGGTTATCTGACCTAGTATCTCCTTATGTGGCTGAGTCATATTTTGTTTTATAATGCTCCTGCGTAGCGTCTTGGGTTAGGGTTCATTATGTTAAAGGTGCTACATAAATTCAAGTTGTCACGGTTGTTGTTGGTGCAACCGGAATCCAAACTGAAATGCAGCATCACAAGGATTAACACCTGCTATTTATAGATTTTGTATTTTAACACTCAAAACAGATGGGTTTCTTCTTGGTCACCATTCCCCCTGCTGTGCAGCAAATAGAATAATGGATGAGGAACTGCAGCATACAAGTTTTCAATGCGCTGTTGATTAGACCATAACTCACCTTCATTAATTATCAGCTCGGCTCCCTCCTGGAGAGAAAAATCATACCCCACAAGCCCATTATCCATCAACCTGCATTTATCCTGGTGACTGTTATTTACAACTCAGAGGTTATCATTCAGTTTAAGAAATTAGACTGAGCAGTTTTTTCTGGAACTGTAATAAATCTTACATGGAATCTCGAACCTATTCCTGTCCGATTCTCTTTTCGTTTTATTTTGAACCTCTTATTCAGAGGTTGAACTAATTTAGTGACAGGCCAGCAGCGAGGAATTCACATACATTCTATTCTTTCAATATGTCACTTTCCCAACCAAGCATTTGACGTTTTTGCATACCTCCGTGCCCAGATGATGTTCAGTTTAGTGTTTCCTTTATCAGTGGTCACTCATGCAGCAGTTATATTTTCTAAACATCGCTGCAAATAGAGGTACCAGTATCTGGTAGGCGGAAATCGGTTGATCACAAAAGCTGGCTGCAAATTTGAACAAGTCGTTGACAGCACTGTCAAAGATTTGGCTGCAAATCTCATGGAGAAAAGGACCTGCAGCCATTTCACAAGACCTCCAGCGTGCTGCGAGGCACTAATCGTGGAATGAGCCAGCAGAGACGGAGGTCATTCGGCCCATTGTGCCCATGCTGGCTCGTTGAAAGAGCAATACAATTCGACCACTCTGCAGACCTTCCCCATGATTCCATAAATTTTTACCCTTCAAGTGTGTATCCAATTTCATTTTGAAAGATAAGAGTGAATCTGCTTCCACCACTCTTCCTGGCAGTGCTCTCGCGATCACACCATCACTGGATAAAAAATGTTTTCCTCATATCACCTCTGCTTCGCTCACCAGTGACCTTAAGAATTGGACACTACAGGCCTGGAAAGCACAAGTGCTCGTTGGAAGGTTGATTCGTGCTTCTCAGTGTAGAACATTGCCAGTAGAAATGTCATTGCCACACAGTCTATTTTTTCAGCAAAGCCTATATTACTGTAGTGCTCCAGTGTCTGCATCAGTTTGTATGGTTCGGGACCATCATTGTTAAATAAAAAAGACAATGATTGTACATGAATAAAATAATGTAGCCGTTTTTTGAATGTCAGAAAGTTATGTGCCTATAATGGAAGGTTCTGTGGGATTTAGGTTCATGGGGAAGAATTTTCCCCCCATTGGGGGGGAAAGTGCAGGAGCGAGTGCACCTCCGATCGGCACCGCCAATTGGGGGCCCGCCGCCATTTTACGTGGGCGGGCCAATCAAGGCCCACCCAGCGTGACGTCTGCCAGGAAGCGCTATGCGCTCCCTGTGCGGGCGGGGCTGGGGGTGGGAGGGTGGAATTCCCTCAGCCGGAGTGCGCTCTTTCGCGCATGCACACGAAAGAGCGCACTGATCTCCCTGAGGCTAAGTGCGGCCTCAGGGAGATCGGCGTCAAATTTAAAAATGGTGAAGGGGCAAGAAATAAAATCTCCCTGACATGTCCCCTCATGTGACACTGTCACATGAGTTGGGACATGTCCATCACTTTTAACCAAACATTTATTAAATTTTTTAAAACCCTCATGAAACCTCATCCCGCCCGTGGATGAGGGCTTCATGCTTTTTCTGAAACCCGCCAGGGCTCCCGGCCTGCCCGCCAGCCTTAAGGTTGGATAGGCAGATCCATGAATAAGCTTAATTACTTTTTGAATGGCCTCAATAGGCTGTTGACTGGCTGGCGGGCGAACAGCTGATTCGGCTGCGCCCCCGCTGACCTGAAAATTGAAATGAGGCGGGGTGACGTTGGGAGTTCCGCCTGACATCATCCCGCGTTGTTTTACGTGTTGGCGAGTGGGGGGTCAGGGCCCCGCTCACTGACCTAAATATCCCGGCCACGGTTTCTGGAAACTGGGCTTGAATT
Organism: Cetorhinus maximus; assembly: GCF_964194155.1. Taxonomy (NCBI): domain Eukaryota; kingdom Metazoa; phylum Chordata; class Chondrichthyes; order Lamniformes; family Cetorhinidae; genus Cetorhinus; species Cetorhinus maximus. Next base: position 15,803,463 of record NC_135882.1, on the reverse strand, counting down.
CAGCGCAGGATCGTGGGATGAAAGTCTACTTTTGCAGGTGGCTGTAAAGACGTGCTGTCAAATGTCTTTAGGAGATGAGCACCCATAACAAAACAACCCCGTTCGCAATCAAAGAGAGTTGGATGGGGAGTAGGAACACACAAAATTGGAAAGCAGGAAAATGCCAGCTTTGCCCATCAAGCTTGTCTTATGACATGATGACTGGACCAATCATCTCTAAATATACCTTCCACCCACCTCACACCCGCAACCTCCCCCCACCCCAGCAGTCATGTAATCTCTTGCGAGAGGCAAAGGCAGAAGCCTATTGCAGTGATAACGTTCTTTCATAGTTTGAGTGGTGGCACAGTTGGGGGAGAGTCTTATTGCAAACTAGCACCATAAAGATAGCGGAGTATTTTCTAAATTTTCTATTTATAACCAAATTGTAAATGTATTTAAGAACATAGAAATAGGAGCAGGAGTAGACCATTCAGCCCCTCGAGCCTGCTCCGCCATTCAATGAGATCATGGCTGAACCTCTGCCTCAATACTATTTTCCTGCACTATCCCCATATCATTTGATCTTTCTAATATGTAGAAATCTATCAATCTCAGTCTTGAACATACTCAATGACTGAGCCTCCGCAGCCCTCAGGGGCCGAGAATTTCAGCGATTCACCACCCTCTGAGTGAAGAAATTCCTCCTCATCTCACTCCCGAACAGCCTTAACCTGAGGATCATTATTTCAAATAATAATCTGTGAGGGATATATTGCCAAACCTAGTAACAAGGGGGACACTACATCCCTATCCAGGTAGACTACACTGGATCAATCATTGATTCATACAATCCTATGCTCAACTCCAACACTCGGCAATAATAGTGAATTAGCGTTATGCTCCCAAATATTGAAGTCCTTTACCTTGGTGAGAACATAAATTTATTCAGAAAGCATTTGACAGAAGGAATATATCACTGACCTGTCAATCAACTAGCTGAAACCTAGCTCCTAGGTGCCAATTGCATAGTAATTGCTATGGTATTGCAGCCTACGCAAGAAATTTCTATTTTATGCCGTAAGATGGCTTATGCTGCAATGTGTGACAAAATGCCAGACAATTATATTGTGCCTGGAATAAATATTAAATTAAATTATACAACACATGCTCTAAATGATCGTGCTAGTCAACATACAGTGTAAGTGCGACTTTCTGAGAGAATAACATGAGGCAGCCCAAGCAGGGTGTTAGATCTTGACAATCGGCTTCCTTACTGAGGAGGAACTGGCCCACAACCTTGTGTGAGGTACCATTCCAAGTTTGCAACATTGCCAAGTGGCCTCTAGGTTGAAAATTGCCATTGGAATCAACAGAATGTTCCAATTCAGAAAGGTTAGAATAAAAACCTAGGAGAAAAGGCATAGGAAACAAGAGGTTAAAAAGTAGAGGTGGTGATGTAGATTTTCATGTGATTGCTTCCTTCAGGCGATGGGGGGGAGACAGAGTGAGATGAGGGAGGCCTGAACTATTTCAAGGTCGGGCCCCAGTAGTGACTGGTGCTTTCAGAGCTGATTTGGAGTGAGCAGAAAACCCTAATTATAGCCCCATAAAAATGGTTTACAAATCTTGTGTGCGGCCTGCATTGGTCCCTATATTTTCTACACCTGCCATTGTGTTAGTGGTAGATAGCCCTCCTCGTCAAGTTACTCTTCTGGTGCGAACAAAAGTTATGTCAGGCCCCAAATATTTTTTCCTTTACTTTCTCATAGGGTGTGAGCATTGCTTACTATACACCAGCATTTGTTGCCCATCTCTACTTGCCCTTGAACTGAGTGGCTCGTTAAGCCATTGTACTTAAGAGTTAATCACATTGCTGTGGGCCTGGAGTCACATGTAGGCCAGACCAGATAAGGATGGCAGATTTCCTTCCCTAAAGGGCATTTGTGAGCCATTTAGGTTTTTAGAGCAATCAATGACAGTTATCATGGTTGTTATTACTAAGACAGCTTTATATTCCAGATTAATTAATTGAACTTAAATTCCACCAGCTGCTATGGTGGGATTTGAACCCATGCATCCAGAGCAATAACCTGGGCCCCTAGGTTACCAGTTCAGCAACATTACCACTAGATCACCATATTTTCAGGAATGGAGAGAGGTGAATGCCAATGTGATGATCCTCCATTGTCAAAGCAAACCATCTTAAAACGAACGGAAGAAAGACTGATATGTCCATAGATATGACAAATCCAAGGAGGTCTGTGCATCATCCCATTATCAGTGTACATGAAGGACAGAATAAAATTGCCATTTTTGGTAATCTGAATTTACAGCAACAGTAAGTATACACAACAATGATTGTGCAGTTACTGATTTCTAGTTGATGAACATTTTTCATTACTTCACTTGCATTTTTATCATAACCTTCGTACAGGGTTAATTGTTGTAAGATTTCTGGCAGTTTTAAAAGGACAACGGTTTAAGACATCACCAGGCTGGGCAACTTCCAAACATAGAGTGAGCTTATGAAATAAGGTGGGTGGACCTCTAATCTTCAGCTCTGCTTTCTGCAGAGAAAGGGGTTCTTTTAATGTTATGGAACCATGGTTGTTTCATATTTGTAAAGCTCTGCAATAAAGGTAATGGGAGTGAATTTCGTCTCCATAGTGCCAGCCCTCCAGTCTGTACCAGCAGCCACTTCTGGGTACGGCCCGTGTAGTGTGCCATCTTGAGAAGGGTGCCTACATGTATGTCCCCAGGATGTGCTGGACTATCCTGATGTCACACAGCCTTGCAGATTGATGTGATGCCCATTTCCCCAGTTTGGGCAATGCAGGCCCATTGTACCGATTTACTCATCACTCACCAAAAACCAGGCCTTCAGCCTCAAGAGAGGCCCGGCGCTAGCACTTAACTGACAAGTAAGGTGATTTTTAAGAGCTTCTGGGATTGCAAAGTGTCTTAAATACTTTGTAGTGTTTTTGGAGGAGCTGCCTTGAATTGCTGAATTTAGCAGGGAGTGCTGCTGCATCCTCACAGGGAGAATGGAAGAGTAGGTAGGTGACCTGTCTGCTCAAAGACTGCAACCAGAGCCAGGGAAAGAAATCATGGGCCCTGGTGCTTCTTCTGTTCCTGGGTCCCTTATCCCACCCCCCCAACCACCCCCCCATCCCCACACACTCCCATCCCTTTAACATTCCCCCTCACATCCTTTGGGTGCCCAGAATTGTGAACCATAGTCACAGGGGCTGAACCATTTTATATAGCTTTAGAAAAACTTCATGGCTTTTGCACTCTGTGCGTCTATTTATAAAGCCCATCAAAAGCTCCAGTTTCAGTATGACGCATTTTACAACCATGGCTCTGTCAGACAGTTGCACACAAATTGGTCATTCATGTTATGAAACCAGCTCTGCTTCTTTGAACCTGGCCCTATGAAACATTTGGAAAGCAACCTACTAAAGACTTGAACCTCACAAGTACCGCAAACAACAACCTCATGTACAAATGAGAATAACTTGAACTAACAGTGACATATTCTATTGGTGCAAGACTCCTGATTTCATTTCCAAGTTTAAAAATGGCATAATCTTTCAGCAAATTAACACCAACCAACTCACCTACAATAATGTGCTATTTCTATCCACATAAGTGGGCTTTGTTAACAGAAAAAATACACCTTGCGCTGAGTGTTAAATATTTTCTCACTTTAAACTGAAACTAATCACACTTACAAATTCCCAGTGTAGAGCAATAATAGGAAAGCAAAGTTCTACAGATGCTGGAAATCTGCAATGTAAGCAGCAAACGCTGGAAATACTCAGCAGGCCAGATAGCATCTGGGGAGAGAGAAACTGAGTCAATGCTTCAGGTCCATGATTTCACTAATTTTGACTAAGGGTCACTGACCACTGTTTCTCTCTACACAGATGCCGCCAGACGTACTGAGCATTTCCAACACTTCCCATTGCTATTGAAACAAAAATAACCCCTTTTGCCAGCCCGGCAAAAAGCAATCAGACTTCTTGTGAGCCTCTCACTCCCCCTTCAGCAAGAAACCCGGCAGCAGCTGCCTGAGATCTGGTTTGGTACAACATTAAACATGGATTTCAAAAAAATAGTTAAGGTATGAAGAAAACATAAACAGCTTGCAAAGCAAAAGAAAAATCAATATCAAAGCAATAAATTGATCATTTTTTTAAAAAAGTTAATAAAAATGACCATTACAAAATGTGAAGCAGCAGAACTAACTAATAAAAACTTTTTGCATTTTCGCTTAACAAGCAGAGCTAGAGATAGACCCCAAGTCCTGGTCACCAGGGAAGGAGGAGGGGACCAGTGCAGAGCTAAGGAGTTGGGTTTAACTAACACCTTGCATTTGCCTCTGGTGGTGCACACTCTGAGCTGGCCTCGGCTGAGTTCATCAAAATGGAGGTTGGAAACATGTTGCCTTTCAGCCTGAGGTTTTCTCCACAGCTGGCCCAGTGTGGGGATAGATTTTTGGGGAGTAAGGAGTAAGAGGACAGGATGGTTTGTGTGCGTGTGTGTGTGTGTGTCCAGCTCACTCCCAGTCTCAGGGTTTTCACTCTCTTGCACACACACTCACTTGCTCACTCCAACGCACACACTCACACACACACTCACTCTGTCACACACAAACTCACTCACTTTCTTTCACACACACAATCTCACTTTCACACACACTCTCACTCTCCCTCACACACACTGACTCTCACACATACTCACTCTCACTCTCTCTCTCACAAACACACACACACTCTCATTCTCTCTCATACACACACACACGTACAGTCTCACCTCCTTTCTTTTGGACTCTGTACTTTTAGATACACCAAGGATTTGTTTATCTATTTTTATGGCCTTGTGCACTTCTGCTCCATTTTTAACAATAACCCTCTGCTTCATTTAACATCTTAACATTTTTGAGGCTTGCATTTCCTTTTCTTATTCTTTCTTCCAAAGTCTACCACTTCAAGCTTTTCTATGTTGAACTGCGTCTGGCCAATCTTTGACTCTTTCTGCATCGTACCAGTCTATGTCCTGCCCTGGTCTTTCACAATCAGCATCAGTCTCTAAGTCCCGGAATCGGGAGGTCTGGAGATTAACAGCACTGAGGAGGAGTTTGGGAGGGCTGTGAAGGTGGCAAGACGTTCTTCCTCTCAACCCTGCCTCACGTTCCAACCGCCCTAGGCCTCGCACTTGCTGCAACCGCCGCTCCTCATGGCCTCCCCAGCCTGCACCGCCATCTTGACTCCTGCAGTCCTTGGGTGACCCGGTGCCCTGCGTGGGAGGGTGAGAGCACAGCCAAGTGAGAGCTACATCACCCAGAATGCAACCTGGCCGTCAAAACAAACGGCCACATGGACTCGGGCTCTCCCTCCAGGGCAATCGGATCTCGAGCGCTGGAGCTTTGTCCCGGAGTGGAGCGCCCACCGCACGCTTGTGTGTGGTCTCAGCGAGGTGTGAGGCGGCCACATGAGAGGGGGGCAGTGCTGCCTAAGCCTGGGCCAACCACCCCCACCCCCGGGCCCGCTCGAAGGCACAGGCACCAGTGATTAGCACCGTTTACACTTCCCTCTCCTGGGCCCTGACTGCAACCCTAGTGCTGTAGTCCCTCTGGCACCTGCAGCTTGACAGGGCGATGGAATAGAAGTTGCGAGAGGGTAGGCTCTGCGCGATATGTTGTGTCTTAGAGCCAAACTCCTCCATGCTCCTTGAGAGTGACAGGAGGCCTTCTGGAAGGCCAGCCATTGCAGCCAGTATCGCGATGTGCATGTCCATCAGCATTCTCCAGCATGCTGCCTCTTTCAGTTCCCCATCTGAGTCCCCTATAGCCGGCCGCTTTGCGACCATGCTATCTAATGAGCTGGCACATGAACAGTCCTTTACTCCTGGCATGGCTGCAGCCCACTTGTGCCCGATGGCTCACCATGCGCTGATCCCAACCCTACTCTAGCCTCCAAGACACGTGCAGTTCCAATGTCCTAGCTGGTGGCTGCGAGTTTCAGATCGAGTGACGGGGCCTCTTCATCAGTGCTGTTGCTGCTGCCCTCTCTCCTTTTCCTCCTTGCCTGCTGTGGCTGGGCAGGCTGCAGCGCTCGGGCAACTGAAAACAGGAACTCAGATGGGGAAGGCTGGGGTGAGGGGAGGCGGTTGGGGTTGGAAGGAAGACGTCCATAGTCAAACCAGCAGCAGCATAGTCTTCATGCCAGATAGCAGGATGAGGATGAGCTGGAGTTGAGAAGGGGCAAGAGGTAGGAACATACAGTCATCCTCAGTGTTCTCAGTGATGCCAGATACCATGGGTTCTGTCACAGCCCTCCCCATGATGCTGAGAGTCATTCCCTCTGAAGGGCTCAGGAGATTCAGACGTCCTTGTCCCCTGTTGGTACTGCTCTGCTCCATTCAATTGTGTGTCACCTTGTTCTGCAAGAGAGAGGGAAGAGTGTCACTGATTGTGGTGTACTGTGTTTAGGTGATGTGTCTGCCATAACTCAATAGCTAGAGAACTCAATGCAAAGGCAGCGAGAGGTGGGCATGAGGCTGGCAGCAGTGGTAGGTCTGTGAGCCTGAGGTAGTGCATTTGGATGTTAGGTATGAATCCTGATCACTGAGTGATAGGTGTGCATTGTGCTGCATCGAGCAGCTTGAGAGGTTGGTAGTGTAAGTAATAGGAGATGCCAAGTGAAGATGCGTCTACTGACCTTGACCATCTACGTCAGGTCATTAGACTTTTTTTTTTTACTTAAAATTTTCCTTTATTACGAATCATGTAAAATCTTTTACAAGTTCATGCGCTCTTGGTAGCCTGAGTGCGCTTCTTCTTGACCACAACTGGTTTCTGACTCTTCAGAATGGCACTGACTCGACGAAGTGCAGCCATGCGAAGATCCTTTCGGTAGTTGTTCTTACGGATGATGTGTCGCAAACTGTTCAGGGTGGCGCGGCCATTCTTGTTGATGGTGATCTTTTCATAGGATGTCCCTGGTTTGCGTTGACCTGCCCGCTTTTTGAGGACAACCACCACTCCTTTTCCGTCGGCTGCTGGCTCTACGCCTACAGTTTGGCGGTGAATAAGCCCATTGTAACGGAAAGGGTTTCTGGACTTCAAGTTGTTGGGCTCGGTGCTGTAGACCTGCTTGTTCCTTTTAATCAGGAAACTGGAGCAGTTCCGGATGATCATCCACTGGAGATGAGCTGACATTTTAACCACCTGCTCCCGTCGCCGCCGTGGTACAGTTGCCAGGTCCTGGGGTCAGATTCTGGGAATTGACTTCCCTGGTCATCTGGTCCCAATCCCTTCTGAGCCAATCCTTGAGGAATTCTTGGCCACCCATGGAAACATGGTGCCCCCCGCCATCTGCCCACCTCCATCACTAAAGCCTCCAGTGCCACATCCATGACCCTGGAGACCCTCTCTGTCCTGGGTCCTATTTTCCTCGTTTAGAATTGCAGCAACGGAATTTGGCAGCAACCTCCTGCCATTCAGTGCACCTTCCATTTAAGAGTGACAGACCGCGTTTAAGAACAGAAGGTTGGCTGCACCATGTGCTGTCAGCACAATACTGTTGGGCCCCCTGCTGAGCGCAAAGGCAAGCCACAGCATGGGGGCCATTCTGCCCTACCCTATAGCCATGAGAATGAGGTGGCAGCACCAAATTCTGGAGCTGCCCACCTTCACAGGGACCGACACAAGCAGGTCATGAATTGCCCGATTAATGGCATGATCCAATTTTCAGGCCTATTTTTCTCCACATTTACCTTCCTTTGCTTGGGGCCATCGGTTTAGGATCAGTAGCCATCGCTGTATTCCTCCAATGTTAAAATGTGAAATGACTCAGCTCCTGAATTCCTGTAAGGAGTGTAGCTTTGGCCTTTGATGGTAATTTTGAGTATGACTCACTTAACAAGTGAATTTGATCCCTTGCAGGAGATAACAGCCACCTCCCAGCAACCATCTCTGTTTTTTCCACAACAAGCCTTAATGGATTCCCTGGCATCAGTTCAACTTCAGTTCAATGCACAAAAATTTAAAAACTCAAGAGGGCATGTGGCATAACGTGTGTTGCTGCTGTCCATCCATGTGTGGACTGTACGTGTCACCTTGGCTCCAGTTGGTAGCCCAGTTACCTCAGAAATTTGGAGCTTATCATTTGGCTACGACTCCAGTGCAATACTGCCAGAACGCTAGATTTTTGGAAGCGCGACAGTCCTTACAGGAATTCAGGAGCTGAGTCATTTCACATTTTAACATTGGAGGAATATTATCTGTTCAGGTGGATACTAAAGGGTTTTCCTGGGAATCACATAGGCACGATCCTGATGTCGGGGGAGGATAACCGGCTGCCGATCTGACCAAAGCCCCATCACTGGGACTTAAAAGGTCCAAAGCAAATGGAACAGATTCCCAGTAAGCACTGTACTCCAGTCTAGCGTCATGCCCCCAGCCAACCCGCCCTCCCTGAGCTCAAAGACTTTTGGAGCCACAGCATTTTAAATGCCAGCCTGTTGGCAGATTTGATCTTAAAAATGGAGGTGCATTGATAGAGTAAGTTGGGAGAAACTATTTCCATTGGCATCGGGGTCAGCAACCAGGCAACACAGGCCAAACATCCATGGGGTGATGAGGAGAATTATTTCTTACCACCTGAATGCCTAATTTGAAAAGATGGTGGTAGCAGGTTCAGTCATAACTTTCAGAAGGGATTTGGAAGATATACTTAGAAAGGAGGAATTTGCAGGGCTATGGGGAAGGTGCAGGTGGGTGAGGCTAATTGGATAGCTCTTTCAAAGAGCCAGCAAAGGCACGATGGGCCAAATGGCCTCCTTTTCTGCTCCATGCTTCTGTGACGAGCATGTAAAAAAATTAAAATACAAGTCCCACCAAAGAATTTGCCACTCCTCCCTGCTGAACACTGTCCAATTTTCCCGGATCACAGAGGGAATATGACTGGGATAACAAGTGCTTACTATAAGAGTAAAAATCATGCCGTAACTTCGCTGGAGCTGTGTCAGAAACCCCCTTTTCTGCTTGGTGGGGGCAAGGGGTTATAAGAAGAGTTAGCTGTGGGAGTTGTCTCTGATTCATGAGTGAGGAGAAGCTGGTGGGGATTTGTTTCTGCTCAGTGGTTGGAACTATGGAGCTGTGTTTCTGTTCATCTGGGAGGGTGGGGGGCAGGGGTGGGGGGGACAGGATTCCTTTTATATTTTCCTTTAATTTTTACATTGCACTCTCCATTTCCAGGCCACCTACGCAGCATCACTCCAGGAATCTGACTCTCTCTGACTTACAGAAGGTAACGCTGGTTTGTAATGCAGAGATGCTGCATTTTGAGTTAACGTTTTCATGTGGCCTACTCCTATTTAGACTTTTTTGATGGACTCATTTGGGTTATTTAAGAGATCGATTTTAGATGATATCATCAATGCAGTTAACATGTTATGTAATATTATGCCATCCATTCCTTATAGTTGCGGCCCATAATCCTCAGACTGCTCATGTTTAATGTATAATAGATAACAGCCAGAAATTTCATCATTGGTGCTCCTGCTCAGTTACCATAACTTCACTGGAATTCCCCCTGGTATGACCCCTGATTGGCTTACTGGAAGCTATGCTTGTTGAAAATAGGTGCAGGTTCCACCATGTGCTTCCTGTAAACCATAAAGCTGTACTAGGAAAGGTAATTGGTCTCAAGGGGCACAGAGGGCCCCAGGCAGAAGCTCAAGGATTTCCATTCGGAGTGACTTGGAGCTATCCTGCCTGACAGCGGGCATTTCAGGGCTGGTGCCACCGAAACACCCGTGTAGACTTTAGTTGTCCGCCCTGGCTATGCCAGTGATCCTGGGACATGTGATGGAGATTCTGGCTTGGGGCCAGGGCAGACGAGATATCACTCCCAACACTTGAGCTTGCAGAAATGAAATGGACACTTGCTCAGTGCCACCCGTTCCTTCATTCTCCTTTATTGTACCCTCACATCCACACCTTCCTGCTGCCCTATCACCCCCTCCCCTCTTTCTCTGCTCCTCTCAACTCCCTTCTAGTACATAGAAGTCATGTTCCTTCTCGTACATAGAAGGTACAGCACAGAGACAGGCCATTTGGCCCAGCTGGTGTTTAGGCTCCACATGAAACATGAATAAAGAACTTAAAAATGTTAAAAACACGTCCCCTCATGTGATTCTGTCGCATGAGCAGGGACAAGTTACAAATGAGTTTTAAAAAAGGTATTTTTTAATCACTGGTCGAAACCTCATCCCGCCCATGGATGAGGTTACGTAAAAAATCCAAAGGCCGCTTGGCCTATTTATCCAACTGCCAATGGTTGGACGGAGGGCAAAAAATCTGATTTAATTAATTGGTTAAGGGCCTTATTAGGCCTCTTAATTGTCGGCTGGCACGCTGCTGCCTCTCGCGCATGCCCACCGAGCGAAATATCGCGAGAGTGCGCGATGATGTCAGGACGCTCGCCTAACGTCATCGCACGCTATTTTACGCTCATTCAGGTCAGGCACGCGCCCACCTGACAAGGGAAAAATTCTGCCCTATATGTGCACTTCAGATACAGTCCAGTTACTTCCACCTACGATTGCTATGCATTCCAGTAAAATCAGTTTTGTCTATTCCAGTTCCCTGTACCAGAATCACACCTGTCCTAATTCTTTGTGCTTAATTGAGAGGAAAGAGATGACACACATTCACTGTCTTTTCAGATACACCTCATAGATCCCGCCAGTAGATTATTACCAAGCATATCTAACACTGTCTTCATGCACCAATGGCATCCATAGATTATATTTTTCCAAAAGGAAACATCTTGATTATAAACCATTTGCTAACCAAAACATACAGTTGCTTGGAGGTAATAAGAATGTATCCAACTATGCATCTTTTGGAGAGCCCTGGAAGTTCATCAGGAAGTTGAGACTATTCTGGTATGCATTTTCTACTGTGCAATGTTGAACTAAAAATGTCCCTTTATTCTGGAAGTGTGTATTGCTGAACATAAAAAAGTAGACCCTGTATGGAATACTGATACACTCATCTTAAGCATCTAAAGCATTCATTCAAAATACCTTTCTCTCCTAATTTAGTGGAGGCTTTGACCCATTTAAAATAAACACATTAACACCACCACTAGGATAGCAGAGAGAAGGAGTTCAGAAGAAAATGTTTCATATATGGACACTAGAATCCTATAGGGTAACTTCAGGCCATTAGAGTTTGACAAGTGCTTCTGACATTCTCAAGGTTCATCCTGATTGGAGTAAGATAACAGTAGGGACACTCAGGGAATTGTTTGTCTGCCTGTACTGCTGTATTTATGTTGCAAAGTGGGGCGGTCAGCGACTTATTTTTCGAAAATCCACTGTGCACTCTCTGCCTGAGGCCCTCGCCGCCCAATTTTTAAGCCGATCTCAACATAGACAGCCCGAAACATGCGATCCGTGCAAAATGGGAGTCTTTGGCTGATTGTTGGACCCTGACGCAATTTGCATGTGGCAGTGGGCAGAATGGCTGAACCATTCCAATATCGCTTCCCAATAAGTCCGTGGCACTGAATTATGTGTGGCTCAGAAGAAAAAGAATGAATTCACCTTCCTGACTGCACAAAAATCACCCCTTTCATTATTGGCCTCCCCTCCCCCAACCTGTTTAATTTATGATTTCCAGTTTAGCTCCACAGATAAACGATTTCCCACCCTTCCTCTGCAGACAAGTGAGCTGCTTGCCAGCATCATTGAGCACCAGCAGCTTGCTCAAGCTATGCAAATAAATCCCAGCCATAAAAATGGTTCTGGTTTCCTACGTGCTCCATAGGGCTGACGGGACAATCACTTCACCCATTGCCTTCCAAAAGTCAAAAATCAGCTTCATCAGGTTAGCAAATAAAAAGTTTCTTGTGGACATAAAACAAAAATGTTCAACTCTTAGCAGTTTCTCAATTTGAAGAATAACTAACTTTTTACATGCAATTTTTATCCAAATGATTTTCATGATATAAAATATTTTTTTCTTAAAGTAAATGCTCTACACCTCAAGTCACTAAGCAGACTAATATCAAAGATCTTGGTTTTATGAAAACATACATGATATAAATATATCAGATACTGATAATGCAAGTACATATTTTACATGAATCGATGATTGGAAATTATTTTACTGAAGATTTGTATAAATCTGCGACAGATAATATTACAGTTAAAACTTAAATCAATATGAAATATATTGAAGTCAGTATGAAATATGTTCTGTACAATAGATTCATCTGTAAATTCTTCATTACTCACTATCATATTGAAATAAGTGACAGGTCAAATGGAAGTTGCTGAATTCCCAGAGAGCTAGTTCTTGCGATCAAGCCTTGGAACTATCTGCCATTCAGGCTTTCTTCCTTAGCTGCTAAGCATGTGTTGGTCTTCAGCTGGGATTATCTATGGAACACTTCCTGGAGTGAAGCTTTTTATTGAGAACTTGTGGACAAGCTGACAGATCACAAAGACTTCCACTCTCAAAGACTTGCCCTTCACGACACCCCCAAGCTCTTTACAGCCAATGAAGTCCTTTTTAAATTGTGGAAACTGTTGTAATGAAAAAAAAAAATGGCAGCCAATTTGCTCAGACCAAGCTCCTATGCAGCAATTTGACAATGACCAGATAATCTGTTTTGGTGATGTTGTTGAGGGATAAGTATTGGTCAGGGCAGTGGAAGAATTCACCTGCTCTTCTTTGAAATAATGGCATGGGATCTTCTGTGCCCACCTGAGTGGGTAGGTGGGGCCTTGATTTCATGCAACTGTGCAACACTCCCTCTGAACTGTGGTGAGCACTAGCCAGGATTCTGTGGACCTTGTGACTCAGAAGTGAGAGTTCTACTAACTGAGCCACAGCTGACATGCACGGCACCTCTTGCAGCCTATTCACAGGGTAAGGCTGCCAGCAACATAAAATTAAACTTTAATTATCCTGGCTAATTAAAAGTGATGATTAGGAGTGAGGAGATTTGTCTTTTTAGCTATTCTGATATTGGAAGATATGTTCACATTTTAAAATTCAGAGCAATGCAGCTAATATAATTGTGGTATATCCACCCAAGTCAATTATTGGCCACAGGAGTATCAGCATTGACATATAGAATGCAAAGTAATGCTTTTCAATACCTGAAAGAATATAGGTGTAGAATGTAATCAATGTGTGGAAGTGTGTAACATGAAAAGGCCACTCGTCCATTTAACCCAACGTGGGCTCTGGTCAATGCATTCAGCCTTCTCTTTGAGCTGAGAAGTCATCCCCCTTAATCTTGTTTCTCCTTCAACAAATGATGGCTGTTAGTTGATCTCTTCAACCGTGAGTCTTTGATTTAGTGGCGTAGAATGAATGCGTGTCCTGAATGTGTCTAACTAAAATTAATCATATCAGCCTCCCTTCCCCCTACATTGCTGTTTGAAATCCACAACGCATCACAATGTTAGATCTTTGATGCAATTTGAAAGCTGGTATAAAATCTCAGCAAAGCCACCTTCAAAGGCTTGAATTTGCATTGTTCGCTATTATTAGGCATAATATGTATGAAATTCTTTTCTCCAATCTTTTCATGCCGGTATCACACAACACTCATGAAAATAAAGGCAGAGGAATTTTATTCTAATATGTTAAATAATGTTTCATTGTTATTATGCTAGGCCACCATACGGCATGGTGATCAATTGGTATGGGAATGGTCATTAGTCAGGATTTCATCCTATAAATTTTATCTTTAAAAATATCACTGAACAAAAAAGAATCATTTGTCTTTGCCTTCTTTGAGAAAGGCAATTGTAGTTTTGTCTTAGCAAATAAAGATAAATTGTGCTTCTGCAACTCTGGAGAATTCATTTTCTACTTTATATCGTTCATCCATTCAAAATGTACTGAGAATTATTAATGCCTGTTGTATCATGAAAAGCACCTGTGAATTTTAAAAGCTGCAGGGATGATTAATGCTCAATTATTGAAAGTGCCAGGTGGGATTTGAATGGATACCCAATGTTTAATGTAGTTGGATATTTACTACAAGTTATAACAAGCTAAAAGAAATCACCTTACATAAGAACCATCAGGGTTGAAGAAAGCCCATTCAGCCTTTTAGGTCTCAGCTTCTATACTTCCTGCTGTGGCTGTGATAAAACTTAAGAGCCAGCCTATTTGCATTGATCTACAACTTAGAGTATTAAGTTTAGGTCTAATAATGTAACAAATAATAAGGTGGTTTCATATACTTCTTTCTGACAAGGGGCAGGTCTATCTTTGTGTGTAGGTGGAATTCGTGCCTAGGTTGGACTTCAGTAATCTGCATCCCATGGTTATCCAATTAATATAACATTTGAATGGTCAGTGGTTTCTTCCCTCTTGAGGAATTGTGTATGACATTGAATTGTGTTGCAAGGGTGTTTTCTCACATTATTGTCAAGAAAATGAAAACAGGGTCATGCTTTCTTCAAGATGTAGACCGGGTGTTTCATTTGATAGGTCAACCAACGATCACTTAACTTGCCAAGGTATTCATTGGCCATGCGAGGTCTCGAGCAAGTGTGGACTGTCCAGTTTACCTGGTATCATAGTATTGATTTGTTCGGTGCTGGTTTTTATTAACAGCCCTGCATCTCAGAGACAACTTTTAGACTTTTGAAAGCCATTTTTCATTGACAATATTTCTTATTTGTGTCACTTCAGTCATCAAAGGAAAAGAGACATAACCAAGTAGGTGATCCATTTCTTTAGTTTACTGTTTGCATTGATACACATATTGAGCCTTTTGTGAGGGACTTACCCAGGTTTATTTTTTACGTAAAGCTTTTTGTCACAGATTTATAATCAAAAGTTACTGAATAATGGGGGATGGGATTTTCATTGCTTTAGGAAAGATTAGATAAAATTATATGAAGTATTGCAATCCATTTTATCTGTTAGTTTGCAAGTTGGCTGTATAATCTTATTTCTTTATAAACCTAATTAGTGGCTTAACCTGAACTGCATGATTTGTCAGTGTCATTTTTTTTTTCTGTCAGATCAATCAGATCCGTGGTGTAGTGTAGTCTCTTGCACTCCTTCCAACTTGTACCCTAACAGTATAAGGCACCATTATTTGCCCTATCCAAGATATTTTAAGGATAATATTGTTTTGGCTCCAAGGAAGTAAGGGGTTTGCCTAAGGAATCTTGAATAAAGTAGCCCACATTGTTACGTGGCAGCTAATTGTATTTTGAATTATACCAATCTTTTTGCTTTGATTGGCAAATGATTCCTAGGGCAGAATTTTTCTATCGTCAGGCGGTAGTGGTTGGGAAGCCTACCGCTGCCCACGATTGGGGCCAGACCACGATTTCATGCTGGCGGGCCAATGAAGGCCGATTAAGGCCCGCCCAGCGTGAAACACGCGCTGCAGCGCTCAGCACTGCCTGTGCGGGGCAGGAGGGGGTGGTGGTGTGGGGGAGGAGGGCAAGCGCACAGGTGCGTGCTGGAAAAGTTCCCTGAGGGACAGAGCTGCCTCACGGAGATGAAGAGTTTAAGAATTAAAAATAAAGAATTCTGAATTGTTAAAAAACATGTCCTGAGCGGGGACATGTTATTAATGAAACGTTTTAATTTTTATTTCATTTTTAATAGCTGTTGGAAACCTTATCTGCCCATGGGTGAAATTTCCTAAAAAGTGCAAAGGCTGTTTGGCCTTTTTGCCTGCCTGTCAACTGTAAGGTTGGACACGCAGCGAAAAATGACATTTAGTTAAATCTTTAATGGCCTTAATAGGCCTTTCAATGGTCGGCAGGCGCGCTGTCGACTCCCACGCGCGCACGGCGACTGAAATAGCGTGCGAGCGCGCGGTGACATCGGGACGCTCACCTGATGTCATCGCGCATCATTTTATGCTCGAGCGGGTTGGGCACGTGCCCACCTGCTCAGTGAATAAACCTGCCCCTGGTATTTATCAGTTTCTGAACAAAGTTTTCGTCATACCTGTACGTAGAGTTATATATATATTGAATGGAAAATACAGTACAGGAATAGGCCACTCAGCCCAACTCATCTGTCCTGGCCTCTTCCCATTAAATCTCATCTCATCTTTCATCATATCTTTCTTTCCCCTTTATTTCAGTATTTTCCACGGGTTTAGTGACTAATAAACTTGCTCTTTCTTTGGGTCAAGAAAACCTCGTTTGTTTTGCTCCTTATTGTTCACTGACTTGATGGTAAAAAATACATTTGGATTCGGAAAAGGCATCCACATGGAAAAGAAATTTAAGAAGCTTTGTTGTGTCCAGTGGAGGAGGCCGGATAGAGGGGAGCCAGTTCACTCCTCGCTCAGTCATAACACTATCATAGTTGTTTTCTATCTAGCCCAGTGGGCAACATTACTCTGTATGAAATAGTCTTTATAGAATATTTTCACGTTAAGTTTATTCCAAGATGCTGGAGAGTGCACCAAATATCTATTCAGGAAGAGCATGGGTAGAATTTTTGGGTCGGTAGGGGTCTACGATTGGCAGGCCCAGGAGCGGCGGGGGGAACAGACTGGTGCCCGCAATTGTCCCCCGACCGCGATTTCACGCTGGCTGGCCAAGTAACGGTCAACCAGTGTGAAACGCGCGCTGAAAGGCTCAGCGCTGCCGGGGTGGGAGGCAGGAGGAGGGCGAGCCCTGAAGTTTTTGTTGTGGGAGCTGGGGGGAGCGGGCAATGAAAGCTCTCCGAAGGCAGGGAGCTGCCTCAGGGAGCTGAAGAATTTAAAACCAATCAATAAAGGTTTGAAACTTCAGAGAAAAAAATTTCCACGCGTCAGGTTCACTCACGTGAAAATATCAGAGGATGAAAATTCTGTCCAAACATTTTTATAATTTTAAATTAATAGTGGAAACCTCGTCCCGCACTTGGATGAGGTTTCATCAAAAAGGCAAGGTCGGCCTGGAAGATTCGCCCACCCACCAACCGTAGCGTTGGACGGGCAGCGAAAAATCGGCGCCATTTTCTACTTTAGTGGCCTTAATAGGCCTCCTAATTGTCGGCACTGCTGACTCTCGTGCATGCCTGCCGACCAAAGCATCGTGCGAAGTGCGCGATGACATGGGGACGCTTGCCCGACGTCATCGTGCACTATTTCACGCTCGAGCAAGTTGGACGCGCCCCGGCACGCTGAGCGGAAAATTCTACCCCGTATTTTAGCCTCCCTTATAAAATAAGGCGTCCTTTATAATATAAAACATAAGGCAATGTATATCGCTTTGAAAATTCGAAAAAGATTTTCAACTTGGTGCCCAGGCCCAGGCATTGTGGATTAATCGCCCGTTATAGTAATTGAAGTCAATGGAAGTTAAACTCAGGTTGTTTCTGCGGCAGACAATCCTCAGCGTCAGGTGTATGCACAGGCGGTAAGTTAGAAACCTACGCCTTTCAACAATTCTTTCAGAGAGTGCACACAGACACATCCTTCCACACTGTATCTATGATTCTATGATATATAACTGCCTACATTTGGCTCCTTCATAAGTATTGGCAATAGGTTGGCCAGTGATAGTTAACACTGCATCAACTTTGATTCATTACAACCATGCTATTCCTGTGGGTTATGAAGCCCAGTGTGCGACTTGACACTAAGCCTGACTTAATTAGATGTTTAATTATATGATGGAAGTATTTATAGGCTCTTGCATCCATTACTGATAAACTATTTGCTTGCCAAACTCAGTCTCTGGCAAAGCTCTCCCGTGGTCCCAAATGTTCATCAAGTTGGAATTGTCTTTGTGGGCAATGTTGGATATGATTGACAGAATGCTGTAAATTGCATTTCCCTCAAGCATGCCACAGCTCAGATATGCCAAATCCTCCAAGATATCCCATCACCTTCAGACTCTGGCCCCTCTTCCTCTTATTTCTGACTGGAAAACACTTGTTAAAACTGACAGGTAAAATAAAAAGACATGAATGATTGAATTAACTGCACAGAAATGTTTAGGATAATGATTCTGATCTAATATTACCAGCTCTGTTTTTGATGTTAAAGCTTAGCTGGCCTTTGGGAGCAGATCCTAACGAAGCAGTCCTGGCAGAGGTGGATTCAAGTCTTGTGTCAGTGCAAGTGTGGGGTACAAAGATTACTATATATTATGCCAGTACCAAGGAAATTATTAACTGACCAAAGATTTTGGCCCGCTGAGAACTAGGAGACGATTTGTTACACATGATGAAAATCTGCTTTAAAAGTGCAGCATGTCTTGAAAATACACAGCTGGTCCATCAGCATCTGTAAACAGACGAAGCAAGTTAACATTTTGGGTACAATCCATCATCAATTCTGCTACCAGTTTTAAGACATCTCCTTCTGTGACTCTTAAATAATGTCCAGGATTTACCATTTCTGACTGTATAAAATCATCATTCAGTGGCCACCTTTCAAGGTGAAATCTTTTACTCACTGCCCTCCTCCAGCACTGGGGAACAGTCTTTTACCTGCTCCTGCTGATGGAGAGATCTTTTAAGTGGCCTTCTTTAGTGGGGCACTGGATATCCTCGGGAGCAGTAAAGTATTTTTGCCACACATTAAATCTTCCCTTAACCTTCTCTGTTTGAAGAACAAGTCCCCCACTTCTCTAGCCTCTCCACATAGCTGGAGTCCTTCAATCCTGGTACAGTTCCAGTCAATCTCTTCTGCACCCTCTCTAAGGCCTTGACATCCTTAAAGCGTGGAATTCAGAATTGGACACAATACTGCAGCTGAGGCCTGACTAGTGAATTTCAGTTTTTCATAGGTGTCAACTTTTGAATAATTGTTGTGCTGCACAGCCAGAGCATGGCTTTTTTAAAAATTCATTCAAGGGATGTGGGCACCGCTGGCTGGGCCAGCATTTATTGCCCATCCCTAATTGCCCTTGAGAAGGTGGTGGTGAGCTGCCTTCTTGAACCGCTGCAGTCCCTGCGGTGTAGGTACATCCACAGTGCTGTAAGGGAGGGAGTTCCAGGATTTTGACCCAGAGACAGTGAAGGAACGGCGATATATTTCCAAGTCAGGATGGTGAGTGACTCGGAGGGGAACTTCCAGGTGGTGGTGTTCCAGATGTGTCTGCTGCCCTTGTCCTTCTAGATGATAGTGGTTATGGGTTTGGAAGGTGCTGTCTAAGGAGCATTGGTGAGTTCCTGCAGTGCATCTTGTAGATGGTACACACTGCTGCCACTGTGTGCCGGTGGTGAAAGGAGTGAATGTTTGTGAGTGGGGTGCCAGTCAAGCAGGCTGCCTTGCCCTGGATGGTGTCAAGCTTCTTGAGTGTTGGTGGAGCTACACTCAAGTGGAGAGTATTCCATCGCACTCCTGACTTGTGCCTTGTAGATGACAGGCTTTGGGGAGTCAGGAGGTGATATACTCACCCCAGGATCCCTAGCCTCTGGCCTGCTCTTATAGCCTCAGTATTTATATGGCTAGTCCAGTTCAGTTTCTGGTCAATGGTAACCCCAGGATGTTGATAGTGGGGGATTCAGTGATGGTAAAGCCATTGAATATCAAGGGATGATGGTTAGATTCTCTCTTGTTAGAGATGGTCATTGCTTGGCACTTGTGTGGCACAAATGTTACTTGCCACTTGTCAGCCCAAACCTGGATATTGTCCAGGTCTTGCTGCATTTGGACATGGACTACTTCAGTATCTGAGGAGTCGCGAATGGTGCTGAACATTGTGCAATCATCAGCGAACATCCCCACTTCTGACCTTAAGACGGAAGGAAGGTCATTGACGAAGCAGCTAAAAATGGTTGCATTCTACTGTGGGAGTAAGGACCAGGGTAGCAGAACAAATGGATTTATTATCACTTTCTACCAGTATTGCTCTCCTGTTTACATATGTCCACTTGCTTCTTGACAGACGGGAAGTAAAATAGCCCCCTGATCTTCGGCTTCTAGAGTTCCAAACCAGTTTAAAATCTATGTCAGATTATTTAACTACCTCACATAGATGGACGCGGTGATCATGAGATAATTTTCAGCTGTGTTTCTCACCTAAATGTGTAATCAAAATATTTCAACGTATTTTCACTCTATCAACAGCAACATCAACATGTACTGAATATTTATCAGCAGGAATGATTTGACAGCATGTGAGATCTCACACAGTAAAATTATTGTCTGCTTCATAGGATTGTCAATTCTGTTGTACACACATACATACATACACACGCACTAACATACCGGACAACAAAGTTTTGTGTTTATTATAACTAATGCTGTTGTGGCTTCAATCTTGCATTGGAAAAGTACAGGAGGTATTAGTTTCCAATAAAGGTTTACACGTAGGAAAGTTACAGTGAATGTTTAGTAAATATAGTCAGGCAGAGCTAAACAAGACGGCTGAATTTGTTTGTATATCAACACTGATGAGCTGATGGGGGAAGACTTTTATTTGCAAAATAATATGAGGTAGATAAGAACAATGGGGAAAATATTGAACTAAGCTATTTTACTACTTTTGGACAAGAATGTTTTGTGTTGGAGACTCAGCTGAAACTTGGACGAACTTTAGTTTTGTCAACAACACAATTTGTATGCTGGTACGAATAGATCAATTATACAGAATCAATGATAATAAGCCACCAATATTATTTTATGAACTATGTGGCAACTTGTATAAGTCTATCCAATTTATCTCCAGGATGGGCTGACAGGGCCTGGAATGGGCATTGCACATACAGTGACCACTCCAGCAAGGCTTGATGCCAATTGGCTCTGGAAATAATTAATTGGTTGCAGATCACTTAGGACATCCTGAGGTCACGAAAGACACTAGGGTTTATTTTGGCCAAAGGTTGAAAACAGTTGCTGAATGGGTGTAATCCTAACAAGGCAAGCCTGTTTGTAAGTCTGTTTTTAGCACTGAACTTTGGACCTAAATGCTGATTACCTTAATTTGAATTTGTCTGGAGGTGCTAACCAGAAACCTGTTGACTGCCCAACCATGTTATGATTTTCTAAGTGCCCTGTTATCACAACCCTAATAGTCGATTCTGGCAATTTCCTGACAGTGTGTCTCCTGCCAATGCAAAATGGCCATCTGCACATGCGCACTGCTCCATACAGACGCCGCTCTGCCCAAATTGAAAGCAGCCTAAGAAAGGAAACAGCCTGAGCAAATTGCAAATGTCCCAGCACCGGGAGCATATTTCAGGTAGAATAGGTTCCTTTCAAACTGTTACCCACCACCCATTTAAAAGCTAGGGATCACGAGAAGAATATCACCCAATTTTACCTCAGCAAAGTTTCTCATAATTATGAGCACCTCTGGGCGAAAGTCTAATGATGTTCTCCGTTCCATTTTTTTTTTTGTCATTTCCCATTCCTAATACTGGGCAGAATTTTTCGCTTGGCATGTGGGCACGCGCCTGACCTGCTCGAGGGTGAAATAGCACGTGATGACGTTAGGCGAGCGTCCCGATGTCATCGTACGATATTCCGGTCAGCGGACATGCACAAGAGTAGGCAGTGCGCCCGCCAACAATTAAGAGGCTAATGAAGGCCATTCACATAGTCATCAAGGGTGATTTTTCGTTGCCCATCCAACGTTACAGTTGGCGGGTGTGAGAATCGGCCAGGCAGCCTTTGCCTTTCTGAGGGAACCTCATCCAAGGGCGGGATGGGGTTTCCAATTTTAATTCAAAGAAAGATAAAGAGGCGTGGACACAGTTTACAACAGCCAGATGTTCAGGTGCTGCTCCTGATGTGTGGACACTGTTTTCAGCATTTGAAAATCTTTCTTCATGACTTTTGAATCTTTCAGCTCCCTGAGGAAGCTCTCTGCCTTCAGGGAGCTTTCTGTGAGCGCTCCCCCGCACCCACGCTGACTTCAGCGCTCGCCCTCCTCCTACCCCCACCCTGGCAGCGCTGGGCATTTCAGCACACCTTTCATGCTGGCTGCCCGTTAATTGGCCAGCCAGTGTGGAATCGCGCTTGGGAGTCAACCACAGCCACATGCCAAACTCAAAATCCTGCCCATTATCACAGTGAAACAATATTAGAACTTGGCCATAATTAACGACTTGCAAAGATTTAGTACTAATGTCTTGTGTTTGTACACTCTACCAATGTTTATAAAACCTAGGATTCCTAATCATCTTATCAACCTATCTTCCCCCCACTTTAAGATTTTATAGGGCTGAATCGTCCCAGATTTGCATTAAATGGCGGTAGCGGGCAGGTAAAACGCGGTTTTACCCGCCTGTCGCGATGGTGGCATTTTATGCCGTATCACCCCAAACCCACCGCATTAATTATGCATTCCCGGGAAACACGCTGTTTCGATGGTGGGCAACTCCTTCGCATTCGCCACGCCATCGCCTCGCTGCTTCATCGCGCCGGGCGCTCTATTTAATGTCCAGCCACACGCACACCTTTCAGTGCTTCCAGCCCAGGACTGCTGCGCAGAAGACGTGGCTCCGAAAGGCAAAAAGACTGCAGACCCCAGATTTAGTGACGCATCCCACAAGCACCTTTTGGATGCCGTGGATGTCCACCTACCCCGGCTCTGGTCGCAGGAGGGGCAGCAACATCACCAATCCAGCACGGGAGGCGGTGGCAGGGGTGGTCAGTGCCAACGCCCTGCAAAAAAGTGCGGCTACAGGGTGATAGGTCTCCCCCATTCCGCCAAAGTAACTCTCCCTTCTCATCACTCTCATCTCACACACTCACAAACCCATCACACATCCACGGGGATCTCACACCTCAAGGGGCAACACCACTAACTCTCACACACACCCTCACATCTCCATCAGGCTCATATCCTCTGGAGCTCGGGTCCTCATCCTGTCCATGACTCCGCTCACCACACAAACATTTTGCGCAGTGCCATGTCTCCTGCTCACACTCTCTCCAACAGCTTCCATGCAGGACAAGCCTGCTCACATCAGCAGGGGGAGATCCAAGACAGAGGGTCGAGCAGCCCATATGAGGCCTCACTCACTTTGAGGAGTGTACCATCGCGCTGACTGGTGAGGATGTGGACCGTGCCTGCGGTGACAGTGAGGTCGGTGGCGAACGCCCACCTGAGGATCCTGCACCACATCATCCCTCTGTCAATGCAAATGTGAGTGCTCTCTCTCTCTCTCCTGCTTTTGACTCTGCTGCCATGCACTAATAATCTCTACTTTGGTTCACAGGGAGCTCTGGCAAGCGACCAACATCCTCAGCCAGCCAGTCCCTCAGCTCCATCCATGTCCTCAGCTCCAGCCAAGAGGATACCTCCCCCATTGAAGAGCTGGAAATAATCAGCCTGCAAGACCCGTCACAGCGCTTACCCACACCCTCCACCAGCGCAGGGACACACACCTCGGTGGGACCTAGATCTAGATCAGGCTCAGGTTCACAATCTGGAGGTCACTGCAATGACATGTGTCCGCAGCAGGAGGAGGCAGGTTCAGTTGAGCTCCCCGGCACTCGGAGGGCTGCTGGGGAAGAGGCACCTGTGAGGTCCGAGTCAGATGACGAGCCTCTTGATTCGGGCTTCCAACTCATCCTGGAGAGTCAGCAGAAGGTGAGGGAACATCATACGGAGCTGTTGGAAGACCTCAATAGAGTGGCATGTGAGTCGGAGGAGTGTGTCCGCCTGTTCTCTGATGAAGTGGTGCACATGTGCACGTACGGAGGTCTCCATGGGGAGGATGGCGGATGCCATGGAGACCCTGGTCCAACAGAACGTGGAGATGTGTGCAGACCTGCACTCCACTGGGGGAGTGATGGGTGAGTTCCTGCAGTGGCAACGTGAGAGGGAAACAGGGCACCTCGACGTCCCTCCAGGTGCTCCTTCCCCTCAACGAGTCAGGCCGGGGCCCTCAGGGACATGAAGGGAGGAGGAGCGGCAGCTGGACACCTCTGGGTCATCCACTCAGGAATCTCAAAGGCTGTCCGCTCCCTCTGAGTCCCCTTTGCCTGTGAACCCCTCAACCTCGTCCCCTGTCACCACAGAGGGGGCAGCCGGCCAACGAGTGATTCTGGAGGAAGAAGTGTGCGTGTGGCACACACTCCCCCACTCCCCCACACACGCAGATCCTCCCCTATCACACTCATCTCAATGTCCTGAGCATTTTCAATGCTGTCTGCTGGGATTCGCTTTCAGTTGTCCAACTGAGCTGAGCTGCATCTCCACCCACCCACTCATCACACTCCCAAGCAGCATCTGATCTCGCCCACCACGACTGTCATTTCACTTTCGATTTGGACAGCATGGTGCTAATTTGCTTTTACTTGCGCTCCCCCATCCTTTCCCCTCCCCCAGTCACCCATTTCCATTCCCCCAGTTGACCCCCCCGGCATCACCTTCCACCTCCCCTCCGTGACCTACCAGCCACAACCCTTTTCCTCCAGGGATGTCCTGATGAATGTGCACATTCCCTTCCTTCCCGAAAATCCTATCCCCATTCACATTCACCTCCCCGGCTTCCTCCTTCCTATCCCCAGGGTCCGTGTCTGCCTCTGAGTCCCCACCAACTACCCTCTCCGTCCCTTCTACTGACACCATCGAACCCTCACCCTCCCACCCTACCACCTTACTCTGCCCTCAGTCATTCTCACCATTCCCTTATAGCATGCCCACCCTCAGTGTGCTCCCCAGGAGGCAGTCAGGGACCCATCAAACCACCCCCTTGCATGTTCACCTGGGCATCCCCCTCCCTCCCCCTACTGGACCCCTCCCCCCCCAGAAGCCCCTTGACCCTCTAGACTCTTTTCCCCCTCTGGACCCCTTCCCCCCTCCGTACCCTTTCCCCCCACTTAGTCCTCCAACCCCCCCCCAACCCCGGTTTAGTCCATCCCCCTTCCTGACTCCTTCAGAAAGCCTTTTCCTCCAGCTTTGCTCCTTCCCCCTTCCCAACTCCTTCCTGCACCCTTACTTCTGCCTCCACCTTTACTCCCTCCCCTCTCTGCACACCTTCCTCCCCCTGGACTCCCTCCCCTCTCCGCACACCTTACCCCCTCTAAACTCCTTCCCTTACACCTACACCCTCAGCTGCCATCTTCTCCCCTGTTACCCCCTCCTTCCCCCACCCCCCCACCGTACTTCCTCCCCTCCCCCGACCCTCCCAAGCATTTTCTGCCCCTCGGAAGTCCGCAATGTGAGCAAGGCCCCGGCGGTAACTCCCGACTTCCACACGTCATGCTTGTCAAGACGTGTTCTGCACTGGAACAAAAACAAAAAATACCTGGAAAAACTCAGCGGGTCTGACAGCATCTGCAGAGAGGAACACAGTTAACGTTTCGAGTCCAAATGATTCTTCATCAGAGCTAAGGAAAAATAGAAGAGAGGTGAAATATAAGCTGGTTTAAGGGGTTGGGGGGGGGTGGGACAGGTAGAGCTTATAGAGGGCCAGTGATAGGTGGAGATTGCCAATAGATGTCATAGCAAAAGGACAAAGAGGTGTTGATGGTGGTGACATTATCTAAGAAATGTGCTAACGAAACTAAGAAACTATTCTAAAATACAAGGAATATATGGACGCCATATTGAAGTAATGTACAAAGGACACATAAGGAGCATCGCTTTTTGGCACCACCCTTGATTCCAGGATGATTGCGGGGTTGTCTGACATCAAGTCCTGGGTGATCCAGAACTTTCCTCAACATCACACCGGTAACAACAAAGCCATCTATCATAAACTAGAGAGCTCGGGTACTGATCCTAGTTCTCTTCAAGCTGCTTACTCAGATGAAGCCTAACAGTGACCTGTTCAACACC
Organism: Cetorhinus maximus; assembly: GCF_964194155.1. Taxonomy (NCBI): domain Eukaryota; kingdom Metazoa; phylum Chordata; class Chondrichthyes; order Lamniformes; family Cetorhinidae; genus Cetorhinus; species Cetorhinus maximus. Next base: position 15,777,726 of record NC_135882.1, on the reverse strand, counting down.
AAATTGAGCTTCAAACCCAATCCATTGCCCAAGACCAATTACTTCTGATTCCTCAATATCACATGCCCACATCTGATACCTCAGCCCTCCACCAGGGAACAGGTAATTAGCCGTAGACAAAGAACAATTTCAACCCCCTGAAGCTTATTGGAATACTCCTGCTATTGACCAGTTAAGGCCTGTTAGAGCATGTGAAATAGAAGCAGGAGAGTGCTAAATGAACCTCTGGCCCCCATGCCCCCAGCACCACCAACCAATGCCGAACATGCTGTGCATTCCATAAGACCCTTTCCTTACCTGTCTCCATATCTCCTGATTCTCTCAGTGTTCCAAAATCTATTGATCTCAGTCTTGAGCATATTCAAAAATTGAGCATCCACAACCTTCCAGGGTAGAGATTTTCAACGATTCATAAGGCTCTAAATGAAGAAATCGGTCCTCAGCTCCTCAGCTCAATCCAAAATGGCAGATCCCTTATCGCGTGACAATGACCCTTCGTTCTACACTCTCCACCCTAGTCGAGCCCTGACAGTGTGAAATTGAGAGCTAAATCCAGACGTTCAAACAGGCTTGCGTTATTAGCGTAACACACAGAATAAACCTCAGTGCCTTTCACAGCCTCAGGATGTCCCAAAGTGATCTGCAACCAATTAAGTATTTTTAGGGCCAATTTAGGGCTAGCCTCAGGCCTGGCTGGAGTGGGCACAGCATGTGTGTTACCCATTTCAGGCTGTCAAGAGTTTTATATGTTTCAATAAGATCACCCCTCATTCTCCTAAATTCCAGAGGGTATATACCCATATGGACATGGGGTCAGCAACGGAACCTTCGTGGTCCATATGACTCGGTTGGAGTCTTCTCAATGAGTTTTTGGATATTCCGCAGTATATTTTCTCCCAACAACAAACGGGCATGTGAATCTCTCAGGACAAAAATATATTATACGATAGCTCACAAGGTCTGCAGTATGTACCACAGGAAGCCTTGCTTAGAAAAAGACTCATACCAAAAGTCTTTGGAACTAATAGAAGAACTTTTTGGAACTGTATAGTGTGACGAGGGTAACAACTATGTTCTTTTTATGCTTCTCCCACACACTATTCCTCATGTGTCACTGGAGTGTGCTGATATACTAACTTTACAGCTGTTTTAGTGGACCCCTGTTGAATTCTGTGGGCAATTTGACAGGTAGAAATGATTGAAAGAAAATTCAGTTCAGTTATTTAATATATCTCGCCCACAGCCACCCACACATCTTCCGTCAGTTCCTTATACAATGCTCAAAGTATTATCTCTGGTTACCATGCAATTGTTAAATGTAGTGTAGCTGAATGTGAGGACAATTCAATACTCTTTGTGAGTTGACATTGCCTCTATAGTGTATTGTGAATATGAGCCCAATCTACAAATGAGGGCTTGATGATTAGAGCGATTTGTTTGTTTTACTTTCTGGTTCTCTCCACTTTATCTGGCAAAGGTGTAAAAGAGATGTACAAAGCCGATAGCAGAATTGAAAGGTTATACTTATGAGGAAATGTTGCACAGGCTGGTGCTCTTTTCTCCAGAACACAGAAGGCTGAGATATGACCTAACAGAGGTCCTCAAAACTACAAAAGAGTTGAATGGAATAGACATAGTGAAGTTTCCACTTGGGGAAGTTACCAAAACGACAGGCCATAAATTAGAGATAGTCATCTTCAACTCGAATAGGGAATTCAGGAGAGACACATTTACCCAACAAGCCATAAGAATGTGGAAATTGCTACCACAAGGAATAACTGAGGTGAATAGCATTGAAAGCTTTAAGGAGAAGCTGGATAAACATATGTGGGAGAAACCGGCAGGAAGATATGATGATGGGGTTAGATGAAGAGGAATGGGAGGAGGCCAGCATGGGACATAAACACCAGCATAGAGCAGCTGGGCCAAATGATCTGTTTGCTGGTCTGTGACTTCTATGTAAGTCTAATTCAGTAGAGTCCTTAACTTCAGCAAGATGCCATTGGGCAGGTTTAACAAGCTCACACTCCCAGGCGGAATCGTCTCAGAAATGGGCAAAGTCCAATATCAGGCGGGCAAAACAGCGTTTGTCAGCAACGGCAGCTTCCTCCACAGCCTCGTGCGGCACTTTGCTGAAAGAATGCAGAGGCACGGGCTTCAAGTAGGATTGCTGGTCTCTGATTCACCCACACTACTGTCACCTCAGGCCTTTAGTACTCCAGGCCTCGTATTTAACGGGCGCCCCTGCACAGAGCTAGCACTCACTAAGGGATCGAAAGCTGTTGGAAAGTCGTGGCTGCCAAAGTGAGGAAACATGTGCCCCCAAATTTAGCAAGGCCTCCCTCAAATGTCTACTGGACGCAGTGGAGGCCCACCACAAAGTCCCCTAGCCCCCCCGGTCTGTGCAAAGGCCAGCAAGCAAGGCTGCCAATCCAGCATGGGAGGCGGTGGCAGCGATGGTCAGCGCCAATGCCCTGCAAAACATGACAGCCACCCAGTGCCGAAAGAGGATGAATGATCTCCTCTGTTCTGCCGGAGTAAGCTCTCTCATCACTCTCAACTCACACACTCGCAAGCCCATCAAACACCCACAGGGCTCTCATTCACTGCCAGTTAGTGGGACATCCCCATACACTCTCTCACACACACCTTTATCTGCCCTGCAGATCGTGTCCTCATCCCATTCATGGCAACACTCAGCGCCCATACATGCCAGGCATCCTCATCATCTGGCCTGGCAGGCATCCTGGTTACACTCTGTCCATTTGCATTCATGCAGGATAAACTGACACACAACAAAATGGAGAGGTCGCAGAGTAGTGGAGGAATGCCCGACCTCAAGATCCTGGCAGACTTTGAAAACAGAGCCATCCAGTTGGCCAGTGAGGATCTAGACCCTTCCTGTGATGATGGTGAGGTCAGGGGTGCTCAACCAAGTGAGGTTCCAGCAATGCAACATCTATCAGATAACCATGCTGTGAGTGATGTGGCCTGTTCTGCAGATCTAATTTTCTCTCCTTGCTTTCACAGCCATACCTGAGAAACAGCTGAGGGGGTCCACATCCTCAACTCCAGCCCCAAGGACACCACAGACACTGACATTGAATATCTGTCACAACGCTCACCCACACTCTCCAACACCGTAGAGACACGCACCTCAGTGGAACTTAGTTCTAGCATAGTCTTGGGGTCACACTCAGATGAGCACCTCGCACTGTCTGATCCACAGCAGGGAGCTGCAGGGACTTCCCAGGTTTCTGGCACTCAGAGGACTGCTGGAGGCCAGAGATTTGCTGAGTCCAAGTCAGATGATGAGCCCCTGGACTTGGTCATTCCTCAGTTCCTGGGGTTGCAAAGGCAAGCTGGGGAACAACAGGAAGGAATGTCCGCTGTACTCCTCAGATTGCAAGGCACAATGGAGGAGTCTGTCCACCTTCAGTCTGAGGTGATAGCGCTGGCATGCCAACGCACCGAGGTCAACACTAGTAGGATGGCGGCCGCCGTGGCGACCTTGGCCCAGGACATTGATCCTGCACTGCTGCGCAGACTGAACTCCATCACTGAGGCACTTGCTGGCATCCATCAGTGTCAATGCAAGAAGGGAGCGGGGCATCTCAAGCTCACTCTGGCTGCCCCTTCCTCTCGGGCACCTGTAGGGAGGAGGATCAGCAGGTGCACACCCAGGTGCCATTCACCCAGGTGATTCCGGGAGTGTATGCCCATCCGAATCCCCTCTTCCTGTGACTGCAGCAGCTCCAACTCTGCAGGCTGAGGAGGGTGCCACACAGCAGGACCCCGAAAGCAGGCTCAGTCGCTCCAGAGGACACCCACCAAGGTCATCACAGACAACAGGGTGTCACAGTCAGCAGGCCGCTTCCTCCACTGTGGATGTCTGGGGAGCACCAAGACGTAGTGGCAAGGTTAGAAAGGTCAAAAAGATTTATTTGCACAACATGGGCATGGGTGTTAATCATTTATACTTAATGTTGACCATTCTAAATACACTCCCAAGAATCTCTCCTTGTCATAAAAACAAAAAACTACTGCGGATGCTGGAAATCCAAAACAAAAACAAAAACAGAATTACCTGGAAAAACTCAGCAGGTCTGGCAGCATCGGCGGAGAAGAGAAGAGTTGACGTTTCGAGTCCAATGACCCTTCAACAGAACTGAGTGTAGTTAGGAGAGGGGTGAAATATGAGCCGTTTTAAGGTGGGGGGTGGGGTGGGGGGAGAGAAGTTGAGGGTGGGGTGGTTGTAGGGACAAGCAAGCAGTGATAGGAGCAGAGAATCAAAGGATGTCACAGACAAAAGGATCAAAGAGGTGTTGAAGGTGGTGATATTATCTAAGAGAATGTGCTAATTAAGAATGGATGGCAGGACACTCAAGGTACACTCTAGTGGGGGTGGGGTGGAAAGATTGACAAGGTATTAGTTGTAGATTTAAAAATAATGGAAATAGGTGGGAAAAGAAAAATCTATATAAATTATTGAAAAAAACAAAAGAGAGGAGGAAGAAACAGGGTGGGGATGGGGGGAGGGAGTTTAAGATCTAAAGTTGTTGAATTCAATATTCAGCCCGGAAGGCTGTAAAGCGCCTAGTCGGAAGATGAGGTGCTGTTCCTCCAGTTTGCGTTGGGCTTCACTGGAACTATGCAGCAAGCCAAGGACAGACATGTGGGCAAGAGAACAGGGTGGAGTGTTGAAATGGCAAGCGACAGGGAGGTTTGGGTCTTTCTTGCGGACAGACCGCAGTTGTTCTGCAAAGCGGTCGCCCAGTTTGCATTTGGTCTCTCCAATGTAGAGGAGACCGCATTGGGAGCAACGAATGCGGTAGACTAAGTTAGGGGAAATGCAAGTGAAATGCTGCTTCACTTGAAAGGAGTGTTTGGGCCCTTGGACGGTGAGGAGTGAGGAAGTGAAGGGGCAGGTGTTGCATCTTCTGCGTGGGCATGGGGAGGTGCCATAGGTGGGGGTTGAGGAGTAGGGGGTGATGGAGGAGTGGACCAGGGTGTCCCGGAGGGAACGATCCCTACGGAATGCCGCCGGGGGGGTGAAGGGAAGATGTGTTTGGTGGTGGCATCATGCTGGAGTTGGCGGAAATGGCGGAGGATGATCCTTTGAATGCGGAGGCTGGTGGGGTGATAAGTGAGGACAAGGGGGACCCTATCATGTTTCTGGGAGGGAGGGGAAGGTGTGAGGGCGGATGCGCGGGAGATGGGCCGGACACGGTTGAGGGCCCTGTCAACGACCGTGGGTGGAAAACCTCGGTTAAAGAAGAAGGAACTGAGAGAATGAGATGGAGTCCTTACAGGAAGCGGGGAGCTGTGGGAGTCGGTAGGCTTGTAATGGATATTGGTGGCAAGGAAGGGAAGAGAAGTGTCAGAGATGGACCATGTGAAAATGATGGAGGGGTGGAGATTGGAAGCAAAATTAATCCAGGTCCCGACGAGAGCATGAAGCAGCACCGAAGTAATCATCGATGTACCGGAGATAGGCATAGCTAGGGCCCATGCGGGTACCCATAGCCACACCTTTTATTTGGAGGAAGTGAGAGGAGTTAAAGGAGAAATTGTTCAGTGTGAGAACAATCTCTCCTTGTCTATGGCTCTTTGTTATGTTGAGCAGTGTTCGTGTCAGTCAGATGTGAAACTTTGTTCCCTGCACAAAACAAAGGCTGCTGCTGCATTCCAAGGCCTCTCCCCTGTGCAGAGTATAACCTGTTGAGCACAGTGATTGTCCAGCTTCAAAGTCACTGTGCAGATTAGTGATGGGTGTATCTCGACATGGCTTGTGATTGCTGCAAGAATCTCGTACCCAAGCATCACTGGGTTCTGTGGTGTTTCCCGTGTGCTCTCAGCACCTTTGAGACAGGGCTACCCCACCCCCATCTCAACACCATTCCTGATAGGTGAAGGTGTGATGCTGAAGGGAACAGGTGATGAAGCCTGCCAAAGGGTCAAGTTGTCTTAAAGTTCGTGTGGTCGCTGTATCTCAGCAGCGTCTCGATATTATGAGCCCCTTCACAAAGCCTGTGTGCGCTGCCCTCATCGCCTGCACCCTCACCCTCCTGGACCTCATCCAACCTCATCCCCTTCGACTTCCTCCTCATCAAAGGAGACGTACAGCTCTTGCATCTCCTCATCATCCAAGTCCTCGGCCCTTTGCATCGTCAGCTTGTGTAGTGCGCAGTAAGCCAGTATGATGCACGACACCCTCTGGGGAGTGTACTGCAGTGCTCCTCCAGATCTGTCCAGGCACCAGCACCTCATTTTCAGGATGCCAATGGTGTGCTCAACCAAACTCTGGGTTGCAGCATGAGCCTCATTGTACCTTCTCTCACCAGGAGTCTGAGGCCGCCATACAAGCGACATCAGCCACGTCCTTTGTGGGTAGCCCCTGTCCCCAAGGAGTCAACCCTGCATCCTGTGTGGGGTCCCTGGAAGATGCCAGGGATCTGAGACCTGCTTAGGATGTACGAGTTATAGACGTGTCCGGGGTACCTTACACACACCTCCATGACCCACTTGTTATCGTAACTGAACATTGTGGTTACAACTAACCTCTGTGGTTCACATACTGGACTGCTTGTTGCTAGGGAGATTTAAGAGCCACGTGGGTGCAGTCGATGGCACTCTACACCTGTGGGGATCCGTAAATCTGAGTAAATCCCAGCACTCTTGCTTCCTTGTTTACCTTATCCATGTCAAAATTGACAAAAGAGTGTGCCTTGGCAAAAAGGACATCCATGACCTTCTGGATACATTTGTGGGCGGAGGCTTGTGAGATCCCACAAAGTCCCCACTGGAGCCCTGGAAGGAACCACTGCCGTAAAATGATTATGCCCTCAGCTGATTATGGGGAGGCAATGGTGTAGTGGTATTGTTGCTCTGTAATCTAGAGACCCAGAGTAATGTTCTGGGGACCTGGGTTCAAATCCCGCCAAGGCAGATGGTGGACTTTGAATTGAACAAAAATCTGGAATTAAAAGTGAACCCATCTGGTTCACTAATACCCTTTAGGGAAGGAAATCTGTTGTCCTTACCTGGTCTGGCCTACATGTGACTCCAGACCCACAGCAATGTGGTGGTTGACTCTTAAATGCCCTCCCAAGCCACTCAGTTGTATCAACCTGCTACAAAGCCTCAATTAAAGGAATGGACCACCAAGCATCAACCTAGAAATGACAACGCTTCCCCCGCAAAGTCCTTCTTACTAATATCTGGGGGCTTGTGCCAAAATTGGGAGAGCTGTCTCACAGACTAGTGAAGCAACAGCCTGACATAGTCATACACATGGAATCATACCCCAGACACCACGCATCACCATTCCTGGGTATGTCCCACCGGCAGGATAGACCCTGCAGAGGTCGTGGCACAGTGGTATATAGTCGGGAGGGAGTTGCTCTGGACCCCATGAAGTCTCGTGGCATCAGGTCAAACATAGGCAAGGAAACCTCCTGCTGATCACCACGTACTGCCCTCCCTCAGCTGATGAATCAGTGCTCCTCCATGTTGAATACCACCTGGAGGAAGCACTGAGGGTGGCAATGGCACAGAATGTACTCCGGGTAGGGGACTTCAATGTCCATCACCAAGAGTGGCTCGGTAGCACCACGACTGACCAAGTCCTAAAGGACATAACTGCTAAACTGGGTCTGCAGCAGGTGGTGAGGGAACCAACAAGAGGCAAAACTTACTTGACCTCATCCTCACCAACCTGCTGCAGATGCATCTGCCCATTAAAGTTTCGGTAGGAGTGACCACTGCATGGTCATTGTAGAGACGAAGTCCCGCCTTCATATTAAGGCACTACCACCTTGCAAAATGGGATAGATTTTGAACAGATGTACCAACTCAAGACAGGGCATCCATGAAGCGCTGTAGGCCAGCAGCAGAATGATAATCGAAGATAATCTCTAACCTCATGGCCCAGCATATCCCCCACTCTACCATTACCATCAAGCCAGGGGATCAACCCTGGTTCAATGAAGAGTGCAGGGGGGCATGCCAGAAGCAGCACCAGGCATACCTAAAAATGAGGTGTCAACCTGGTGAAGTTGTAACACAGGATTACTTGCCTGCCAAACAGCATAAGCAGCAAGTGATAGACAGAACTAAGCGATCTCATAACCAATGGATCAGATCTAAGCTCTGCACTCCTGCCACATCCAGTCATGAATGGTGGTGGACAATTGGAAGAGGAAGCTCCACAAATATCCCCATCCTTAGCACATCAGTACAAAAGATAAGGCTGAAGCATTTGCTACAAACTTCAGCCAGAAATGCCGAGCGGATAATCCATCTCAGCCTCCTCCGGGGGTTCCCAGCATCACAGATGCCAGTCTTCGCTAATTTGATTCACTCCATGTGATATCAAGAAATGGCTGTAGGCACTGGACAGTGCAGAGGTTATGGGCCTTGACAATATTCCGGCTGGCTGGAGTCATACCTAGCACAAAGGAAGATGGTTGTGGTTATTGGAGGTCAGTTATCTCAGCTCCAGGACATCACTGCAGGAGTTCCTCAGGGTGGTGTCCTTGGCCCAACCATCTTCAGCTGCTTCATCAATGAACTTCGCTCCATCATAAGGTCAGAAATGGGGATGTTCGCTCATGATTACGAATGTTTAGTACCATTTGCAACTCCTCAAATACTGAAGTGTTCCATGCAACTGTGATGCAGCAAGACCTGGACAATATCCAGGCTTGGGCTGACAAGTGGCAAGTAACATTCACACCACACAAGTGCTAAGCAATGACCATCTCCAACAAAAGAGAATCTAACCATCACCCCTTGACGTTCAATGGTATTACCATCACTGAACCCCCTACTATCAACATCCTGTGGGTTACCATTGACCAGAAACTGAACTGGACTAGCGATATAAATGTTGTGGCTACAAGAGCACGTCAGAGGCTAGGAATTGTGTGACCAGTAACTCACCTCCTGACCTCCCAAAACCTGTCCACCATCTACAAGGCGCAAGTCAGGTTTTTGATGGAATACTGTCCCCGTGCCTGGATGAGTGCAGCTCCAACACTCAAGCAGCTCAACACCATGCAGGACAAAGCAGCCTGCTTGAATAACACCCCATCCACAAACATTCACTCCCTCCACCACTGATGCACAGTTGCAGCGGTGTGTACCATCTACGAGATGCATTGCAGTAAACCCCTCCAAAGTTCCTGAGACAGTAAATTTTATACTTACTAGGATAAGTCATTTATTAAATTCAAATTCCACCATGGCACGATTTGAACCCAGGTCCCCAGTGCATTACCTTGGGTGTATGGTCCAGCAACAATACCATTACATCATCGCCATTGGCACTGTGAGGAATTAGTGCTGCTTGAGTGGGCACATTTGCTTGACTAGGCTGACTCCAAGCATGTCCACTGAGCTCAAGCTATATGTTCTCTTCCGAGGTAGGGTGCTCATCATTGATATGTTTTGCCATTAGCCCAGCCGTTTTCCTCCCCACCCATCTCACACCACATGTGTTTGTCCTCAAACTTCAGTCAGTGCTGCATGACTCCCCTCCCACCCCCACCCCCACCCCCACCACCACCGGCACTGTTGTCCTTGACTCGAGGTCACCTTCTCCCCCATTCTGCCCTTGCACTGTCGCCCTTGCCCTGGCACCACAAGCCAGCCACAAAGAAGCCGCCGTGGAGACTTGCCTGTGCCCCGCCCCCTGAATCCGAGGAGCCACTGGGATCATCGCAAGCGCTGCGCAAAGTTGTGTGCGCTCACCTCCGAGTCCCCCTCGAAGTTGAGGTCGCCAGGTTCCCGCCTTTTAAAGGCAGTTGGGAATCACGCTGTTGTGAAATCGCGCCGATGTGGGATTTAAATTTGACGTGAGGGCATGATTCTGGCATGCGCCTCAATAATGATATGCAAATTTATTAAAATTAAGTTCCCAATGTTCAACAGTGGGAAACACGGCCGCCCCTCCCCCCCCATTGACAGGCGGAATAGACAATCACATCCTGGATTTATGTTGCCGGAAATCGGGACTAGAGCCTGCTCGTGAGATTCTCTGATGCCGCCACAGAATACGCCCATCACAATTGGGTGTGGAAATTCCCGGCCCCAGTGGTTAGCTTTGCGTGTTGGTACCACGTCTCAGGGAGTTGGATGGGAAGGTCAGTTGGCTCCACAGGAGATTCCTTCTGTTTATTTGGGTGATGGTGCATTACAGGGAGTTCAGGTTGCTGTGGCAACATGTACTTTTACATGCATGCTGTCGTCTGGAGCTATAGATGGTGACAGTATCAGTTCCAATTTCCTTTTCACACATGGCTGATCAGGAATCTCTCCCGTATTTACTGCCTGCCATTGGTACGTGTTGGAAGGATTTGCAGGTTGATGTTCAACCTGTTTGGTCAGGTTATGAACGCACCTTCCTTGGCCATCAAGTCCCTGGGGTGGGGCTTGAACCCAGAGGTTCTGGCTCAGAGGCAGGGACACTACCCACTGCACAACAAATCATTTGATTGTGCTGCCTTGTAAATCCAGCTGACCTTGCTACGTGAATTCCCTGGAGGCGCTTAGAGTACAACATCCCTTATTGGAAATATGTGTTAATAAAATCTACCCAGTTGGATGACATACGCAAACATCTTTGGGGATAAAAAAAAACCTACCTAACATTGAGCCAACACTACAATATTAATTCATGCAGTTGACACAGCTTAGGCTACAATAATATTATGACTTCTGATGTCATGCCAGTACCAATACTATTAATTCGCAACTGGCAGGACCTTGGTTATGCTGGCAGACTGTTAGATGCAGGCCGGAAGCTGGTGCACTCAAGTTACTTTCCAAGGAGAGGTGGGAACAGTCTCACTATCTAAACATTCAAAACAATCCTGCGTCAGTTTGCAAATCATCCGGGGGCCTCAGGCGGAGCCATTGAACAATTTTAAAGAAACCTGCCTTGGCAGTGCACTGTGTGAAAGTAGAATTGATGTTAACTCAAGGTGACGCGAAGCAGCTTCCCCCAGGGAGTGCTGCATTCTTCGGGCAGGTTGCGGCTCGACTCTGGTGTTGGGGTGAAGGAAGGGGAGGGGCGTGAGTGGTGCGGGTTTCACCAGTCCACAACCCCGGGGGTGGGGGGTGGGGGTGGAATTTTAATTGCCGAGGGACGCCGCAAGAGAAGTCTGGGCACACAATGACCACAACTTGTCAGCCATTCATCGGTATTTCATTCATACTGGTGTTTTGACACTGCAGTGATACAAATAGCGCATGTGATGTACGCTCAGATAAGAGTTTTAATGGTAAATTCTCTGGAAAGAAACTTTAGGACTTTAGGGATTGAAGCTGTCAGTGACAAGCTCACATGAATTATAACCGCAGCTGGAATGCTACTGCTGTTGAGACCCCTCCCTGCACTCCCACCTATTTTGAGGTTTCCAATGGGCTTTTTGTTTGGTGCCGGGCAGACAAAACATTCTTTTTATTTTTAACATGTAGGATTTGATCCATTTGAGTAATTGGTTATCACTCAGTCAATCGCAGTCAGGGTCTTTCTTCAATAGTTCTACTGTTGCAGGAACAGATGTTTTAATTTTGTATTACTACCTCATGCATGCCGGTCCAGGAAATCACAAAGGTGCGCCAACAATTTCACATTTCACCGGATGTGGGCATCGTTGGCAAGGCCAGCATTTGTTGCCCATCCCTATTTGCCTTTGAACTGAGTGACTTGCGAGGCCATTTCAGAGGGCCGTTAAGAGTCAACCACAATGCTGTAGGCCAGACCAGGTAAGGGTGGCAGATTTCCTTCCTTAAAGCACATCAGTGAACCAAATGGGATTTTTTTTTTACACAGCAATCGATGATAGACTCAGGATCACCATTTCTGAGACCAGCTTTCAAATCCAGATTTTATTAATTGAAATAAAATTCCACCAGCCAACACAGCAGGATTTGAACCCATGTCCTCAGGCTATTAGCCTGCACCGTGGGATTACTAGTCGCATGATATTACCACTACGCCACTTTCTCCCTTCCTGATGCCTACCCTCCTGCCTACTTAAAAGATGAATATAGGTTTATCATGTGACGACAACGATACCTTTATCAACAAAACAATTTGCCTTGAAGGAGAGGGGAGCGGGACTGAATGTGAGAGATGAAAGGAGAATGAATTGGTAAAATTAATACCAGAGATGGAGGTAAAGAGAGAATGAAAGGAAACAGAAGGCAGAAAGAGGGAGAGTGATACAGAGAACGCAGGAAGGATAGGAGAAAAGAATGGAGAGAAAGTTTCAAATGATTGAGAGGGGAAGACAAGAGGGGAAAGGAAGAAGGATATAATAATTTTTTAACAGCAATCTCAAATGAATAGAAACAAGGGATACCGCTGCTGTTATAATCTGAGTACTAAGTCATGAGACCACTACAACACATCCTGCCTTAGCGGTAGTGGCTGACAGCAGTTTAAGACATGCTCCCTTAAAGGTACACATACATCATACCACAACAATCACCACCCCTCCCCCACCACCACCACCCCCATCACCATACCCTCCCTATCACCACTCCCTCTCCCATCACTACCCTTCCCCAACATTCCCCATCGCCACCCCTCCCCCATCGCCAGTCTTCCCCATCACCAGCCCTCCACACCATCACCCCTCCCCCATCACCAGTCTTCCCCATCATCATGGAGTGCTACTTTGGGCTGCAGTAGAGTGCTTAAGTTGGAGTTTGGTGACTGAGGGAGATCGGTGAGGAGGGAATGAGGTAATCCTTTGAGTACTGTGAATAGGGTCAGGTAAGTATTTACTACTTTTATCGCTTTTGGTTTTTAAGGTCTTATTTTGTAGTTAATCGTTTGTAAAGGCTGTATTCTGTAACAACGAGGAGCAGGGAAGAAGGGCCCTAGAGTAATTGATATTATTTGATATTAAATATCTTCCAAAGGTTTAATTTAATTTAAAGGGGTGAGTCATGGCAGGAGAGCTCAAAGCCGTGGTGTGCTCCTCCTGCTCTATGTGGGAAGCCAAGAACATTTCTAGTGCCCAGGGCCAGCATGTGTGCAGGAATTGTCTCCAGCTGCAGCTCCTGGAAGCCCGGGTTTCGGAACTGGAGCGGCGGCTAGGGACACTGTGGAGCATATGTGAGGTGGAGTGTATTGTGGATAGCACATATAGAGAGGCACTCACACCGCAGGCTAAGAGTCCACAGGCAGGAAGAGAATGGGTGACCACCAGGCAGAACAAGAGGACTAGGCAGGCAGTGCTGGAATCTCCTGTAGCTATTCCCCTGCAAAACAGATATACCGCTTTGGATACTGTTGAGTGGAATGGCCTCTCAGGGGAAAGCAGCAACAGCCAAATTCATTGCACCATGGTTGGCTCTGCTGCATAGGGGAGGAGTGAAAAGTGTGGGAATGCAATAGTTATAGGGTTTCAATTGTAAGGGGGGTAGATAAGCGTTTCTGTGGCTGCAGACGAGACTCCGGGATGATATGTTGCCTCCCTGGTGCTAGGGTCAAGGATGTCTCAAAGCAGCTACAAAACATTCTGAAGGGGAAGGTTGAACAGCCAGTGGTCGTGGTACACATTGGTACAAACGACATAGGTAAAAAATAAGGATGAGGTCTTAAAAGCAGAATATAGGGAGTTAGGAAGTAAGTTGAAAAGTAGGACCTCAAAGGTGGTGATCTCAGGATTACTACCAGTGCCACGTACTAGCCAGAGTAGAAATAGCAGGATATATCGGATGAATACATGGCTGATGAGATGGTGTGAGGGGGAGGGTTTCAGATTCCTGGGACATTGGGACCAGTTCTGGGGGAGGTGGGCCCAGTACAAACTGGATGGGTTACAAATGGGCAGGACCGGGGCTGATGTCCTAGGGGGAACATTTGCTTAAAGTGGTTGGGGAGGGTTTAAACTAAAATGGCAGGGGAATGGGAACCTATGCAAGGAGTCAGGGGAGGGGGAATCAAGGACAAGTACAAAAGACAGAAAGGGGAATAAGAAAAGTGATAGGCAGAGAAATCAAGGGCAAGAATCAAATAGGGACTCAGTGAAAAATAGTGGGAACGGGACAAGTAATGTAAAAAAGACAAGCCTTAAGACTTTGTGCCTTAACGCGAGGAGCATTCGCAACAAAGTGGATGAATTAACCATGCAAATAGATGTAAACAGGTATGATATAGTCGGGATTACGGAGACATGGCTGCAGGGTGACCAGGGCTGGGAACTGAACATCCAGGAGTATTCAATACTTAGGAAGGACAGACAAAAAGGAAAAGGCGGTGGAGTTGCATTGCTGGTTAAAGAGGAAATTAACGCAATAGTGAGGAAAGATATTAGCTCCGACGATGTGGAATCTGTATGGGTAGAGTTGAGAAACCCTAAGGGGCAAAAAACATTAGCGGGGGTTGTATATAGACCCCCAAACTGTAATGATGATGTTGGGAATGGCATTAAACAGGAAATTAGAGACGCATGCAATAAAGGAACATCTGTAATCATGAGTGACTTTAATCTGCGTATAGATTGGGCAAATCAAATTAGTAACAATACCGCAGAGGAGGAATTCCTGGAGTGTGTACAGGATGGTTTTCTGGACCAATACATTGAGGAACCAACTAGAGAACAGGCCATCCTCGACTGGATATTGTGTAAAGAGAAAGGAATAATTGGCAATCTAGTCGTGTGAGGCCCCTTGGGGATGAGTGACCATAATATGATTGAATTCTTCATCAAGGTGGAGAGTGACATAGTTGATTCTGAGATGAGGGTCCTGAGTCTTAATAAAGGAAACTACAATGGTATGAGGCGCAAGTTGGCTATGATGGATTGAGAAACGTTACTTAAAGGGATGACGGTGGATAGGCAATGGCAAACATTCAAAGAGCACATGGGTGAACTGCAACCCTAACCCTAAACTTAACCCTAACCCTAACCCAAACCCTAGGGTTAGGGTTAGGGTTAGGGCGCAAAAGTAAAACAGGAAAGGCCAAACCATGGCTTACAAGGGAAATTAGAGATAGCAGACCAAGGGATTGATTAATAAGGGGAAAATAGAGTACGAGAGTAAGCTTGTGGGGAACATAAAAACTGACTGTAAAAGTTTCTATAGGTATGTGAAGAGAAAAAGATTGGTGAAGGCAAATGTAGGTCCCTTACAGTCAGAAACAGGGGAATTTATAATGGGGAAAAAAGAAATGGCTGACCAACTAAATACATACTTTGGCTCTGTCTTCACAAAGGAGGGCACAAATAACATACCAGAAATGTTGGGGAATACAGGGTTTAGTGAGAGGGAGGAACTGAAAGAAATCAGTATTAGTTGGGAAATGGTGTTGGGGAAATTGATGGGATTGAAGGCCGATAAACCCCCAGGGCCTGATAATCTACATCCCAGAGTACTTAAGGAAGTGGCCCTAAAAATAGTGGGTGCATTGGTGCTCATCCTCCCACATTCTATAGACTCTGGAACAGTTCCTACAGATTGGAGGGTGGCTAATGTAACCCCACTATTTAAAAAGGGAGGTAGAAAGAAAACGGAATTATAGACCAGTCAGCCTGATGTCGGCAGTGTGGAAAATTTTAGAGTCCATTATAAAAGGTTTAATAGCTGAGCACTTGGAAAACAGTAGCAGAATCGGACAGAGTCAGCATGGATTTACGAAAGGGAAATCATGCTTGACAAATCTACTGGCATTTTTTGAGGATGTAACTAGTAGAGTTGATGAAGGGGAGCCAGTGGATGTGGTTTATTTTGACTTTCAGAAGACTTTCGACAAAGTCCCACATAAGAGATTAGCGTGTAAAATTAAAGCACATGGAATTGGGGGTAGTGAATTGAGATGGATAGAAAAATGGTTGGCAGACAGGAAACAAAGAGTAGGAATGAACGGGTCTTTTTCCGAATGGCAGGCAGTGACTAGTGGGGTACCACAGGGATCGGTGCTGGGACCCCAGCTATTCACAATATATATTAATGATTTAGATGAGGGAACTAAATGTAATATCTCCAAATTTACAGATGACACAAAGCTGGGTGGGAGGGTGAGCTGTGAGGAAGATGCAGAGATGCTTCAGTGTGATTTGGACAAGCTGAGTGAGTGGGCAAATGCATGGCAGATGCAGTATAATGTGGATAAATGTGAGGTTATCCACTTTGGTAGCAAAAACAGGAAGGCAGATTATTGCCTGAATGGCTATAAATTGAGAGAGGGGAATGTGCAACGAGACCTGGGTGTCCTCGTACACCAGTCACTGAAGGTAAGCTTGCAGGTGCAGCAGGCGGTAAAGAAGGCAAACGGTATGTTGGCCTTCATAGCGAGAGGATTCGAGTACAGGAACAGGGATGTCTTGCTACAATTATACAGGGCCTTGGTGAGACCACATCTGGAATATTGTGTGCAGTTTTGGTCTCCTTATCTGAGGAAGGATGTTTTTGCTAAAGAGGGAGTGCAATGAAGGTTTACCCAACTGATTCCTGGGATGGCAGGACTGACATATGAGGAGAGATTGAGTTGGTTAGGATTATATTCACTGGAGTTCAGAAGAATGAGGGGTGATCTCATAGAAACCTATAGGCCAGAATTTTTCCGTCGGCAAGTTGGGGGCGGGACCCGCTCGCCGAAGCAAAAATGACGTGAGATGATGTCGGGAGGAACACCCAACGTCATCCCGCTCCATTTAAATATTCAGGAAGGCGAGCGGACAACGAAATCAGCTGTCCACTCGCTGACCTGTCAATGACCAATTGATGCCATTGACAGGATAATTAAGCCAATTAAAGGCCCTGTACGTCCAACCTTAAGGCTGGTGGGCAGGCCAGGAGCCCCGGCGGGCTTCTGAAAAAACATGAAACCTCATCCACTGGCGGGATGAGGTTTCATGTCCGTTTTTAAAAACTTTAATAAACTTTATGTGATATTTATTAACATGTCCCATCTCGTATGACATTGTCACATGTGGGGGACATGTTAATAATTTTTTTATTTGGCTTTTTTTTAGGTTTATTAAACTTTCAGCGCTCTCCCTGAGACAGCACTTAGTCTCAGGGAGCAGTGCGCACTTTGACAGTTGGGGTATCCTTCTCCCCCCCCGCACAGGAAGTGCATAGCCCGCTGGGTGGACCTTAACTCAAAATGGCAGCAGGGCCCCTTTCGGCAGCAGAGTTCGGCTGCTTGCCCGCCGCTGAGCCGGTGGAGCCCGCCCGCCCATCAAGGGCTAAATTCTGCCCATAAAATTCTAACAGGACTAGACAGGGTAGATGCAGGAAAGATGTTCCTGATGGTGGGGGAGTCCAGAACCAGGGGTCACAGTCTGAGGATAGGGGGTAGACCATTTAGGACTGAGATGAGGAGAAATTTCTTCACCCAGAGAGTGGTGAGCCTGTGGAATTCACTACAACAGAATGTAGTTGAGGCCAAAACATTGTATGTTTTCAGGAAGGAGTTAGATATAGCTCTTGGGGTGAAAGGCATCAAAGGATATGGGGAGAAAGCGAGAGCAGGCTATTGAGTTGGATGATCAGCCATGATCATAATGAATGGCAGAGCAGGCTTGAAGGGCCAATTGGCCTAATCCTGCTCCTATTTTCCATGTTTCTATGTTTCCCCATCAAGCCCCTCCTGCTATTACCATCTCCTCCTCCCATCACCACCCTTCCCCCATCACCACCCCCCATCACCACCCTTCCCCCATCACCTCTACACCCCCATCATCAACCCTCCTTATCACTGCCCCTCCCCATCACCACCCCACCCCAACACCCCCTCTTCATTACTGCCCCTCCTCATTGCCACTCCACCCCCATCGTCAGCCCTCCCATCATCACTCCTCCCTTTCACCGCTCCACCCCCATTTCCACCCCTCCCCATCATCACCCCTCCTCCATCAGCACTCCATTTCCATCACTACCTCTCCCTTTCACCATTCCAGCCCCATCACCAGTCCTCCCCATAACCGCCCCTCCCCATCACTACTCCATCCCCGTCATCAGTCCTCCCCATCACTGCCTCTCCCCATCACCACTCCACCCCCGTCACTGCTCTTCCCCATTGCCACCCCTCCCTATCACCACTCCACCCCCATCGTCACACCTCACTCACTCCAGGTACCTGCCAGATTCCAGCCACAGCATTACCAGCCTAATTGGTGGCCCTCCACTGCCAGGAGGATATCTGCTGCTGCCTTCAGCAAGATCTCTCTGAGGTGTGAATGCATTGGTGAGCCAAGCTGAAGCTGATGCACTGAACTCAAATCTACTCCTGGTCTCAACTCCACAATGCTGGGCAATTTTCACCCATTACATCAGTTTAAAACTTAATATCCTTACACTTCTTTTCAAATCCCTCCATGGTTATGTCCCTTGCTATCTTTCTAATCTCCTCCGGATCCACAACCCTCTGAGATATTTCTACTTCTCCAACTCTGGGCGCTTGAGCATCCCCAATTTTCATCAATCCACCATGTGGCCATGCCCTTCAATTAATTGCGAAGGCCTTAAGCTCTGGAATTCCCATCTTAAACCTCTCCTCTCTACCCCTTAAGATACTCTTTATAACCTGTCCCTTTGATGAAGCTTTTGGGTCATTTGCCCTAAATACCTGCTTATGTGGGTCAGTGTTAAATTTTGATTGACGACCAATTAAAGGCACTATGTAAATGCAAGCTGTAGTTATGGTTAGCCATCTTTTCTAACACATACCCAGAATAATCTGAACTGGAAGTGCATTCTCCATAGACGTGACAAAACAGAGCAGGTTCGAAGGGCCGAATGGGCTACTTCTGCTCCTCAAGCCTGTGTAAAATCACCAGAACGGTGGAATGGGGCTGCTCCACGGAGAGTTAGCACAGACTCGATGGGCTGAATGACCTCCCTGTGCCATAAATGACTCAATGATTCAATATCACCGCCCCCTCTCAGAGACATCACAGGAGAGGAGGATTGACGGTATGCTAATTGAAACATTTTTTAAAATAAACAACTTTTATTTCAAAGTAGCTGATGAGGGATGTGGGTAAAACATTAAAACAAAATCTTGGAACTGATTTCTGATGGCGGGTCAATCCCAAACCTATCTTTATCTCTTTCAAACCTTTTGCGGGGTATCTCCTGATCCCCAACAGTCAACTGGGAGATCAAAAGAACTCCCCCCGGAAATCTCAGTGATAATTTGCTTTGGAAACCTTGATGGACATAAAGCTGGAGATTTGTAGCTGTCAACAACAGCAAAGGCTTGACACACAGAGTAGCTTTCTTGTCTGATATTGCAATGAAAATATTAATCCGCTCAAAATAACCGGGCAATCGGGTTGGTTTCTGACAGATTCTAGTCCTGCCTCTCCAATTGGCTTGATTGACTGACAGCCTCTAATTGACAGCGAGGAAAATAAATAAAAGCAAAACACTGCGGATGCTGGAAATCTGGAACAAAAACAAAAATTGCTGGAAAAACTCAGCAGGTCTGACAGCATCTGCGGAGAGGGAGAGAGAGAGTTAATGTTTGGAGTCCGTATGACTCCTCTTCAGAACGGAAAATAAACAGATTTTTCTTTTCAGGTGTTGGTGAGTTAACATATGGGTTAAAACACGGATGCCACCTTGGTTAGCATGCATGTCACCCTGCATGTCAACCTCAGTTGAAAGGTTACAGAGTAGGGCGTTTGATTTGTTTCTGCATTAGGTGCTATGATGAAGCAACCTGGAGTGGGTACAGGCCAAAAACAAGGACAAGGGCCTCTTGGCTGTGCAATCTAACAATTGTGACTGACGCCCAGGTTAACTGTGAACGGTAGGGGTTTGCTTTCAATTCCAAATCACTGAGTGTATCACTAGGTTTCGACCACAAGGGTGAAATCTGCAGGATTAATGAGCACTCCACTCCAACCTGTTCGTGAGCTCAGTAAGTTGTGGGATCGGAATCCCCTCCGACTAGACTTTATGAAACATGAAAAACCCCTAAAATCCACAGACACAAGTACTGTAAATAAAAGCCAAACCTCAACACAAAACGCACAGAAGCAGGCTATACTGTAAGGCGTTAATTTCAAATATTCCAACATCACAACAGAACTGACACTATTAAAGGGCCAGAAATGGGGCATTATTACCACAGTGGCACAAGATAACTGCCATCATGTAACCCAGTTAAGAAAGTGAGGAGGCCATTGTTACAACCAAATGGCCCCCAACAACAATCATCACACAACAGCATTCACTGCAGTCAAGGAAGGAGGGAAACATTTACATGCATATCAGCTTTGGAGCCAGAGATACCTCACCGTGGTGGGGTCTATTGTTTTCGGTTATGGAAATAACATCAGCCCTGAGTGAGTCTGTCTGGACCAGGGCATGTAACAGACTAAAAGGGATTGGAAGGTGCTAAGCAATGACCATCCAGTAGGATGGCCTCAGGAAATAGGTTTATGATATTCCAATAAAAACAATCATAAAAGGGACAAGATCAAAGGGTTTGGCACCACAGTCAGGAAGGAGGGTCAGGAACGGTTAACCTGTCTCCCGGACCTACAATTCACATCGGAAGGACCAGCCACGTAGGAGGATCGTAAGTTATCAGCCAAATCCGAGGGGTATTGGGGTTGAGGTTTTAAAGTAACTTCAAGTGGAACAACCAAATCCTGGTGTGGGAAGGAGGGGTTGAGTTTGAGCTGAGGAAGGTTTGGGGCAGAAACGTGGGGTTTTGCCTGTGGTTTTTCAATAAAGGTTTTCTAATAAGTCATGGTGACTTTATATGTTTGAGTGGGAGCCAAGGTTAAATCGTGGAGGGATTTAAATCGGACCAACCATTTGAGGTGTTGTGTGGTGTCATTTAAGCCAGTTTAGAGGTCTTTGTATTAGGGAGTTGGGAGCTTTTCTTAATAAACAAGTTTGTGGTCGAGCCAAACCCTGTGTCTCTGCAATTTTGTCCTTTATGAAAACCCTAAAGTCAAGAACCATCCGTAAGGGGAAATGGGAGCAGGAACCTCTACAAAGATCAGCAATGTGCAACTTCTACCCCAAGTGCTATACAGCACATCCGTTGCAGTGCCAATGTACTGCAAGGCTTATTGCACACAGCTTTATTTGTTGAAAGATTTGAAAGGTAACTAGTTAATATTTATAAAATGATGCTAAATGATGGTGGCTTCCTTAGTGATGATAACTCTTATATGTAAACCACCCAGAGATTTTTGCTAATTAAGAGGTAAAGGGGCCTCACTAAAAAAAACTATATTAAAAGAAAACCTTAAAGGAAATTTAACAGCTCAAATTATGACAGATGACATTTCCAGGGGTGATGAAGCACTCCAATGC
Organism: Cetorhinus maximus; assembly: GCF_964194155.1. Classification (NCBI taxonomy): domain Eukaryota; kingdom Metazoa; phylum Chordata; class Chondrichthyes; order Lamniformes; family Cetorhinidae; genus Cetorhinus; species Cetorhinus maximus. The sequence goes on along the minus strand of NC_135882.1, from coordinate 15,756,420 downwards.
CCACTGGTCACAGAATGCATCAAGGATGTTGGCAGACGCTGTGTACTCCCTCTCCAGGGACACCTGGGCATGGATGTAGCTACAGAAGAGAGGTGGGTAGTAGAGCCATGTGACCCTTTGACTGTCCTCTGCCTGGACCTGTTGATGGCCACCTGGCCAAGTCTTGGAGCAGTCCCACCAGTAGATCCACCAATCTGCCCATTCCCCTCCACTCCTGGTGGCAGCGATGAGATCTCTTGGTCTTTGTGGCTGTGTGTGACACGTGTTTTCTACTTCCCAAACATGTGCTCATTCTGAGTGTTACACCAGTGAAAGGAGAAAGGAAGATGGATGGCTGCAGCATATCAATGTCTCCCTCTAGGCCTGGAGGAGATTCAGAACTTCATTGTGTTATCACTAGTTGGCCTTGCATGCCCGGGTGCCCCAGGCCTTTGGGAAATGGCTGTGTACACCATCATGACACATCGGCAGCCAATAGAGAGGGGTGGCTTATCACCACCCTGAGAAGTGTCTCCATCGGCCATGGTAGCTGCGAAACTGGGCACAGATTCAGGACGGCCAGAGATTTGTGCAAAAACTGGCCTCTGGGCAGCAGTGAGGTTGTTGAAATCCTATCTCATGGGTTTCTTGAATCTGGACATCATGCTGGTGCATTGGAAAAGTGAGCCCAGGATCTCTAGAGCACCATTTAAAGAATTTGCGATAGGGATTGTGCTTGAGCTTAGGATCTTGGCAAGGGGCCTGGAGTAGACACATTCTCCATGGTGTCCTACACTTACACAGCATTGCACAGATGTGGAATGATTCCTCCACAATTGCCAAATTGCACATTTGTTTGACATATCCTGAGCTGACAGTATGAACAACTTAGGCTGAGTTATGCAAATAGATTTAGTATTTAGTTTGAATTTAAGCTGTCCTTGAAAGGTCCAATTCCCTGAGCCCAATGGCTGAAAGAGCCCTTGATCCAAACCTGTGTCCAGCAGTTTGTGCTCCTTTCCAGTCTACCTGGGGTTGCTGCTCCTCTCATGCTCAGTGCTTCCTGAAGTGGCTGACGTTTCAGTGACACTGGGTGCTATGACCTGCTCAGTTTAGTCAACTTGTTGAGCTCTGTTAATTTCCTTGCTCTTGTGTTTTTAAAAATATAGCAAAAAGCCCTCTTAAACAATAGATATATAACACAACATCGAGTGTGTGGCATGCTTAAAGGCTGCATTTTATGCCAATGTGCGGGACAGCATTAATGAATAAGAAGATAAAAATGAAAAATACCAGCCTTGCTCTTCGGGATAAACTTTGACCTCCTCTTCCCACATTCCCTCTATTAGTTCCACATCTAAACTATCCAGGTTGCAGAGCCGTAGGTCATCTGACCCTCCTCCTGTCTGCATGGACTGTTGCCTGCAGATAGAAAAGGGATGTATGTTAGAAGGAGGAATCTGAGAAAACTTGTATGCCACACCACTCAAGCATTCAGCAGTCTCAGGTGTGAATCTGTATACGTGCAGAAAATGGGTCCTTTTGTTCACTAATGTTTGTTGCTTGTCATATGCCATGGACAGAGCAGTATTACACAGTTATTACTATCCTGTTAGGGGCCGCTAATGTTTGAAGAAGAAATCCTAACACCCAGGAGTTAACTGACAGAACTATGTCACACAATTTCATGTTTTTTTTTAACAAAAGCATTGTATATCAAAAAGAATTAAACAAAGTAAGCACTATTAAATTAACAACTCTAGCTTATAAAGGCCTGTGCTATAAACTGAGTTCTACTTTCTATTTAATAACCACACTCCTCCCCCTCACCAAAGATAAAGAGTTTCCTTATTTTACTGAATCTTTAAGGTTCATTCACTTTTCCAGGGACCGTTTCAAGAGACGTATCACCACTCTCCGGAATTCACTCTAATTTCTCTTCAGCGTTCCAGCTATTCACCAAGGTATGAATCTCCAAGGGGGTCCCTTCCATTAGCTGTTGGCTAAGTGACCCTCCAATTGCCTTATCAACCTCATGACTCTCGGCTCCACAGCTCAAGCATGGCCTCCCTGTGACTCCTGTGGTTTTAAACATCAGCAAACACCCTCAGATTCCAATAACCGCTACTACTGTTTCAAACTGCAGCCAAGCTGATTACTTCCAGAACTCCAAATGCAACAAGGTTAACTGCCTTTCACTGAGGATTACTGTGGATTTCTCCCTTTAGCTTCTAGCCAAATAAATCTTCCGGTTGTTTTTTTCATCCGTTACCAATTTTGTATTATACTGAATACCAGTTCCCAATCTCAGGCTGTGTTATGGCTGATAGGTCTAGTATTTACTCTACTTCAGGTGTAGATCTTGCTTTCCCTCTCAACTTCCAGGGAGCTACAAGCCATATAAGGCCCAAATCTGGCACAGTCTCTTAGCTGCTTTCCAAAATCAACTAGTTTTGTCTTCTGGCAATGCCCTAACTCACTTCACAGAGGTAAGCTCAAAAACAAAGCATCTCACTAAGCTCCAACCATCTCCATGGCAATGTGACACACATGGCCAGTTCCCAGGTAGGAATACAAATAAACTACCTTTTAATTCCAAAGCTTCCTTAATTCTGGGAAACCACATGAATAACGTCTTTTACTGGAATAACTGCAGATGTCGTGTCTCCAGTTCTCTAGCTAAGTGAAATCATCTGTCGTTTTATGACTCTCATCCTGTTACTCTGATTTTATCCAGCAAACACAAGATACCATCTGAACTGCAAATTTCCAATTATGTGTAGCTTACCAGCCTCTAGATGTTTACCAGGATCTTTTTCCCCCCACTGAACATACATTTAAAATTCAATTTCTAAAACTAAAAAGCAATATCCCCAAAATATATAAACCATGATATTAAGCATACGTAACATGGTGTCCTTATGTGACTCTGTCACATGAGCAGGGACATGTTAAATATGAGTGTAAAACGTTTTTGTTGTTTTAAACGCTGGTCGAAACCTCATCCCGCCCATGGATGAGGTTTTGCCAAAAGTGCAATGGTTGGACAGGCAGCGAAAAATTCCAATCAATTAGTTGATTAAGGGTCTTAATAGGCCGCTTAATTGTCGGTGGGCACGCTGCGGACTCCCGCGTACGCCCGCTGGCCAAAGTATCGTGCAAATGCGCGATGACGTCGGGATACTCACCAGACGTCATCGCGCATCATTTTATGCTCGAGCGTGTCAGGCATGCCCAGTGAAGAATTCTGGCCCTGAGCATTTGCAATGTACATGTCAGTGTGATATACATTGGGTAAAACTTTTTAGATTGGTGGGCGGGCGTGTGCCCGGCCTGACCGAGCATAAAATGGCGCGCGATGACGTCGGGCGCGTGTCCTAACGTCATTGTGCACTCGCGCAATATTTTAGTTGGCGGGCATGCGCTGGACAATTAAAAGGCCTATTGAGGGGATTAAAACGTCAATTAAAAGAAATTTTTCGCTGCCTGTCCAACTTTACGGTTGACAGACAGGCGAAAAGGCCAGGCGGCCTTTGCACTTTTTGGAAACCTCATCCACGGGCGGGTTGAGGTTTCCAAAAGCAAATAAAAATAAAATAAAGGCTTTATTTTTTTCATCAATAACATGCCCCTGCTCATGAGACAGAGTCACATGAGGGGACATGTTTTATAAGATTTATAAGATTTTAATTTTTTTTAAAAACCTGTTCACCCCCTTGAGGCAGCTCTGTGCCTCAGGGGGATTTGCAAACGGCACTCACATGCATGGCAAAGGTCGTGCTCTTCCCACTTGCGCTCCCCCACCCACCCCTGCCCGCACAGGCAGCGCTGAGCGCTGCTGCCTTGTGTTTCACGCTGGGCGGGCCTTAATTGGCCTGCCCAGCATGAGACCGCTTTCCGGCCCCAAATCATGGGTGGTGATTGGCTTCCCGGCCACCCCTGCCCGCCCCCGAACAAGCCCGCCCGATATGGGTGAAATTTTGCCCATTGTCCCTCTGTGCTGTTACCTAAAACTTAAAAGAAAAGGCTTGTACTTCTTACAATCACAGAATGGTCATAAAGCAGGGGGAAGACTGTCATACCTGTAACAGTTTTCTGCAAGAGCAACTTTGCTAGGCCCACTGGACCCCTGCCCTGTCCCCATAACCCTCCAAAATCTTTCTCTTCAGGCACCTTTCATGACCTCAGGACGTCCAAAGCGCTTCACACCCAATGAAGTATCTTTGAAGTGTTTGAATATAGCAAACGGTGCAGCCAAGCTGCTGCAAAAATGTCTTCTTTTTATTCATTGGACATGGGCATTGCTGGCTAGGCCAGCATTTATTGCCCTTTTTCAGAGGGCACTTATGGGTCTGGAGTCACATGTAGACCAGGCCAGGTAAGGACATTAGTGAACCAGATGGGTTTGTAATGACAATTCCCAATGGTTTCATGGTCATCATCAGACTTTTAATCTCAGATTTATTTTCAAATTCCATTATTTGCCACGTGTGGGACTTGAACCTGGGTTCCCAAAGCATTACCCTGGGTCTCTGGATTACTAGGGCAGCAACAATACCACTGTGCCATCACCTCCGCAATTTTGTGAGGAACCATGCTACCATCAAACAACAAGTGAGCAGTACGTACCTTTGCAACCTTCTTGAGTCCGACAAATGTCTTCATCACTTGATGCCATGATTTGTTTACGAGAGAGATGACGCTGGGTCTCTCAGCCATCTCCACCAGGCGGCTCTGAAGCAGCTTTTCACAAGAGGATGAGCCTTAGCTTCAAAAAGGACCACCTTTTTTCCAGGTCCTCTTCATGCAGCACCTCTGGAAGCTACCTCCTTAAATGGGGTATTTGGGTATTTTTAACGTGTGCACTTGCTCCTGCCATTTGTTCCTCTTTTCAGGAGAATGGTATCTTCAAGGGCTGGGTAATTTGCCTCCCATCCCTTCGAGGGCAATGTACCCGGAGCACCACTCAATTTTTAAAACTCATTGACCTCATATTACTGCGCATGGATAGCTCATAGGGCTGCAGAAGCAAGCAATGGTCCCGCTGTCTCAGTGCTGGGACTGATCCCAATATTGCCAATTGTTTCTCTCAATATGTCTTTAATTTGTTGTCCGCTGTTAGCAAAAAAGGAACCTGTAAATGTTACACTTAATGGATGGTCAGGAATAAATAATTGACCGAGATGGGCGGTTCCTCATTGGATTGGGTCTAGTATTCATGCTGATTGTGACAAAAAATTCAGGAGCAAGCAAAATATCATTGATTTCTCCTTCAACTATTCATTAATCTAGACTGATATTCAGTAATAAGGCAGTTGAGTTACCAATTTAGATAACTATGGGAACCTGGGCTGCACAAGAAATCATAAAGGGCATTACAAAATCTATTATGTCAGTAAAAAGAAAAAGTCAGACTTCAGCAGCTCCTCACATGTTGATTCTCCAGCCCCAGCCCCCTCTCCATCCCATCCATCAAGGAAATCAGCTGTGATCCCACACTGGCAAATGAGTTGGTAATAGCTTTGTCAGCTCTTAAAGAAAGCACAGTACTAATGGTACAGAACTGGAGCATAACTGGTTCAGAAGAAGGTCAGGCATCAGCAGAAAATCATTGGCTGAATGTGCATAATTCTGACTTTGACAAACTAAATAACGATGAATTTCTTTCACCAGAATCAAATGCCCAAGCTGACACTCTTGCACACCAAGAACATATTGATATGAACCTGTTTAGCATAGAAGGGTTATTTTTCCAGTTATATTTGATCAATTTGCTTTCCACAGTTGCTTTATTTAAGGCTCGAATACAAAAGTGGTGGATGCATTTCAACATTGAGAGGAAATTTCCCGGACACTTATGCCATCATATGTTTAATGAACAAAAGTAGAGTGTGAGTGACTCATGCTATAATTTCCTGAGCCCTTCGCACACCTTCATTAATAATTACCATAGCTCTGGTCCCATTCCTACATCGCAAAAGTGACTACACAACAAATGTACTGCATTTCTTGTGAATCTTTTTAGGACCTCCAGAGGTCCTGAAAGGCGCTAGATAAATGGAAGTCTTTATTTTTCTTTAGGGGCTCACAGATTTCCTGAGTTATCACTCCTATCGTCACAACTGCCGCTTAGTCTGGTAGCCCTTGGTAACTTGGCAGCTGCAAGATTTATGGATTTGTATTAAGAAATCCGGACACGTTTTCAACTCATATTTGTATGTGTGCATTTGGGTCAAAAATATACGGGTACTAAACTTTTAGTCCTAACATAAAAATGTGCAATCATCAGGGAAATTTCTTGTAAATGCAATGTTTATCAAAATAATCCAGTTAAACAACATCAGCTTTAATTACTAGGACGTTCCCAAGAACTTGAACACGATAAACTGCCACTGAAATTTTGATATAGTCATGTAATGGTGCAGACCTGTGCCCAGTAAAGCCTATTTGTCATTTAATCTTACACTTTCTGGTATCTTCATATTGCATTACAACTCTTCACCTTAGGAGGAGAGATTAGGCCAACTAGGCCTGTATGCACTGGAGTTTAGAAGGATGAGAGGGGATCTCATCAAAACATATAAAATTCTGACAGGGCTGGACAGATTGGATGCAGGGATGATGTTTCCTCTGGCTTGGGGGGGCGGGGTTTAGAACAAGGGGTCACAATTTCAGAATACGGGGTAGGCCATTTAGGATTGAGATGAGGAGAAACGTCTTCACTCAGAGGGTGATGAACCTGTGGAATTCTCTACCACAGAGGGCTGTGAAGGCCACTGAATATATTTAAGAAGGAAATAGATAGATTTCTAGACTCTAACGGTATCAAGGGATATGGGGAGAGAATGGGAGTATGGCGTTGAGATAGAGGATCAGCCATGATCATATTGAATGGTGGAGCAGGCTCGAAGAGCCGAATGACCAACTCCTGCTTCTATTTTTCTATGTTTCTATGTCTCTAAGAAACATTTATCACTAGGGAACAATTCTGACTCTGCTATGTAGGCAACAAAGCATTGCTCAGTTTTTCTAAGTATGCTTACCTATGTCTTTCTGCATTACCTTCAAATGTGAACAGTTTTGTGTGTGTTCATTAGCCTGATTGTCCTTTGTTATATCTTGAATTAGTATGAGTTAATCATATTTTAATGCAATATGATCCTTAATAAGATTGTTGTTTTGTTATCATTAATTTATCATTCATAAAACTGAGTGAGGCTTATCAAGGATACACTGTGCATAACTACTCAATAACATTATCCAACGTAAGTAATAATCTGAATTTTTATGTTGCCATGAATTCAAAAGACTGTACATATGTATGTCTAGACAATCTTTGAATTGCACACTAAAGTCCAACACTCTTACATTTAGTAGTTTCAAACTGTGTTTTGTCTAAGAAAATTAATTATTCAGTATTGCTGAAAAGAGAGGCATATCGTTGAAGCTTTTCGTCTTGCACTCATCAAGAATGCCAAATTCCAAATGCTCACAACAATTTATACCACAGGAGAAAAGGATGCTGATTGCTTGGCAAGTCAACTCTGATTGGCAAAGGTGTTGCCATGGAGAAACCCCGATCTCCCGGGTTGTTCAAAAAAGGCACAACGGGTTCTATTTTACCAGTAACCTTTAGGATCTTTTCAAACCTTTTCTATGGTTGCCCATTCCATCTACTTGCATCTCCATGGTCGCAGCCACCACTTTTTATTCCATTTATTCTCATCCACTTCGTAAACCCTCTCAGCATCCTTCTACTCCCTTGTCCTTCATGTACTTACCTGGGTTCCCCGCAAATGGATCTACGCTATTCACCTAAGCCTACTCCCTGTGACAATGTTAATTCACATTTTTTAAAAAACAGCAAGGCGTCCTACAAGACACGCAGAGCTGAATTTTTCATTTGCTGCCTCTATATGGTTTGCATTTGATATTCCAATTCAATTGATAGATTCAATATTTGTGAAGATATGGTGGCTTTGCATCTGTGATGTCTGTTTCCACTGTGTTCCAATGGGTCTATGCAACTGGAATGCTAGTGAATTAAGGAGAAAGCAGACTTTCTAAGAATCCTTCATCTCTCACAGTTTAGAGTCACCCACCTGAGGATTGTGATCCCCCTCTACATTTCTGCAGTATCAGTTTCTATGGAAGGCTCCTGGGCTATCTGATTGAGACATCTTGGTAGCTTTTATTACCAAGCCCAGTTTAATGCTGTGGAGTCTTATTTTGCAGATTTTGTAGTCAACCTATCTGAACTTTAGGGAGAGGATGTTAAATCATAATTAATTAGAATGCTCATCCCTGAAATATTCAAACATTTGACTGATAAAGTTCTACTTGGGTTAAATACGACAGCTAAAAATATATGCAAGCACATGCAGGGAGAGATAAGTGTCTTACCTTGTGATCTGCAGCCTCATGCTGAGGGGAGATTTAATTTTAAAGTAATTTTATGGTGCCCCACTAAATGTCGCCTCTAAGTGGCGCGAGTGCATGGCTGTGCAGCAGTCAGGCATGTGCTGCACAGGGCACAAACATGCCGTACACAAGTAGTGGTCCCTTTAAGATGCGAGGCTGCACAGCAACCTTAAAGGGACCAGGCAGTACAAGAAACAGGTCATTTACAGTGAAAGGGAATTAGAGTGAACATTGCCCCCCCCCAGCACAGCCACTAAAGGGAAGTGGTGGCGTAGTGGCCTGATAATACAGAGACCTGGGATAATGCTCTGGGAACCTGAGTTCAAATCCCACTGTGGCACATGATGGAATTTGAATTCAATAAAAAATCTGGAATTAAAAGTCAAATGATAACTGTGAAACCACTGCCGATTGTTATAAAAACCTGTCAGGTTCACTAATGCCCTTTAGGGAAGGGAATCACCTGGCCTACATGTGACTCCAGATCCACTGCAATGTGGTTGACTCTTAAATGTCCTCTGAACAAAGGCAATTAGAGATGGGCAATAAATGCTGGCCTAGCCAGTGATGCCCACATCCTGTGAACAAATAAAAAAAAACTTGAAGCCCCATTAGCTCTGTTCCAGTCACGAATTCATGACACTCTGTTATGCTGCTAAATTATGCAAATGCAAGAGAGATTTTACATCTCGGATTATGCCGATGAGGTTTTCCGATTGCGCCCATGGTGGAAGTTCAGGCTGTTATACCTTGCAATTTTAGTGCCTCGTTTTAATACTTAAAATGAGACTGTGTTTCAGTCCCATTGCTTTTAAGTATTGCTAGCTGACAGTTCTAAGAATTGCAACATTTCTAACTACAAGGAGCTATTTACTCTGTGGCAGGTTTTTGAAGTAGGAATGAAAACTCATGTAGGAGAGTGATATGTAAGAAATATCAGACAGCAATGTGTCATCGCCACAAATGTAGTGTACCATTAAGTCAGAGAAGGTGACAGGCTCCACGGAGACAGCAAAACAAAATCTAAGTAATCCATGGTCTTCACATCATAAACTAGATTAATAGACAGGAGAAAGTTTAACTTTTGTCTGAATCACAACAGAAAGCATTTTTTTTTTTAGCAGTTGTTGTCAGGGAAACAGAACTGCATTTGTTGCTTACTAGTTTGTACCTGTCTTATTTTCAAGCAGTCATCCCAGCCACTTTCCTTTGTATCCAGTTGACTTATATTTTAGCATCCCATAAATAATTTCAGCAACCACATCACATTTCATGGCACAACTTTTGAAGTCAGAGAACACGTGATGGGAGAACACAGAAGGATGAGAAAGAGAAAGGGGCAGATTCCCTGCAGAAATTTTTCAAAACAACACATCCGCTCTCCATGTAATCCCATTTACATTTCTAGGGCTTCGTTGAAATGCTGGCAAAATATGACTTAATGTAGCTTTTCGTGGTGGAGCAAGGATCCTATGAAAGCGGCAAGATTCTAAATTGTTATCCATCGCTTTTTCCGCTCTTTGTCAACCTGTTGCCCATTGCTCTTTCTTTTTCAAACGTTTGATTGTATTTGCTAGAGCACTGGGCAATTCCCTTCCTTTCCTCTCCCCACCCCAGCCCCCACACTACAATGTTGCATCAGGTGGGGAAGGAATTAAAGTGACAACCAGGCTCCATCTGCTTATTACTCTGAAGTCAACACCATCTTCCACTGCTCCGTATTGTACAGACAGAATGGGAAATATATATTTTTCCCCCCCAAAAGACATTTACCTTGATCCTGGTGGGTTAGATCTTTAAAAAAAAATGTCATTTGATTTGACATTGATGAAGGGAGATGCAGAAAAAGATGCCTCAAGGCATGATGGGGGTGACACTAGTGACACATCAAAAAGTAACGCGCGCTTTTAAAGTTGGTAATTTTCCTAATATTGTCACCACAGGAACAATTTGAAATGACAACATGGGAAGCAGATCAAGCCTGGCTTCAACTCCTTCCCTCAACTCAACCCGCATCCATCCTTCTGAGTGCAAAATGGTTAATGGCAAGTTTAGTTTCTCTGCAAGCCACACTTCGAAAATGAATGATAATGAGTTTCTTTGATGTATAAAGGTGATATCCTTGGACTTGTTGTGGAAACAACACATTTATAACATTTGGCATTGTCAAAGCAAGGAACAAAGCCTTCCAATGCAAAAAGAGAACTTAATTCTCAACTGAAGATGTTATATCCAGCATATTTTATACTTACAAGCCAAGCATTTCTATCTAATTAAGGATTTTATAAGCTTGGCTGAGTGGGAGCTGGTTTGTTTCTGAGTTGGAAAGTTGGGCCAGAATTTTCCGGTTGACGTGGGAATGGCGTAACCCGCACATCAGCGCGTAAAATGATGCGTGACAACGTCAGCGTGCGCCATCGCGATATTTCGGTGGGCGGGCGCGCTCAGTTTGCCCGCCATTAATTGAAGGGCTCGTTAAGCCCCTTAACTTGCCATTTGTGTACGATTTTGAGGGGCCCGTGCGAACTTCGGGTCGGCGCACGGGCCCAACGGGAAGGCGGGTAGGAGATTATTTAAGAAAACTTTTGCAATGTCGGGATATGTGGACTCAGAGGGGTTGTTTGTGTTTTACACAAAGTTTTAATTGATGAAAGTGTTTAAAAGTTGCCTGTGTGATTGTTAGTAGTTCTCATCGATTTCCAAGAGCTTCTTGTGTACTTTGAAACCAGTCTGCAGACAGTAATCTTTCTCGGGCCTGCAGCTTTCTGGAGGCCTCCATTTAGCCTGGGGCTATGGGTTCTGACCTCTCCACTGGAGGCAGCTCCCCTAAGGAGGAAGGGAGGGATAGAATAAGGAGGAGGCCAGGAGTGGACAATCAGCCTCCAGGGGAGCCACCTTTGGGAGGCCAGGCGCAGGCACAAGGGGCGCAGGGCCAAGAGGTTGTCCAAGGTGCAAGGGGCCGCAGAAGATGCCACTATCCTGCTGCCAGGGTATACAGGCGGCGAAGCAGCTACCTCAATATGACTGCGGTAAAGTGTCAAAGGAGGCTCCGACTCTCAAGGGAGACAGTCAACTATCTCTGTCAGATAAAAGCAAAAAACTGCAGATGCTGGAAATCCAAAACAAAAATAAAAATACCTGGAAAAACTCAGCAGGTCTGACAGCATCTGCGGAGAGGAACCCAGTTAACGTTTCGAGTCTGTATGATTCTTCAACAGAACTAAGTAAAAATAGAAAAGAGGTGAAATATAAGCTGGTTTAGGGGGGCGGGGTGGGACAAGTAGAGCTGAATAGAGGGCCAGTGATAGGTTGAGATAGCCAAAAGATGTCATAGACAAAAGGACAAAGAGATGTTGAAGGTGGTGATATTATCTAAGGAATGTGATAATAGGTGACATTAAGGGTAGAAAGCAGGACGAGCAAGGTACAGATAGCCCTAATGGGGGTGGGGTGGGGGGAATTGAGAGGTCACATTATTGGCGTTCATTCCATATGGAGGGGCATAGACCGGGTGGGCAGAAGGCAACATTTCCCCTTGGCGCTGGGATGAGTAACGTGGTGGCACTCATCTAAGTTGAGTGCCATGATGTTCACAGCTGAGGTGCTGAGGACCTTTTGGACAAAGTAATATGGGGCGCACTGGCTGAAAGGGTGCTGGAGGTCCCAAACCCCCTCAGGTGAAATAAGTCTTTGGCTGTGCAGCAGCGATCCAATGGCATGTTAGACCATGGTGATAGTGGTCACAAATGGGATAAAGTGACTTTGGAAGGTGGTGGAGACGCGAATCCTCAAGGGGACGAGGGTCCCTTCTGTATGACCCACATGTCAGAATGTCTCAGTCTGTGAATGACATTGTTTCAGCATTAACGATTGCAGCAACCATCAGTGGTTTGGATGGTGTGCAGACAGAGTGGATGGGACTGTGGACCTCAAATACCTGCCCACCGTACCCCCGCCTCGCCGCTCCCAGCCGCCCTGGCCTCCTGACTCCTGCCCAGCTCCATGGCCTGCTCTTCAAAAGGCATGAAGCGCTGCAGGAGGGCGCGCCCACCTCCAGTCCTCTGGCGCTCCCGGGCATTGTGGTGAATTTTTGCCTGAAAAACAGAGAAGAGGATTTATTGGGGCTGATCGCTCATGTAGTCTGCACGCGCACGCCGCACCCCAACCACAGTGGCCCATCTGAGGCCTCCAACGGCTCCTGTCCACACTACTGGTGATCAGTCCCCAGAAGATAGCACGGCTGGTCCCAACCCCCTCCCCCAACGGCCACCTTGGACACATTCGGCGTCCATCACTTTGAATATCACACGGCTCTTAGTGCCCATGGCAAGGAGGCGCAACTAGGTGTGGCGCCGATGCCAGCAGATGGCACTTGGCCGCAACACCTTGAGGCACCCTTTTCATCATCTCATTACCATCAATATGACGTGTGTTGCAGTTCTGAGTATGTGTCGTGCGGCCTCCCCTGCAGGTTGCCCCCAGACTACTCAAATGCCACAAAGACCAACATATGCTGCAGGGAGAACCCTTCTTCACCTCAACCACTAAGGCTGGTGTAAGCATGGTCAGTACCCATTTGCCCACCCAGCGTGCGACAGATGCCCTATGCAGTAACGACAGCAAGACATGGTGGGGGGGGTCAAAGGCTAAGGCTGCTTTCTGGGTCAAATGGCCAAGGCCGACATGGTACTCACCCTTCCAGAGCACAGCAAATCATTGAATCATTTCCTGCACGGAAATCATGGGCGCTCACAGCATCACCAACCTCCTCCCACGCCTGGCTGGTGACATGGGGGGGCCCTCCTCCTCCCATCCTCCGGATACAGAAGGTGCCAACGGATGCCCACCTCTTGCAGGAGGACAGCAAGGCAGGCATCGGAGAATCAAGGGGCACAGTGGCTCCCCGCTGGCCTCTCCTGCAGCCTGCCCCCCTCCTCCTGCTCCTGCTCATGCTGCTCTCCACTCGCACCTCCCTCCCTCTCTCCCCGAGTGGCCATGGTGCCCTGCCTCAAGCAGGCTGCCTGGCCACTCTTTATACAGGCTGACGGCTCCCCATTGGAACCGGCAGTCTGAGGCCGCCCGCCCACGTGACTATTTTCCTGTTCTCCACGGGAGTCGCCTACCCGCGGGGTGGGCCTTAATTGGCCCGCCCGCAGAAAATGGCGGCGCAGCCCGTTTCTCCAGCGGCAATCGGCCGCCCGCCCACCGCTGAGTCAGTTGGGCCCACCCGACGAGTGTAAAATTCTGGCCTTGGGCTTCCAAATCTCTCTCCAGGAGGGAATTTTAACATGGATGAGTGGGTGGGATTGGGTGTGGGAAGCAGGTGCGTTAAATGGGGGAAAATTCCAAGGGCATTAGGCAGCTGTTGCTGGAGGAACATTTGGATACATCTGGTATCTCAGGAGGCCATCAAACAGTTAGTCAAATGAGGCATCACATTATGAGCTCTTCCCTCATTCAAAAGTAAAAATTAGTGTAAAATAAAAAGGCAAAACACTGCAGATGCTGGAAATCGGAAATAAAAACAGCAAAAGCTGCAAATACTCAGCAGGTCGGGCAGCGTCTGTGGGTGAATGTTTCGAGTCAATCACCTTTCTTCAGAATGTTCTGATGAAAGGCTGCAGACCTGAAATGTTAACTCTTGTTTGTCTCTCTGCAGATGCTGTTTGAGCTGCTGGGTATTTCCAGCGCCTCCTGTTTTTGTTAAGTAGTAGTGCTGCATTACTGCATTCTTGGAGCTGCTGATATTTCAAGCAATGCTGCATTGTTGGGTTTTACAGCCGCCTAACACCTTTTGACGTCATGAATTTCTGCTGCTAGCCCTTAAACGTGCGAGATTTATTAGGCTTAATTTTGACTGAAGGTGGGATTGGTGCGTGGGCGTCCCAAATGCGCAGCATAAGTGGAAGCCACTTGATTCATTTTGGACTGTTCTCTCCTGCCTTCTCCTCACCCTCTCACTCAGGCTGTGTGTTAGCTTTACTTCCCACCCCGCTTACCCACTACCCCCATCGACCCTGCCAGCAGACCAAACACAGCCCCCCTCCATTTCGTCATCCAAAATGTCCGTTCACTTATGCCTGAGGCCTTTGCCATCTACAACGTATTGACACCTAATTGCATTGACATCCTGGGGTCCGTTTTCATCTTCACCATCTAGGCAGCAATCTGATGGGACAGATCAGCTGCTCTTTGTTGAACCCACCCCATTTTGAGCCCTTCCAAGACTACTTCTTTCCGGGGAGGCGTTGACGTAGTGGTATTGTCACTGGACTAGTATTCCTGACACCCAGGGTAATTCTCTGAGGACCAGGGTTTGAATCCCACCATGGCAGACGGTGAAATTTGAATTCAATATGAAATCTGGAATCAAAAGTCTAATGGTGACCATGAAACCATTGTCAATTTGTCGTAGGAAACCCATCTGGTTCACTAATGTCCTTTAAGGAAGGAAATCTGCTGTCCTTACCAGGTCTGGCCTACACATGACTTCAGACTCACAGCAATGGTCTAGCAAGTCACTCAGTTCTCAAGGGCAATTAGGGATGGGCAATAAATGATGGCCCAACCAACGACACCCACATCCCATGAACGACTAAATAAAACAATCCCACGCTGGGGGAAAAAGCTCCCCACCAAATCAGTTATAACTGCATTTTCAAACTCCCAGCTGCTGAGCGTTTGGCCTTGCACTCCCTATGGTAGTTCTGGGGCTGTTGATTTGTTCACCCACTCCATCTTTGGTGTCCAGCCTAAACATATACTTTATCCCACCCTCACCAGATTACTGCCGTGTTGTTGAGTGCAGCACCTACAACCTACAAGTTTCGATGAAACTTGGCTCATCTTGCCCCAAAACTGAATTCTCCAAGCCTGGGCGCACTTTCTGTCACCTGCTCGGCCCAGACTGCTGCGGTGATGATGTTTTCCCTTTTCACCAATTCACACACCTTTATCCCACCCCCCCCACCCCCCCGCAACCCCACCCCACCTTGCCCATTCAGCATCTCCTCTTTCTCCAACCCTTTCACCTCCCCTTCAAAATCCTTGATATCTACTACACTCTCCCCATTCTTTCCCCTGCCCAAGTCCCAACCCGATTTTCTTTCCTGAGGTATCTTCCCTGCTTTCTTCCTTTGGCATCTATAGAGGGCGAGTCCTATTTCAGTCTTCACCTCAGGTTCCCTTGCCCGGTCTCCTCTGAATTCGCTGCCCTCCGGTGCTTGTTGGTTGCCGAGTAAGGGAATTATTGAAGGGGTAAAGGGAAATGAGATCAGGGTGCATAATTCCAGTCTCTGAGCTCATAACAACAACAACAACTTCCATTTATATAGCACTTTTAATGCAGTAAAACAACAACTTATATTTATATCGCACCTTTTATGCAATGAAATGTCCCAAGGTGCTTCACAGGATAAAACAAAGTATGAGACCAAGCCATATTAGGCCAGATGACCAAAAGCTCGGTGAAAGATAGGTTTTAAGAAGTGTCTTCAAGGAGGACAATGAGGCAGTAAGGCGGAGAGTTTAGGGAGGGAATTCCAGAACCTGCGACCCAGACAACCGAAGGCCCAGCCACCAGTGGTGGAGCCATTAAAATCAAGGATAATTGAACCAGAATTAGATAGGTGTAGATATCTTGGGTGGTTGTGGGGCAGGGGGAGATTAAAGAGATAGGGAGGAGCGAGGCCGTGGAGGGATTGGAAAAGAAAGGGTAAGAGCTTTAAAATCAAAACATCCAAAGGTGCTTCACAGCAGTGAGTATCACACAAAATTTGACCCCGAGCTACATAAGGAGATAATAGGATGGATAAAAATAAAAGAAAAGGGAAAAACAAGTAGAGGGCTGGGATCCAGAACAGCAGCTAAATGCTCATGCGCAGATAATGATGGGCCAAATGGGCCACCTCATATATGATCTCCTACCCTTTATTCATGGCCACCTCCTCTAGCTTATCATCTCCTATGGCCTCACTACACCCACGGTCTCAGTCACATCCCCAACCCCATCCGTGTATCCCTCATCCCCATAGACATAACCCTTTTCCAAATCCATATTCTTCTGTGTCCATCGCTGGAAATAAAATCTCCTCCAAATCATTTGCAATGGCCTTTTAAGTTATCAATCTATCCGTTAGCTTTCCAATTACCATGATATTCAGCTGCTGATTTATTCAACCATTCCTTCACCTCAATCTTTGATGCCCTTGTCCCCAGAAAAATATTTAGTCGCACCCATCCATGCATTTACCTTAGGTATGGCCCCATCTTCATTCATTTAAGTCTGAGGGTTGTAACCTTGAACATATCTAGCACATACTTGGTTTAACCAGATGCAGCTGGACTGCAATGAGTGCTATTGGACCTTACTCAACTCTGCAAAAAAAAACACACTCACTACCTCAAGATCATCTGGAGAGGAAAGATAATAAATACATCCTTGGGGGAACTCCGCAGATAATGATGCAGGGGGTGGAAAGAGTAGCCATTGTTGGAGATGCTCTCAAACCAACCATGAGTTGGGCAGTGGAGAAAAGGGGTCGGAAGAAGAAGCTGTGGTCAACCCTGGCAAAGGGTGTGAAGACGTCAAGGATGCAAAGTAGGAAAAATGAGCCAAAATCACAACCGCAGAGGCTGCTTTTGGTGACTTTTATTGCTGTTTCTTTCAGAGGTAAAAACCAGATCGGAGAGCTGCAGGAAAAATGGGCATGATTTCGGGAGATCATACCAGATTCAGGGATTTAGCAGAGAGAAGGGAATTTGGAGAGGGATCTGTGGGGACCGAGGGGCGAAGATGAGTTTTTATGAAGGGGCAGGATGGTTACGGCAGTTTTGAAAGTGAGGGGGGAGTGCAGTATCTGAGGAGAGGACACCAATTACAAGGTCAGCCAGCTTGGGAGCCATGAATAGAAGCTTGATTGGCTACAGCCCAGGAGGAATAAAATGAAGGACGCAGGAAATGAGCTTGGAGAGGGGAAATAGATGAGATTCTGGAGAAGGATTTGGAGTCAGAGCTAGAGCAGGAGGGAACAAGAGGAAGGGGGAAGATGCTTAGGAAGAATATATTGGCCTTGGAAGGAGTGCAGCAGAGATTTAATAGGATGATACCTAACTCTTCCACAAAGAGCAGTTGATGTTACGTTAATCATGAATTTTAAATCTGAGATTGATAGATTTTTGTGAATCAAAGCTATTAAAGAATATGAGGCAAAGGGTATGGAATTGTGTTGCAGGTGAGCCATGGTTTCATTGAATGACAGATCAGGCTTGAGTACCTAAATTGTCTACTATTGTTCTTTTGTTCCTAATAAGAGATAACTGAAGAGATGGTCTCAATCTTAGTGATAAAGAATTCTATGAGATCATTGCACGTGTACTTAAATATGTGGAAGCTACCGGTTCATTCAGCTATTTGTACTAAAAGATCAAGAGGTGTTCCTGCTAAAACTTAGGCTATAAGTTCAAAGCTGAGTTTAAGGAGAGGTAAAGGGAGAGTAAAGATCTGAAGACTCATGTCATAACAGGGCCAAATTAAAGGTTATACCATTTAAGTAGGTCTTCCAGCTGTCATTCTGTCAGATGTGGACAACCACCTGATTTGTTCTGAAGACCTAAGCCGTAAATAAACAGTCCGATTCTCTCTACCTGATCTTCCTCTCTGAATTTTGAAAAGGTTACGTTGAACATAAGCCCTGCATTCACAGTAAACTGATCTCTAGGCTTCTCAAGGAGCGAGAGTCTTTCATTTTCCTGCTGTTTTCAACAGCATGTTAGCATTAAAGCTTAATGAAGTATTTTATATTGGCAGGCGCCTATTGTGAATATATTTCCATACATTTGAGCAAACTGCCAACTTGTATATCTTTTAATGCTGTGGGCAGCCTTTCCCCATCAGAGATCAATTAATCTTTTATGTGAAGGGACTACATTTCCATTAGGAAGTGACTATCACAGCCCTTTTGGAAGCTCAAATCTGAACTCAAGGTTATTGTGGCAGTTAAGGATAAATTTGCACTACTGAGCTACACAAGCTTTTTAATGAAAGCGAGAGATTTTGAAAACGCACATGGGTTTGTTCAAATCTGATTTCTTTTTTAAAACAACAAATTTTTTTGATCGTAGTCCCTTCATCAGGACCAGTTTTGACACAGACCGACTGTCTGGGTCATCTTGTATTTCTGCGACCAGTGTTTTTTTGAACTGGAATTTGTAACAACTCCACCAACAGCTGGAATAGTGGGAAGCGATATTCCGGGCAAATCAAAGGGAATTTTCTGTGGCAGATGCTGTCACATCTCTGCGTCTCATATTTGAAGCATGAACAGACAGCCTTTCACCGCTTACTGATAAACTAATACCCATCTCATCCTTTTTTATTGTTATGCGAAGAATGGTAACTCAAGTCAACTTTCCTTTTCCCTACATAACATTGGCGTGTTTTTTGAAAGAAGGGTGAGGCCCCCCAAGGCGAAGACCCCCAACAACGTTAAAAAGGAAACTGAGCACGCAGAGGAATATCAAGATCAATCTGGTTCGCCTAATGATTTTCTAACATAATTTTACAATTGTTGCTTCACAGGCTCCCAACCAGGATATTTGATTATGAACATCTGATGTGCTTCTATTGCAAATCTGATCACATTTACTAGATGATGGCAGGAAAAAAAGGCACACGCAAATAAAAATTCTGATTAAACACACACGATGAAATATGCAGCTTTCTTGCAAATGAGACCAGTCTGTTAGAATCACGTATCATATCCTTCAGAGCACAGAAAGAAGCCATTCAGTCCAGCCTATACCAGTGTTAATATTCTCCACATAGACTTCCTCCTACCTTACCCCAACTCTCCCTATCAACAATTACAGAGCGATTAGGTGCATTGACTGTACATTGAACATACAACACAGAAATAGGCCATTCAGCCCAACTAGTAAACTCTGGCCTCCTTCCATTCCATCTGAATCTCAGTCCTTCAGCATCTCTTTCTATTCCCTTCTCTCTCATGTACTCATCTAGTTTCCTTTTGAAAGCATCTAAGCTATTTGCCTCAACCACTTCCTGTGGTGGCGAGTTCCACATTCTAACCACCCTCTGAGTAAAGAGATTTTACTTACTTCCCTAACTGTTTTTGCAGTAAGTATCCGGTCTCTTTGGCCCCCTAGTTGTGGATCATCTCCACGTCTATCCATTCATAATTTTAAGACCTCTTAAATAAGGCCACCTCAAAGTCTCCTCTTTTTTAAAGGAAGGCGTCCAAACCTGTTCACTCTTTCCTGATAGCTGCCATGTCTGAGTTTTGGTCATTTTAATAGATGTACAGGCTAATTAAAGGATAAATAAAAAGTAACAGAAATTTGCATGTGGGACAGAACAATGATAGGTGAGCAAAGGTTCTCTGAGTGTATGGCATATATAAAGTCGCCTACACTTTTAGGTGCCTCAATGCGTGTGCCTTTTGACTTCAAACAGCCAGCTGTCTCCAAGAGTTAAATGGCTAGAACTTGAGAGTGGTCGCACATTAAACAATGTATTAAATGCAACAGTTAAACTTCAGAAGTTTTAATGTTCAGTCACTCAGAGTGATCTGTGACATGTAACTAAAGACTGATTGAGAGATTTAGGTCAAAGGCTAACTTTCTAAGTGAATAATATATATAGATAGACAATATATTTGCTTTAGGGTTATGGGGAATATAACCATTGTCTTCCATTTGTAGTACATCAAATGCCATTCAGAAACAAGAATTGATTTGGGAAAGCCAAATACATATTTTAATACAGCTGCTGCCACCTCCAAAGGCACATTGTCCCCCTGCCCATACATCCCCACTGATACATAAAAAGAAATGGGTAAATATTATTTCCTTCATTGTATTCTGAATCAGAGTCAGATATAAATATATAAGAACTTTGCTGTGTAAGATAATGACTTAATATATGAGTTACTTATGATCGTCAGAGAGTGGATTAGGTTGTATGTTATTTAAATTCCTGAAATGCTAATTGATCCATGTTGTTGGTGGATTAAGAAAGGATTATTAGGTTTTCACTAAAGTTCCTGTTGTCAGTGAGTAGTCCTTAGCATGTCCTGATGGGAAGAGGAGTCCTTGCTTTTTCCCAGCTGACTACCTGTGCAATTAAAACCTTTCTTCCTCACTGAACCTTTTATCCTTTCTCTCTCCCTCTTCGCTATATTATTCAGCTCCACAGAGCAGTGCCAGGACTTGCTGTATATTTGTACTTGTGGCTGATATGCTAGCCTGTTATGTTTTCTGCTTCCTCAAGTCCACGGTTCACATGGCAGAATTATAGATTATAATTACAGAACATACCTCAACCAACCCCTGCTTGCAAAAACCCAAAACAAAATGTCTACTGTTAGATGTGATCGGGCAGCACTGGCTGAACGATCCTGAGTGCACTAATAGCTACACGAACAACCAATTTAAGATAATCAGTCAAGTCTGTTAACATGATAAAAGCAAAATACAGCAGATGCCGGAAAGCTGAAGTAGGAATCTGAAGGAGACTCGAAACATTAACTCTGTTTCTCTCTATCTAGATGCTGCCAGTCCTGCTGAGCTTTTTCAGCATTTTCTGTTTTTACATTTGTAATGTGGCTCATTTCCACTTGCTAGAAGCGACGTGTTTCATACACAGGGACCTGTTCCCTGGATTGAACCATATAAGGTCCTGAGGGATCTTGACAGGGTGGATGTGGAGAGGATGTTTCCTCCTGCGGAAGAATCTAGAACTAGGGGCCACCGTTTAAAAATAAAGGGGTCGCCCATTTAAAACAGAGATGAGGCAAAATCTTTTCACTCAGAGGGCCGTGAGTCTTTGGAACTCTCTTCCTGAAAAGGTGGTGGAAGCAGAGTCTTTGAATATTTTTAAGGCCGAGGTGGATAGATTCTTGGTAAGCAAGGGGGTGATAGGTTATCCGTGGTAGGTGGGATGCAGATTTCAGGTTACTATCAGATCGGCCATGATCTTATTAAATGGCATAGCAGGCACGAGGGGCTGAATGGCCTACTCCTGCTCCTTGTTCATATGTTTATATGTTCGTATGTTCGAGCCTTGTGCCTTTTTTGAATTATTTGGGAGCTTGGGGGGCCTATAGATCCCCCTTGCTTTCTCCATGGCAATGCCACAGCCAATCGGAGTCAACTTGCCAACAAGTCAGCACACTTTTCTCCTGAAGTATAAATTGTTGTGATAGTTTGAAACTTGGCATTCTTGTGTTTGTCCTGATGAGTGCAGGATGAAAAGCTTTGACAACATGTCTCTGTTTTCAGCAATATTCAAGCTTTGTGCTACAAAGCGACTGTTAGAATTATATTCCTTAAGTGAGCATGGAGAAGATGGCAAGGGATGGAAGTATTTGAAAAAGTTGTAGGGTGGGATGGAGCATTGTGCTTGATGGTTGAGGGTTTGCTCATGTTGGGCCTGAGGAGGTGGATGGTGACAGGTTTAAGTCTGGCTATAAAGATTAGGAGGAGAGTTGACCTGAGATCAGGGATGTTCATGAGGTCCTTGGGTGGGGTAGGGGTGCAATAAACTAGAAGGGGGTTGTGTGACCAAACACAAATACTTACCTTGATTTTTAAATCAGCAGTTCGAGTTTTTTTTAAACTTAGTTCGGGCCTTTCGCGCATGAGTCAGTTGGGAAATAACTGCTCGTGCGCAGTTAATGTTTTTTCCATCCTTCAGGCCGGGAACAGGCCCTGCGCACCCGTGTGGATGAAAGGAAACAGAGAAGTGAAATGGCGGGTCAGGTGATCTGAACCGGAGCACCATTGTGCTGATTATCTCCCAGAGAGCAGGACAAAGGAGGGGGACAGGTGAGGTGAGAGTGACTGCCCTTGATATCAAGACAGCATTTGACCAAGTGTGACATCAAGGAGCCCTAGCAAAACTGGAGTCCATGGGAATCAGGGGGAAAACAGTTGTTTCGTGTCATACCAAGCACAAAGGAAGGTGGTTGTGGTTGTTGGAGATCAGTCATTTCAGTTCCAGGACATCACTGCAGGAGTTCCTCAGGGTAGTGTCCTAGGCCCAACCACCTTCAGCTGCTTCATCAATGACCTTCCTTCCATCATAAGGTCAGAAGTGGGGATGTTCGCTGATGATTGCACAATGTTCAGCACCATTCGCGACTCCTCAGATATTGAAGCAGTCCATGTTCAAATGCAGCAAGACCTGGATAATGTCTAAGCTTGGGCTGACAAGTGGCAAGTAACATTCATGCCACACAAGTGCCAGGCAATGGCCATCTCCAACAAGAGAAAATCTAACCATCACCCCTTGACATTCAATGGTATTACCATCGCTGAATCCCCCTTTATCAATATCCTAGGGGTTACCAGAAATTGACCAGAAACTGAACTGGAGTAGCCATATAAATGCTGTGGCTACAAGAACAGGTCAGAGGTTAGAAATCATGTGATGAGTAACTCACCTCCTGACTCCCCAAAGCTGTCCACCATCTGCAAGGGATAAGTCAGAAGTGTGATGAAATACTCTCCACCTTACTCGATGAGAGCAGCTCCAACAACACTCAAGAAGCTTGACACTGTCCAGGACAAAGCAGCCACTTGACTGGCACCACGTCCACAAACATTCAGTCCTTCCACCACCAATGTACTGTAGCAGCCTGTGTACCATCCAGAAGATGCACTGCGGAAATTCACCAAGGCTCCTTAGACAGTATCTTCCAGACCCATGACCACGACCATCTAGAAGGACAAGGGCAGCAGATAGATGGGAACACCACCACCTGCAATTGCCCCCCCAAGTCACTCACCATCCTTACTTGGAAATATATCACCATTCCTTCACTATCGCTGGGTCAAAATCCCGGAACTTCCTTCCTAACAGCACTGTGGGTGCACCTACACCACATGCACTGCAGCGGTTCAAGTAGGCAGCTCACCACCACCTTCTCAAGGGCAATTACAGATGGGCAATAAATGCTGGACTCGCCAGCGAAGCCCACATCCCATGATAGTTTCGAAACCAAGAAGTGGGACAGAAAGGGGTAGCAGAAGAAAGTCCCAGGGAGGGACAAAGACAGGGATTAGAAAGAGCTCCCTTAAGTAAAGTTAAAAGTAAGGAGCTGAGAAGTAGATCCAAATTAAAGACAGAGCTGCAGGGAGCAGACCTGAAGCAAAGTGGGCTCAAGAGAAACTCACAAGATATGGGAAGGCGGCCTAAGGTTGGTGACTCCATGCTGCAGGCCATAAGGGCAAAGGAACCCCTTCTGACCAATGGTGTTCTCCTTGGCACTGCCAAAGGTCTGGAAGTGTGTTTGGAAAGTGAATCTTGGGTGTACTTGGAGATCCCGGGGAAAGGAATCTCGGAAGGTCGAAACCCTGGAGGTGGGTCCTTGTTGAAGCCGTCCGAGTGGGGGCAATGTTTGGAGAAAATTCCAAAGCAAATTCTTCAAACATGGAGATTGGAAACCCCCGTGAGAAAGACAACGCCTCAGTGAGACCGGTTGGCCCACAATGTGACAAGTGTCTGGGTGGGTTGTTGAGAAATTCATGGAATCTGCTTTGGTCGAGAATTCCATGGAATCACTTTGGAGTGTGGTGTTTCTGACTGCAGTTTGCCAGTTAATTCACAGGTACCTCATGCTTACCTGGAATATTAGAGTGTAAGATAAATATTATAATTTGTCTCTGAACTTGTATGTGTCTGTAAAGGTATTGCTGGGGCAAGGAAAAGTGTGAATTTGAATCATCTTCTTGTATTTGTACTGAGATCTCTCCAACCTTCTTGTCTTGTGTAATATAGTTCCTTTCTCTTGTTTAATAAATATTTTATTCTTTGTGTTAAAAGTTCATCAGCAGACTCCTGAGAATTTGTTCAGTAACTTTCCTCCATGGTTTCTAAAAGAAAAAGTTAGGATCGATCAAGCCAGGTTTCACTCTGGGATCTGACTTGCCCAGCTGGAACATCAGCTGGGATCATAACAGTTATCACTGGGGCAATAGCAATAGGGAAATAGAATGACGAGGATTCGACAATTTCTTGTGGTGATTTGTTAAGTTGTTTGCGTTTATGAAATAATAGTGTTGTTTTTAGGGCCACATAGTGGGGTGGAATGCTGTCATGCAGCAGTATTGCAGAGAATTAATCTCTTTGAAAGAGCTAACACAGATGGGCTGAATGGTCTCCTATTGTGCTGCATGATTCTGTGAATTTTCACTTTGGGCAGGATTTTTAGTTTGGAGGACGCCCGCAATCGGCAGGTCCAGGAGCAGCCGGGGAATGGATCGCCGAACCCGATCGGCAGCCCCCTCTCCCCCCCCCACCGCGATTTCACACCGGCTGGCCAATGAACGGCCAGCCAGCGTGAAGCGCATTCTGAGAAGCTCGGCGCTGCCGGGGTGGGAGTGGGAGGAGAGCCAGAGCTGAGGTCAGTGCGGGCGTGGGGGGAGTGTGGAATGAAAGCTCCCTGAAGGCAGACAGTTGCCTCAGGGAGCTGAAGAATCCAAAAGCTATAAATAAAGATTTTGAAATGCTGAGAAAAGTGCCCGCGTATCAGAATCAGTCACCTGCTTGTAGAGCTGATGAAAATTCAGTCCAAACATTTAAAAAAAAAATTAATATCAGAAATCTCATCCCGCCCTCCGATGAGGTTTCCTCAAAAAGCCAAAGGCCGCCTGGCCGATTCGCCTGCCCGCCAACCATAACGTTGGACGGGCAACGAAAAATCTCTGTCAATTGCAACATTAATGGCCTGACTCGGCCTCCTAATTGTCGGCGGGCTCACTGCCAACTCTCGCACGCACCTGCCGACCTAAATATCGCGTGATGACATTGGGACGCGCGCCTGATGTCATCGCGTGCTATTTCACGTTCGAGCGGGTTGGACGTGCGCGCGCCCACCGAGCTAAACATGTGACCCTTTGTTGAAAATGAGCATTTTTTTTTTGCTCAATGTGACAGGAGAAAATTAAAATTAGGGAGATGGATTAGGGAGACGATGATTAACCGGAGTATAATTAAAGTTGAAACTAATTGTAGGAGAAGAACTGAGACTTAATTTATGTTACCACTGAGGAGAAACTGACACACGCAACACGCCTAGGAAATTTTATCATAAATATCGGAGCATTGCTTTTTCCATTGTGTCTGCTATGGGTCAATTGGCAACACTCTTGTCCTGAGTTAGAAGGCTGTGGGTTTAAGTCCTAACCCAGGAGTTGAGCATAAAACACAAGGCTGACACTCCAGTGCAGTATGGATGGAATGCTGCACCATTGGAAGGGCCGGGTGGAATTCAATACACACTTTGGAAGCGGGCAGGGAAGCGGGAAGGCCGTAAAATAATTGGGTAGGTTTGGGGTGGTTAATCCGTCACCTTCCCCACCCCCACCCCAAGTGAGTCCAGGGTAGGAAGGGTCAAGAACATCCTTCCTGCCTTGAGGCTAATTGAGGCCCTTATCTGGCCATTTAAGGGCCTCATTCTGCGGCCGCTGTGGGCTGTGTCAACCAGCAGTGGGCGGGGCCACACCATGTGGGAAAACCGCCAGGTAAACCCTAACGGGCATGCCAGGTGGGGTTCCCTACTTCTTGGGCACACTGTGCCCAAAGGATGGACCTGCGAGTGGCAAGGGTGATAGCCACACAAAGCCACATCCTCCTGCCCCTTATAGCAACCACCCCTTCCAACCGTCGCTGGGGCCTCCCTGTCAGGTGCCAGTAATACCACCCCACTTGCCTGAGTTCTGGGGCTCCAGCAAAGATCAAGGCATGCTGGGTCATGGACATGGCTCTGCTGCAAAGCAGCTCCCAGAAGTTGCTAATTCACCATTGATGCTCACAATGGATGATGGTCAAGGGGCTGAGAGAGAAAGGTCTAGGATCGACCGGGACAGGAACAGGTGTCGGAGTGGGAGCTGAGGTTGGGATTTGGGGAATGAAGGTGTCGGGGGTGCTGAGGTTGGGAGTTGGGGAATGAAGGTGTCGGGGCGGGGTGAGGTTGGGAGTTGGGGAATGAAGGTGTCGGGGGGGTGGGGTGAGGTTGGGAACTGGGGAATGAAGGTGTCGGGGGGGCTGAGGTTGGGAGTTGGGGAATGAAGGTGTTGCAGGGGTGAGGTTGGGAGTTGGGGACTGAAGGTGTCGGGGGGGCTGAGTTTGGGAGTTGGGGAATGAAGGTGTCGGGGGGGGTGAGGTTGGGAATTGGGGAGTGAAAGTGTCGTGGGGGGAGGTAGTGGGGGAGGGAGTACTGGGGAGGAGGGAGTAGCGGGGGAGAATACGGCAACTGGGGAGGTAGGTGTAACAGGGGGCGGAAGGTGTAAACGAAGGAGTTCAGAGGGGGGAAGGAATGCAGAGAGGGGAGGGAGTAAGAGTGGGGGAAGAAATAAGGTGGAGGCAGGAGTCAGGAAAGGGGAAGGAGTAAAGCTAGAGGAAGAAATGAGGGCGTCTGAGGGAGTCAGGAGGGGGAAGGAGTAAAGCTAGAGGAAGAAATGAGGGCGTCTGAGGGAGTCAGGAAGGGGGAAGGAGTAAGGCTGGAGGAGGAAGTGAGGCTGGAGGAAGAGGTAAGGCTGGAGAAAGGAGTTGGGAGGGGGAAGGACTAAGGAAGAAATAAGGATGTCTGAAGCAGTCAGGAAGGGGGAGTGACTAAGTGGTGGGGGGAGAGTGCAGGGTGTGGGAGATCTAAGTGGGGGGAAGGGGTTCCAGGAGGGGAAAGGAGTTGTGGGAGTTCTGGGGGGAAAGGGTCTGGAGGAGGGGATGTCCAGGTGAATGTGCAAGGGAGGGTCTGATGAGTCCATGACTGCCTCCTCAGGAGTGAATTGAGGGTTGGCGTGAAATGTGGGAATGGTGAGAACGACCGAGGGCAGAGTGAGGCGGTAGGTTGGGAGGGTGAGGGTTCGATGGTAGCGGTAGAAGGGGTGGCGAGGGTGGTTGGTGGGAACTTGAAGGCAGACACAGACCCTGGGGGCAGGAAGGAGGAAGTCGGGGAGGTTATTGTGGATGGGGGTGGGATTTATGGGAAAGAAGGGAATGTGCACATTCACCTGGACATCCCCAAAGGAAAAGGGATGTGGCTGGTAGGTCACAGAGAGGAGGTGGAAGGTAATGACAGGGGGGTCAGCAGTGATGGGGGAAAGGAAATGGGTGACTGGGGGAGGTTAAAGGATGGGGAGCGAAAGTAAAGTCGAATTAGCACCGTGCTGTCCAAATCGAAAGTGAAACGAGAGTTGTGGTGGGTGAGATCAGGTTCTGCATGGGAGTGTGGTCAGTGGGTGGACGGAGGTGCAGGTCAGCTCAGATCGACAACTGAAAGCGAACCCCAGCAGACAGCATTGAAAATGCTCAGGACATTGAGATGAATGTGATGCAGGAAGGATCTGCGTGCCTGGGAGAGTGCTGGCACCAGGCTCCAAAAGGCCCTGTCACACACACACACACACCTCTTCTTCCAGAATCACTTGTGGGCCGACTGCTCCCTCTGTGGTGACAGAGAACGAGGTTGAGGGGCTCACAGGCAAAGGGGACTCAGAGGGAGCGGACAGCCTCTGAGATTCCTGAGTGGATGCCCCAGGGGTGTCCAGCTGCCGCTTCTCCTCCCTTCGGGTGCCTGAGGGCCCCGGTCTGACTCCTTGAGGGGAAGGAGCACCTGGAGGGACATCGAGGTGCCCCGTTTCCCTCTGGCGTTGCCACTGCAGGAACTCACCTGTGGCTCCCGCGATGAAGTGCAGGTCTGTGCGCATCTCCGTATTCTGCTGGACCAGGGTTTCCATGGCATCCACCATCCTCCCCATGAGACCTCCGTACACACACATGTGGGCACCACTTCATCAGAGAGCAGGCAGACCCACTCCTCTAACTCACGTGCCACTCTGTTGAGGGCTTCCAACAGATCCGTGTGATGTTCCCCTGCCTTCTGCTGACTCTCCGGGATAAGTTGGAAGGTCAAATCCAGAGGCTCGTCATCTGACTCAGACCTCACAGACGCCTCTTCCCCAGCAGCCCTCCAAGTTCCGGGGGGCTCGGCTGAACCTGCCTCATCCTGCTATGGATGCATGCCCGTGTGGTAACAACCAGATTGTGAACCCGAGCCTGATCTAGATCTAGGTCCCACCGAGGTGTGTGTCGTAGCGCTGGTTGGGGGTGTGGGTAAGTGATGTGACAGATCTTCCAGGCTGCTTATTTCCTGCTCTTCAATGGAGGAGATGTCTCCTTGGCTGGAGGTGAGGACCTGGATGGAGCTGAGGGACTGGCTGGCTGAGGGCTAAGGTTGCTTGGCAGAGCTCCCTGTGAACCAAAGTAGAGACAATTAGTGCATGGCAACAGAGTCAAAAGCAGAAGAAAGAGCACTCACAGTTGTGTTGAGAGAGGGATGATGTGGCGCAGGATCCTGAGGTGGGCGTTCGCCACTGAACTCAGCGTCACCGCAGGCACAGTCCACGTCCTCACCAGTTAGTGTGATGGCACGTTCCTCAAAGTGAGCGAGAGGCCTAATGTGGGCCCCTCCACCCCCGGTCTGGGACCTCTCCCTGATGATGTGAACAGTTTTTTCCTGCATGGAAACAGATGGAGAGAGTGTGAGTAGGACACATGGCAATGTGTGGAATATTTGTGTGGTGAACGGAGCCATGGACCGGATGTGAGCTCCAGAGGATATGAGCCTGATGGAGATGTGAGAGTGTGTGTGAGAGTTAGTGGTGTTGTCCCTTGAGGTGTGAAATCCCTGTGGATGTGTGATGGGTTTGTGAGTGTGTGAGTTGAGATTGAATAAGCAGAGTGCGTTACCCTGGCAGAACAGAAGAGACCATTCATCCTGTAGTAGCACTGGGTGGATGTCCTCTTTTATAGGGCATTGGCACTGACCACTGCCTCCCATGCCGGATTGGTGATGCCATTGCCCATCCTGCGGCCAGAGGACATCATGGGGCCTCCACAGCAACCAAAAGGCACTCAAGGGACAAGTCACTAAACCTAGGGGCTGTAGTCCTTTTATCCTTTTGGGGCCATGTCTTCCATGCAGCAGACCTGGGCTGGAAGCACTGAGAGGTGTGCACGTGGCTGGGCTTAAAATATGGCGCCTGGTGTGATGAAGGGGACAGTGTGGCAGGCAAATGAGAGCCCGCCTGCCATGGAAATGGCATGTTTCCCGGGAATGCATAATTAATGCGGCAGGTTTGGGACGATACAGCGTGAAAAGCTGCCATTGCGGCCGATGGGTAAAGCGCCATTCTATCCACCCGCTCCCGCACATAGTACAAATCTGGGATGATTCCGCCTTGTGTTTTGAGTTTTGCAAGCCCGGGCCGGTTGGGTATGGTCTGTACCCTGCCCCTTGCGAACAGTCGATGGGACATGCTGTTTGATACGATCCACCAGCCTTTGGGACTCCCGCCTACATGCCCAGCATCACACTGGCATGAAATTCATATACCACATTACTCATTTGTGTGCTAGGCAGAAAGTCTTTTTGGCTTGACGGCAGCAAGTTAGCAGTTAGTGGCGAATAGTTAGTGGCGTTAGTAACGTGTTGTTACTGCATAGTAGCAATGTGAAACAGCTAGTTTCACCTGTTGCTCAAATTTTTGAGATACCTTGCCCTTCCAGGGTAATCTGAGGTAGACTGGGCACTTTTCAAGGCCGAAAGTGACGGCCTTATGTTTACGTGATATACAGCGCAAAATGATCTGACCAGGGTAGTCATTATCCAGTAGGATGCCTTTGATGTGCCCTATTTCAGCATCAAGCTTGCATGGTGAGCAAATGACCCAGGGTCTATTTACAAGGTTGCCGATAAGACCAATCTTATAGCGTGTGGAACCGTAAGAATCCCAACGCGTATATTGACCAGTGAAGGTAGGCTTGCAGTAGACCGTGGTAGAGAATCCCCTGGCAGATTTCTCAACTAGTAGGTCAAGGAAGAGGAGTTCATTTGACTGCTCCATTTCATAGCTGAATTTGAGCACAGGATGGAGCCCATTAAGACATGTAAGGGAATTGTTACATGCAGCTGTGGGTTTAAATATAGCAAACGTATTGGCAATATGCGGGGGTAGGAGGTTAGGTGTCATTCCATCGAAGACACGTCTCTCATGGAACCCAACAAAGACATTTGTGAGAGTTGGGCCTGGAGGGGATCCCATGGCAACACCACCTATTTGGGCATACATGGTGTCATTAAAACTGAACTCAACTGAGTGAGTTGCCGAGTTCCTAAGTTCAATGAATACTGATTCACACAATGGTGGCGGGGCTGGATTGCCATGATATAGTGCTGCAGCGCAAATATCTATGGCTTCCTTCAGCGGAACATTGGTGACTATGCTAACAATGTCATGAGCACAGGGACACAGCATTGCTCTTGATGTGCAAGTCCTGTATGGCCTTAGCCAATGTGAAGGGGGCCCAGCTCTCAATAAGCAAGTGTGGGATTGAACTGCTCAGATATGGAAGGAACCAGCCAGGTTCAATCTGCAAACTGTGCTGTCAACTGATCCCAAGTGTAATGGCGAAAGGACCTTTGGCTCCTGGGATTGATTTGGGGAAAAAAACTGTTGGCGTTTTACACTCCTGATCACTACTCATCCTTCCAGCTGAAAAGTGGATCTCAGGAGAGGAGAGGAGAGGAGAAGTCACCAGCATAATAGCCTCCACAGTTGAGTGGTCTGTCAGCAATCAATGTGCACATTCACACAAGAACAAGAGAGGTTTCACGGTCCACGAAACCATACCCCAGCAATAGTTGCACCTTCAGGCTTGTAGACAGGAGAAAGGGAGTCACATGCAGTTGAGAATTAAAAGATAATCATACAAGATTTTAAGATTTGATAGATTCTGCAATATATAAGAAAACCTTGAAAACTTACTGATAGATTTTTCTGAAGTTTGATATGAATGAATTTAAAGCTGATACCTTGAGAGTGCATACATTTCTGATGAAATAGTGTTGATAATGATGCAATTTCTCATTTGCAACTTAAGTAGTACTCCAAGTAATCAAACTTGAAGATGACTTGGTGGCTTCCTCAGTTGGTAGCCAGGGTACAATGATGTAGTTGTCTTGGTACTGGACTAGGAACTTGGAGATTGCTTTTATTCTGAGAATCAAAAATACCCTCATTAAACCCCAACTCCAGGATTTGAGATCAGAAATTTCAGTCTAGCACAGAGAGAGTACTGCCCTTCAGATGAGAAAGAAATTGAACCTAGGTTCAACCTGCCAGTTCAGCTAGATGTTAAAGATGCTATGACATTATTTGAAGAGCAAAGAGTTCTCAATATTTCTCCCTCACCCAATACCATTAAAAATTGATTCACTGGTGATTCATTTATTTTGTGGGATCTTACTGTGTGCAAAATGGCTGTCACATTCGCCTGTATAACAGCTCCCAGTGCATTGCAAAATAATTCATTATACGCTTTTGTTCTTATAATTGTGAATTTCTGAATGCACGTGCTCTGCCCCCAGTCATCATAGTGCTATAATTGTTACTGTGCTTCTCAGTGGATGAAGGGCATCTTATACAGAATGTGCCTTATATGAACTGGCCTTTGAAGGGACAATCTGATGTTTTAGCACTTCCACTGCTCGTACAAAGTCACAATATGCACTTTCATCAAGTAAAACTCTGCACTCAGAACACACACCCTTGCAATCGCTCTGCACAAGCATTTGCCTGCAACATTTGAAATGGTCATTAGAGGTCAGCTTGGTTCTTGCTTGTTGGGAATGAAAGGCAATCACTGTATATTTGAGCTGGGACATTACATCAGCCAGGCTTATAGTTTTGTTTTTCAATTTCGATTTAATAGACAAATCATTTAAAAGGTTGGAAAGCAAGCTGAATGTTCCCAGCTAACTATTTCATCACTTCCACCCCTGACTGGCAGCAAGGGCAAAACAATTCAGCAGGATATGCTGGCTTTCTCAGAGTCAAGAGGCTCATTGACTACACCTATGTTGTCATTCGAGCTCCTGGGCACCATACTGCCCTTTGCATGACTCCCTCAGTTCTGCATTGAAGTCTAGTTTCTCAAGTCCTGGAATGGGGCTTAATATAAGTTTTTTTGAAGCTTCACAGGATGTAAGTGACCTTTAGATCACTGGTCTAGCAACATAACCACTAGGCCCTGTATCCATGATATCCTAGTTCAATCAGTGGAAGGGAACAGTATTTAATTTACAATTGAGAAATTCCATCATTTTTACACTATCATATCAGAAAACTATATACTGTATATAAAACTATAAACTATATTTGGGCTGACTATGGTGACAAAGTGGGGAAATTTTACTAAGTTAAAGGTGCAATATAAATGCAAGTTGTTGTTGGTTTACCACAGTGTGGTCAAGGTTATGCCGCCTCCAGGACAAAGCGACTGGTTGACACCTGTTGCCCCTGAAGTTCCAGCGCCTTTATTTTAAAGCTCTCAACCACGCCATTCTTATTGCAAAGGGAATGAACAGTGGAAAGTTGCCCAGTACCTCCCAGGGTTATTTACTGCCACGGCCTCTCTTGCGATAAAGGACATCCATCCTGCACTGTGATGGCTGACTGTGCTCTCTTACGTAACTGTGCTCATGCCTGTGCGGTGGTTACGCTCAGAAGCAGAATATAGCTGCCTCAAACAAGCCCCATTCTACAACCAGGATGATTAACAAACATCCCACTTGGATCTTCAAATAGGGTTTCCAATGTCTAGTCTGACCATGGGAGCTATCCAGCATGCTCCCTCCCATAGTTGGTGTCATTGTAAAGGTTTAACAGTTGGAGTATGTCAATATGATGATATACCACTGACATCAGTCAGTCATGTGTTAGACTCTCGGGAGAGAGGTTGGAATCAAGCCTCAGAACAACATGCCTACTCTGTAACCTATTTATGTGTAGTACTATTAAACAAGTGTTAAGCAAATACCAGAGCATGACTGCAGTCTGTCTAAGAATCAAGTACCATGCCTACATTCCAAGATAGAAGGAGCATCTCAGAATAGTTGGCATAATAATTGTCGCCTGCTGCACACTCCATAACTTCACCTTGCTGGACAGGAGGACAGAGCCAGGACAGATTAAGAGGGCAAAAATGTCAATGAGGAATTTGCTGAGACCAGTGATGCAGTAAGGGTGACTTTTGTCCCAGGCACTGGTTACAGGTGCCTTTCAAAGAGTGTCGTAGCTACAGAATTTCTTAAAGAGAAAAGCAATCCTGCTAAGCAACCATGCCCAAGCCACCTTTCCTACACTTTCATTCACCATCTACCATCACTTCAGAAGGCTCATTTAAAGGAAGTACAGGGCTCTCGTTTTCCCCATTACGTGGTGTGTGAATGTTAACATTTCAAGTTGCTGCCAGGCTGCTCCTCTCTGTGATACCTAATCTGCCATTCCTCCCTGCAGTCAGCCAGTACACAGAGTCCTTGAGGTAAGACTGAGTGTGTGTTAATGGCTGCAGAGTTATGCTGGCCAGTCTGCCTCAATTGCACTGGATCTCAACTTCCCTGGGTTATTTCTTGTGCTATAAGCCCCATAGAGACCGATAACTTATAAAAAGAGGTATGGGGCAAAATTTTACGTTCCCTGGCCGGTGGGTTTGTAGGTGGGGGAGGTTCACCGTAACATTTCTCGGAAGGCTTTCCCACCAGGCTCCCATGCTCCCTGAATGCTCCACAATTTTAAACTTGGACGGGTGAGGCCTAGGCTCACCCACTTGCCCTTGCATCAGTTCAGACCATTAAGTGGCCGATTATTGACCACTTAAGAGCTGTTTCCTGCCCAGCCTCAATTTTCAGAGGGGTGGGAGGTCATGGAGTGGGGGGGGGGTCCAAAAATGAACTTTGTTCAGCCCTTGGGCGAGGAAGTTGGGGGGTGGGGCACTTTCATTAGCAGCCATCAGCAGCCCCCTTTTAACATTGGGCGCCCCCTCAAAAGGTCTGACTCTGCAGGGGCTCCCTCCACCTCCAGCCTCTCTACTGGCACCCCACCCCTTTTGCCCCCTACCCTGGACCTCACCGCCCTTCCCCACACTTGCCTGATCCTGGACTCTGGGGTCTTAGGGTCTGGGGGCTGCCTGCAGTTTCAGTCCTGTCCACTGCAGCTTCTGGTGCTGCAGAGACTAGAGAGCCGCCAGCCAATCAGAGGCCGGCAGGTCTCTTTTCTTTAAAAATTCTTTCACGGGATGTGTGTGTCGCTGTCTAGGCCAGCATTTTTATTGCCCTTGAGAAGCTGGTGGTGAGCTGCCTTCTTGAACCACTGCAGTCCCTGTGGTGTAGGTACACCCACAGTGCTGTTAGGGAGGGAGTTCCAGGATTTTGACCCAGCAGCAGTGAAGGAACGATGATATATTTCCAAGTCAGGATGGTGTGAGGCTTCGAGGGGAACTTCCAGGTGCTGGTATTTCCATGCATCTGCTGCCCTTGTCCTTCTAGATGGTAGAGGTCGCAGGTTTGGAAGGTGCTGTCGAAGGGTTTCCCTCCTGCCCCTGAGGGGTGACTTCCTCCCGAGTGAGGGGCGGAAGTCTCGACTCGAGTCAACTAATGCTTGTTGGAGCATGAAATCGCTGTGGAGCAGGCAGTGTCAGCGGGGACATGTTCTCTGTCATCGTCTGGGATGGTGGGAAGGGAAACCCTGCGTTCCATAAAATCCTGGCTGTGAATTTCCCAGTGACCAGGGTTCAGGATACATGGGGAGGTGGCTGGCAGTAACTCTTTTGCCCCTCGCTCCTGACTCTCCATTCCTGACGCTCTGAGGGAGTCCTGTGTCCACAATCTCTAGGGCTGCCTGCTCCATGGGTGGTGGGATGTGGATGGAAGCTGCCCTTCTTTCCGTGCACACCCCTGTTCCCGGGTACTGCGCCCTCATTTGTTCTGAAGAAGGGAAGCGTTTTTTGTCTGCAGCGCTACCTAAGCTTTGTGAGCTGCGTGTGGGGCTGCTGATACCTGAATGGCGAGTGTGACATGCAGCAGGCAACGGACAGGATGGGAAGGTGTCGTTGAGCAGGAAATTAAGCGGCAGGGATGGAGAGAAGCTGGGCCCAATCGAGAGAGGTAACTGAAAACACAAGTGAGCGGATCAGAAACAGGTCAGTCCACCATTCCAATAACTCCATCTCTGATTCAGTCTGACCGTAACCAGCCCTTCACAAACCTTGTGGGTGGCTCTGAAATGAGCCTTTGGATTATTAGATTTACATTTTGCTCATTCTATGCTGGATTAGCGGCACTCACAGTAAGAGCAGGCTTTACCTCCTTTGGGGCCTGTGCTGAATCCCTCGCTCTCCGACTCCCAATCTATCCCCTTTTCCACTGGAATTTCCCGAGCTCCGCCCGTATCCCCACCTCCATCTAAAATTGGTTCACAGTCCCGGCTCCAGAGTCCCAAGCGAGGGGATTGACAGCGGGAGCGATTGTAACAGCTTTGCAAAGGGATCCAGGTACCGCAATCCCAGCAGCGTTCTGTGCTGACAGCGGCTTTACACCCCAGCAGGACCCACACGTCCAATACGTGTAGCCAGCATCGTCGGTCTGAACAATGGCGGAGCCAGGTCAGCTGCTTTTAAAAGAATTCCCTGGCCAGGATTTTACGCGGGTTGTGCGGGAGCGCGCCCGACCCAACAGCGTGAGGAATCACGCAAGGACAGTCGGGTGCACGCCCTGACATCATCGCACACTCACGCGATATCTCGCTCGGCCGGCACGCAAGCGGTCAGAAGCGCGCCCGCCAACAATGAAGCAGGCAGTTAAACCTATTAAAGGAGCAACTGAGATCGATTTAACGTGGCCCCATCCACTTTTACAGTTAGCGGGTGGGCCTTTCAGCCATTTTCGCTGAAACCTCCATCCAGGGCGGCAAGAAATGTCCAGGATGAAATGTAATAAATAAGATACCTGGGGACTGATGTTTTTTTGAGTTCTGCTTTCAGGTACTTGAATGAGCTGCGTAGACACAGTTTGGTCCATTTTTTTTCTTGTCGTTTAATCTGTCCAGGTCTGCCGCTCCCTGAGGCAGCTCCGCAGCAGCCGTCTGCCTTCGGGGAGCTCGCTAGAAACGCCCACCCGCACCCTCACTTTTGCCAGCGTCCGCCCTCTTCCCGCCCCACCCTCCCCCCCCCCACCCCCTCGGCAGCGCTGAGGCTTTCTCAGCACACGTTTCACACTAATTGGCTTACCCACCATGAAATTGTACCCGGGGGTCAATTTCGGGGGGAAGCACATATCGCGTCCGCTTCCGGGCCCATCCATTGCACATGCCCGATGAACGTAAGATTCGGGCTCCCATTCTTTTATTGGTGCTTTTCCAATGGGGACAAACTGCACAGGACACCACACAGGAAGCTAATTCTTACGTACTACATTCAGATTATGCAAAAGGTCACTGCCCTTATGATACCTCCGATCAAGTTTTGTAATGGTAGATCTTGCTAAACGAGCTGAAAGGTAAAATGGCAGAAGGCAAGAAAGGCTACCTCACAATTTGGGGAAGGGGATGGAGAAGTTATTGAATGGAGTGCCCCAGAAATTTATGCCTCCTGATCTACAAAAAAACAACCTGGACTGAGTTTGAGTGCTCGTGAACTAAGTTTGAAGATGGGGGAGCAGAGGAAGCCAGAAGGCCTCAAAGCCTTGGGCAACAAAGCAGCATTTAGATCTGAGTAACTGAAGTCCCAATACAGCAGCTTAAATTTACAAAGTTCCTTTAACATGATGAAATGTTCCAAGGCGATTCACAGGAGCATTATAAACAAAGTATGACACCAAGCCACACAAGGAGATAATAGGTTAAATGGCCAAAAGCTCAGTCAAAAGAGGTAGGTTTTAATGAGTGTCTTAAAGGAGGAAAGTGAGGTAGAGGAGCAGAGAGACGCAAGGTGTCATGAAACTAACATATAATTTTCATAATATGTTTCTGGTTTTTTGTGAAGTAGGTTTATGGGGGTAAGTATATCTAGGTCTGTGTGATTTAATTACATTTGGAGTCAAGTAGACTGCAAGTTTAAATCATGAAAAGAAGCTAGGTGCTTGACATACTAATGAGTAAACATGGATGCTGGCTTAGCATGTAAGGCATGAAGGGAATTTGCAATTTTAGATAAATGAAGGGATATTTGCATGTGAAAGGTATTTTAGTCTGTTTACCAACTAGCCAGATAAGCAAGGCTAAGCAATGTGTTTATTTTTCCCAAAGATTACTGAATATATAGTGGCAGCATGAAAGTTTTTATATTATGAGGAAGATACAGTTTCAAAGACATATGAAACAATAGAATTTACATATTAAAAAGAGAGAAACATATATAAAGGAGAATGAAAGGTTATGTGGCAGAAGGCCATGTAAGATCTAACAGGATTGTGCGAAATAGCCTTAACGAAGCCTCCGCCATTTGTGCATAAGTCTGTTGTCTAATGAAGCTGAAGATGGGGAAAAGCCTTTTGGAATTCCACTGTCCAGGGTATTGTGTTAACTTGCTGAGTTTGTTTTAAATCTAAAATCTATTTTTGGACCGTTGCCTTAAATGGAGTGTGACGGGGGTCAGGTTAATTAAGAATTTTAGGAGTTATTATAGTAGTAATTATGGTCTTATATATGTGCTTGAAATCTTTTATATTTTGGTTAATAAATATTTTAATTTAATTTTTTAAGTCTCTAAAGGTCTTGGTGGACTTATTACTTCTGAATTCAGTGTGCACATCTCGTAATAAATACAAATTGCAAAACCATTGTGATAGCACGACTAAGTTTCCCTCATGGATTTAGTCTGCCTGGCACACATCACCTGCCATGTCACAACAAGGGAAGGTATTCCAGAGCTTAGAGTCTAGTTAATTGAAGGCAGAGCCACCAATGGTGGAGCCATTAAAACTGGAGATGCACAGGAGGCCAGAAACAGATATCTTGGAGGGTGGTGAAGCTGGAGAAGATTACAGAGATAGGGAGGGGTGAGGCAATGGAGGGATTTGAAAACAGGGATGAGAATTTTAAAATCAAGACGTTGCTTGATTGGGAGCTAACATAAGTCAGCGAGCGGAGGGGTCATAGAGGAACGGAACTTGCTGTGAGTTAAGACACCGGCAGCAGTGTTTTGGATAATGTCAAGAAGGGTAGAATGTGGGAGGATAGCCAGGGGTGTTTTGGAATATTCGGGCCTAGAGGTAATGAAGGCTTGAATGAGAATTTCAGCAGATTCCAAGATAAAAGATTTAGTACTGTATATACAGTCTTTGGTATATGTACTACCTTATCTATCTAAGGAAGGAAACGCTAAAAAATATTCAACACAAACACAGAAGGTAATACTACATGACTGCATTACCTAATAAAGAAGTTAATGAGAATGAAAATGGAGCCCCTGAAAACCAAAAAGCAGCCCCGAAAAACAAAAAGTAGCCCTCGAGAAAATCTCAAGAAGAGCCCTTGAAAAAAATTATTTTGACTCCTGTCAGTGACCAATGCAAAGAATTGCATGACAAGATTTCACGTTTTAATACTTTTACTGTAACAAACTAAAAACAACATTTACAAAACATATAGTAGGCAACTAATAAGCAAAACCGGGAAAAGATATTCCCTTTTAGCTCTTAACATAACTGAAAACCCCAGGCTATGTTTAGACATTACACCACACTCTCAATAGAAATGTAGTCTTGTGTTTAAAGTCCCAATCTCCTCCAGGCTTGAACAGAATCGCTTCTCCCTGCCCCATCAGGCTTAATCTTCCAGTATCCTTTTAAGCAATGTCCCCTTCCCTCAATCGTCTGAGCAGACTCAAATAGACTTCCAGTAGCCAGGTACCCTGTGAAGAGTCCTTGGTCCTTAACTCTCCACAAGCATAATTTCTTTGCACACGGGATCCATCCTCATCAGCGCTCTGTTTGGTGATTAACCCGAAAACAATCCTTTTCTTCTGCTCGGCATAGCAGCACCTATTGTGGATCTTCTTCCTCGAATCCCTCTGTCCGACTGACTCTGACACTCTATATTTCTGTACGCAGCGAGAACAGCTGCCTCCACCTTCATGTAAAGGTATTAAAACGTAAGTTTCAATTTTAAGTTTCTATCTTCAAAACAGACAGGTCACATGGGTTTGTCACCGGGTGGATTTCGTAAGACGTCACACCCGCATTTCCAAACTACTCCATTTTACCTTAAATTAAAGGAGACAGTTGAAAACATAACCGTCATATAAAGTCCGCTGGTCATGACACTTGTCAGAACCTTATGTTTGAGTTAGTCACGTCCAGGACTGTGACATCTGGTTGGAGTTTACAGTTTTCATATCTCTTGCCGTAGGCAAAGGGGCTGGAGAATGTGACCATGAGTTCTTTTAAGTGTATTCTTTTTCTGCATGAATCATAGAATTATAGAATAGTGCAGCATAAGAGGCCATTCAGCCTATCAAGTCTGTGTCGGCTTTTTCAAAGAGCAATCTGGTTCGTCCCACTACCTGCTTTTCCCCCGTATAGCTGTAATATTTTCTCTCTCCTTTTGAAAGCTGCTATTGGAATCTGTACTGACCATCCTATTAGACAGTGCAATCCAAATCCTAACCACTCGGTACCCGAAAAACGCCACATCTGGTTCTGTTTCATATCCCTTAAATCTGTGGCTTTTGGCCATTGATCCGTCAGCCATTGCAAACAATTTCTCTTTATTCACTGTATCTAAACTCTCCATGGTTTTAAACACCTTATTAAATGCTTCCTTCAGAAGGTCCTAACTGACTCCAACTGAGATCAGTTAACTTTTTCTGGTGAATGAAAAATATCTGAAGTAAAAATCCATCTATTTTTCTTGCACTGTCTGGTTGAGGTCTTACTTATTGCAAATTAACACTGAAAACGTTGATCATCAAGTCGGAGAGCTGTGACTAACTGGGATGTAGACTGACTATGGCTATTTCAGAAAGAACATCAAAGTAGCCGGTACTGAAATGCAAAATTTACGAGTTTGCCGCCAATAACCTTGGATTTTTCAACTCATTATGAATTCCCGGGAAGTGCTGCAAGATAAAAGAGATAACACAATCTGATCTGCGCACTTAAAAGGTGTGTAAATATTAATGCTTTATCAAAATGTACCTCCATGCTTTGCACAGTCTGCATATTTCTTGGCAAATGATAGCACTCTCTCTACAGTGATTTACACAAAAGGGAAATAAAGGTAATAATTAACATTTACAAAGAGACGCAATTAGCTTCATTCTGTTTTCTTCTGTTTATTTTTTAAGAAAA
This sequence comes from Cetorhinus maximus, assembly GCF_964194155.1. Taxonomy (NCBI): domain Eukaryota; kingdom Metazoa; phylum Chordata; class Chondrichthyes; order Lamniformes; family Cetorhinidae; genus Cetorhinus; species Cetorhinus maximus. The sequence goes on along the minus strand of NC_135882.1, from coordinate 15,715,813 downwards.
TATTTCAAGTACATCATCAGGGGAGCTGATATAAATTTGCTGGGGTAGAAATTGGATGGTGTTGTACCTGTTTTTTGGGTGCAGAGTGTGGAAAAGGACACACAATGTAAGGAGACCACACATCCCTGTGTTCCTGGGACAGTTCCCGTATGACAGTTCTCCTCGGATGAACATCTCCCTGGAAGAGTTCCCAGTTCATGAAACTCATCCCCAAATACACGGGCCGCCTTTTATTTGAATAAGCGCCATAATTCCTAATGGCATAGAGGGTCTTGTGACGCAGTGGTCATGTCCCTAGCTCTGGGCCAGAAGCTTTGGGTTCAAGTCCCAGTTCAGGACTTGATGGCCATGGAAGGTGCATTCATAATGTGGCCAAACAGGTTTGATTATCAACCTGTAAATCCTTCCAATATGCCTCATGACAGGTGGAAATCCAGGAGGGTTTCCTGGTCAGCCATACTCCAGAAGGCAACGGCAAACCACTGCAGTACTTTGCCAAGCATAATCATGGACCAATCAATGGAAGTCCATGGTGGCCAATGCCCTCTTAGGGCAAGGTACCTGATGAAGGAGGATTCCTAATGGCAGTTCACTGAAATCCATGCCCACACTCAGAGACGGAGACCAATCAACAGGGCCTAATACTGATTGGCAGATTCTCTACCCATTAGTAGTGACAGGGGAATGAATGGATCATAGTTTGGCTTTAAATGAATTTGCTTCGGTTTGAACCAATGAAAGGACAGAGTTGGGGGATGGTGAGTGCTGGTCACTGGGCGGCTGTGCTTGTGTGGGAGGTGTGATGGCAGTGTTGTCTATATGAACTGGGGCCAAAGGACAGGTAACACTGAGGGCACGTTAATGTGCAGAGTGTAAGGGTGCTGGTTTCTGTGAACAATGCTGGCCAAAGACTAAACATTGCCTCTATTTGTATGTGTATGTGGGACCCAGTATAAGCCCTAGAGTCAGTTTAGAAAAGATGGTCACGCCAGCAAAAAGCCCCATTTTTCTGGTGCCGTATCCCATGCCCCGAAGGCTCCTGTTTTACAACTGCTGTCATACTTGGTATGGTGATATCCACGTGTCACTGGTGGCTGCCGAAAATGAGAGCTAGATCCCTTGCAGATCTTAATGAGAGCTTGCTCTGCTCAGAGTTTTGGTTCTTTATTTGGCCTGACCAGCTTTCTTCAACGAAACTGCAGGAGGCCTGCAACAAAATGGTAAGTCTGTTTTTGTAACTTAATGTGGAGTCAGAAGGAGAAGGAATGCTCTGCCTGTCTCTGCAGCAACACCGAGGACAGCTGCCTGCTGGACTCACCTCTCTCATGTTCATTCCCATCATCTACCCAAGGGCCTCTACTGAAGTCAGGCCTAGTCCATATTGGTCAAAAGCAAAGCAACAAGGTGTGTCTGGGTGTTGGTGTCCGCAGCTCTTTGGACTGATTCTGACAAGATCCAAGGCCTAATTTGCTAAGTGTCTTGAGCCTTTGGTGTGTTCCAAGCTTGACACCCAAACCAAACTCCTGCTGAGCCACCAAGCTCTGTTCACCTACCACTCCTGCCCTCGCTGATTCTACACTGGTTTCCGGTTCGACAACACCTCCATTTTAAAATGTTGCTTTTTTTTCCAAATCCCTATATGACCTTGTGTCTGCAACCTCCACCAGCCCTACAGTCCCCTGGGATATCTGCATCCATTCAATTCTGGTCACTCACACATCTCCAATTTTCGTCACACCACCATGACTGTACTTTCAGTTGCCAAGACACCAAGCTCTGGAATTCTTTCTCTATACCTCTCCACTTGTCCCAAAATCTCCTCCTGTGGCCTGGGTGATACATTTTGTTTGATAGTGCTTCTGTGAAACGCCTTGGGATGTTTTATTACATTTAAAGGCACTATATAAATGCAAGCTGCTGTTGGATGTGATCCTACGAGGATAGTTAGTTGACATATACAGGTGAAGCGGAAGACCCTAGGTAGATAGAGAGAAACTATTTCCAGTGGTTGGGGCATCTAGGACCAGGAGCCATAGCCTAAAAATTAGAACCAGACTTTTCAGGAGGAAGTTAGGAAACACTCCTATGCACAAAGTGTTGCTAAAGTTTGGAACTCTCTTCCGCAAACAATAATTGATGTTGGGCCAATTGTTAATTTTAATCTGAAATTGATAGATTTTTGTTAGCCAGAGGTGTTAAGGGACATGGGGCAAAGGTGGGCATATAGATTTAGGTCGTAGGTTGGCCATGACCTCATTGAATGGCAGAACAGACTCGAGGGGCTGAATGGCCTCCTCCTATTCCTATCATTGAATGGCATAACAGACTCGAGAAGCTGAATGGCCTCCTCCTATTCCTATCATTGAATGGCAGAACAGACTCGAGAAGCTGAATGGCCTCCTCCTATTCCTATCATTGAATGGCAGAACAGACTCGAGAAGCTGAATGGCCTCCTCCTATTCCTATCATTGAATGGCAGAACAGACTCGAGAAGCTGAATGGCCTCCTCCTATTCCTATCATTGAATGGCAGAACAGACTCGAGAAGCTGAATGGCCTCCTCCTATTCCTATCATTGAATGGCAGAACAGACTCGAGGGGCTGAATGGCCTCCTCCTATTCCTATCATTGAATGGCAGAACAGGCTCGAGGGGCTGAATGGCCTCCTCCTATTCCTATCATTGAATGGCAGAACAGGCTCGAGGGGCTGAATGGCCTCCTCCTATTCCTATCATTGAATGGCAGAACAGACTCGAGGGGCTGAATGGCCTCTTCCTATTCCTATCATTGAATGGCAGAACAGACTCGAGGGGCTGAATGGCCTCCTCCTATTCCTATCATTGAATGGCAGAACAGGCTCGAGGGGCTGAATGGCCTCCTCCTATTGCTATCATTGAATGGCAGAACAGGCTCGAGGGGCTGAATGGCCCCCTCCTATTCCTATCATTGAATGGCAGAACAGGCTCGAGGGGCTGAATGGCCCCCTCCTATTCCTATCTTCCTTTACTCTTGTAATGTTGGGTCATCACCCTCACACTCTGGATTTTATTCATCTCAAGCCAGTTCCTCTAATTATTTCATCAACACTTGCACATGAAGCAGGAATACACCAAAAAAATCCAAAACAAAAGCGCAAACAATAACTATTAAAGCTGATTATAGATCTTTATTAAAAAAATTGGTACTGTTGGGAAGATATCCTCTTCAAGTCATTTTTTTTCATTCCTGGCAGGGGTAGTTTCTGTACCTTTCAACCTGAACACAAGGAAGATGATGCAATTGGTATTATCAGTTAAAATTGATGGAGAACTTATCTGATTAGTGTTTTCATTCATGCTTTCATGATATGCAGTAGATAGTCATGGTAAGGTTCACCGAGTTTGCTCAACTCTAAAAGTATCATTAATTCAGGTCTAATTTTCTTTTATGGGAGTTGTCAGTTCTCACTGTACCTCCAATACATGTTATATCAATGCAGTCCATTATCAACAGCAAAGGGTTTTATGGAACTGTGATCAGTAATCAAACACAGCAGAGTGAAACTTGACTGCATCCACAGAAATGCTGCTTTGAGACGAAAAAGCTTTCAAGTATAGTGGCACAATGACCTGCTTTTTATCTCAAGGATTCAAGGCAGGCACATCTGTTAGTATCTAGAGGGCTGTGCTTAAGGTTTCTTTTGAGCTTCCCCGGGGGGGCCAGTGAGCAGATGTCTCACCTGGAATGGAACTGCGATATACCGACTAAGAAAGGCATGAGGCTTTCCTGTGTTTGCGCTGATTCAGTCAGACAGCTATAACCTCAGTGTCTTGAGCTGGGCAGAGAAAAGTTTCAGCTGACACATTCTAAGGAAACTGGACTTCAGATGAGGTGTCTGCTAATGTCTGTGAAAATACAGTGTCTTTAGTGTTGGGGGTGAGGTGGGGGAGATGGGTGAGGGACAGGGACCCTTTCTTCTGAAAGCTTCAAAATACCGTTTGTTTTTATTCTGACTGATATTATTACTGTCTCAATTTTTTGTGGGATATGAGGGTCGCTGGCATTCCTAATTGCCCTCAAGAAGGTGGTGGTGAGCTGCCTTCTTTAACCGCTGCAGTCCATGTGGTGTAGATACACCGACAGTGCTGTTAGGGGTGGAGTTCCAGGATCTTGACCCAGCGACAGTGAAGAAACGGCAATATGTTTCCAAGTCAGGATCGAGAGTCGCTTGGAGGGGAGCTTGTAGGCGGTCGTGTTCCCATGGATCTGCTGCCCTTTGTCTTTCTAGTTGGCAGAGGTTATGGGTTTGGAAGGTGCCATAGGAGCCTTGGTAAGTTGCTGCAGTGCATCTTGTGGATGGTGCACACTGCAGCCACTGTATGTCAGCCATGAAGGGAGTGAATGTTTAAGGTGGTGGTAAGAGTGCCGATCAAGCGGATTGCTTTGTCTTGGATGGTGTCAAGCTTCTTGAGCATTGTTGGAGCTGCACTCATCCAGGCAGGTGGAGAATATTCCATCACACTCCTGACTTGTGCCTTGTAGATGGTGGACAGGCTTTGCAAAGTCAAATGGTGAGTTACTCATTGCAGAATTCCCAGCCTCTGACCTTTCTTGTAACCATAGTAATTATATGCCTGTTCCAGTTCAGTTTCTGGTCAATGGTAATCCCCAGCAATGGTAATGCCACTGAATGTCAAGGGGAGATGGTTAGATTCTCTCTTCATTGCCTGGCACTTGTGTGGCATAAATGTTACTTGCTACTTATCAGTCTAGGCCTGAATGGTGTCCAGGCCTTGCTGCATGCAGGCATGGACTGTTTCACTGCCCGATGATTCATAAATGGCAATGAACATTGTGTAATTATCAGTGAACATTCCCACTTCTGACCTTATGTTCGAGAAGGAGTTCATTGATAAAGCAGCTGAAGATGGTTGGGCCTGGGGCACTACCCTGGGGAACTCCTGCAGCGATGTCCTGGAACTGCGATGATTGGCCTCCAACAACCACAGCCATCCTCCTTTGTGTGAGATGACTCCACCCAATGGAGAGTTATCCCCCGATTTACATTGACTCCAGTTTTGCAAGGGCTCCTTTGTGCCACGCTTGGTCAAACGCTGCCTTAATGTCAAGGGCAGTCACTCTCAGTTCACCTCTTGAATTCAGCTCTTTTGTCCATGCTTGGACCAAGGCCGTTAAGAGGTCTGGAGCTGAGTGGTCCTGGCAAAACATGAACTTATCCTTGATAAGCAGGCTTTTGCCATGTAAGTGCCACTTGATAGCACTGTTGAGGACACCTTCCGTCACTTTGCTGCTGATCGGCTGATAAGGCATTAATCGGCCGGATTGGATTTACCTTGCTTTTTGTGGACATGACATACCTGAGCAATTTTCCACGTTGTTGGGTAGATGCCAGTGTTGTAGCTGTACTGGAACAGCTTGACTTGGGGCATAGCTAGTTCTGGAACTCTAGTCTTCAGTACTACAGCTGTAGTGTTGTAAGTGCCCATAGTGCTTGCTGTATCTAACGCGTTTAACTGTTCCCTGATATCACAGAGTGAACTAAATTGGCTGAAAACTGACATCTGTGATGCAGTGAACTTAAGGAGGAGGCCAAGATGAATATTGACTTAGCACTTCTGGTTGAAGGTGATTGCAAATGCTTCAGCTTTGTCTTTTGGACCGTTGTGCTGCGTTCCCCATCATTGGGAATGGGGATACTTGTGGAGCCTCCTCTTCCTCCAGTGAGTTGTTTAAATATCCATCACCATTCACAACTGGATGTGGCAGGACTGCAGAGCTTAGATCTGATCTGTTGGTTGTGGGATCGCTTAGCTTTGTCTATTCCATGCTGCTTTTGCTGTTTAGTATGCAAATGCTCCTGAGCTTCACCAGCTTGGCCTGTCCTTAAACATGGCCAAGACGAAGGTCCTTCAACCAACCTTCACCTGGCCAGTTGGGCATCCCCTACACTATCTAATTAAATGAGGCGACTCTGGAGTATGTGAAGCATTTCTCTTATCTCAGCAGCCACCTCTCCCAAGGGGCCACCATCAGTGAGGAAGTCCAACACCGAGTCAACTGTGCTGGCACTACCTTCTTCAAGCTGTGCCAACGTGTCTTTGACAACAGGGGTCAAGTCAACCAAGGCTCCGGGTTATAAGGCCGTTTTGTTGACCACCCTCCTCTACTGCAGCGAAACATGGACTATCAACTGCCGCCACATTAAGATCCTTGAGAGCTTCCATCAGCGGTGCTTGCGTTGAATCCTGGGGATCAAATGGGAGGACCACTGGATTAACGAGAGCATCTACCAAAATTTGAAACCCTGACCCTGCAGAATGAACTCCGATGGATGGGCCATTGTGTCCGGATGCTCGAAAACTGCCTCCCTCGGCAGGTTCTCTTCTCACAGCCTTCCACTTGCCAACGGTCAAAGGGTGGCCAAAGGAAAAGGTATAAAGATCCGCTCAAAATCGCCCTAAAGCACAGAGCCATTAACACCAGTGACTGGGAGGAGAATGCTGCCAATCGCTCAGCATGGCACCACCTGGTCCATCAAGGCACAAGCCACTTCGAGGTTCAGCGACTCAACAGTGAAGCGGAACAGCAATGGCAGAGGAAGGGGAAGGAAGCCAACCCTGGGCTGCATTTTCCACTCCCTGCGCAACAACGTTCCCCTACTGTGGAAGGACATGTGGATCCAGAATTGGGCTCTTCCGTCATCTGAAGTCTCACCAAGCCTGACGGATGTCATCCTCGATTCCGAGGCACCACCGATGACGACGAACATTCACGGCTGGATGTGGCAGGACTGCAGAGCTTAGATCCGATCCGTTGGTTGTGGGATTACTTAGCTCTGTCAATTCTATGCTGCTTCTGCTGGTTAGTATGCAAATGCTCCTAAGGTCTAGCTTCACCAGCTTGACACCTCTTTTTCAGGTACATCTGTTCCTCGCATGCCCTCCTGTATTCCTGATTTAACCAAGGCTGCTCCCCTGGCTTGATGCTAATAGTAGAGTGAGGGATATACCTGACCATGAGATTAGAGATTGTGGTTGAATACAATTCTACTGCTGATAGTCTACAGCTCTTCATGGATGCCTAGCTTTGACCTGCTAAATGTATTCTGAATCTATCCCAATTGCCAAGGCAGTGGCACCACACAACACAATGGAGGGTGTCGTCAGTATGAAGTCTGGATTTCATCTCCAAAAGGCTGTGCAGCAGTGGTGGCGCAGTGGTTGGCACTGCTGCCTCACAGCTCCAGGGACCTGGGTTCCACTCTGACCTTGGGTGTCTGTCTGTGTGGAGTTTGCGCGTTCTCCCCATGTCCGCATGGGTTTCCACCAGATGCTCCAGTTTCCTCCTACTGAACAAAGATGTGCTGGTTAGGTGGATTGGCTACGGTCAAAATTGCCCCCGAGTGTGTGCCCTGTGATGGATTACACACATCCTGTGATAGACTAGCGTCCCGTCCTGGGTGTGCCCTGCCTGGCGCCCATTGCCTGTCGGGACTCCTACTCCCCGTGACCCTGAATTGGATGAAGCAGTTCTGGAAAAGTGAGTGAGTGAGGACTGTGCAGTTGTCTGTTATGGCACAGCCAATGGTAAATGCTGAGTTGTTCAAATCCCAAAGGGAAACTTGAAACAATTGCCACAACTTGTTTTGCAACTTGTATAAATTTTGAGATGCGTGCCCCGAATTCAGTAACAATAAGACCACCAAATCTCATACGAATTTACAAAACTAGATTAAACATTTATTACCAGAAGAAATGACTTTAAATACATACATAGATCTACAAATTACTACTATGATAATTTCTAAATCCCATAATCAATCTAACTCTCAGTTACACTTTGGTTAAGGCCACAGTAAGACACATAGATTTTAAAAGACCCAGGTGAAGAAACATGATACCCTCAACAAGTGGACTTCCAAATGAGTTTTCTTAACTTCAGCCCTTTGAAGACAGCAGCGTGAGGCATGGATACTAAAGGCTTTTTGACATAGTTGTAAGATCTTAAAAATGCCTTCCCTTACACACAGCCCTTGCTCCTTCTTTATACATATCTTTATCTTTGAATGCAAAAACACATTATTTCACTATGTCTTTGGACTTTATCTCCCTGATAATAAAACCCTCTCATAGCACTAAGCTTTACCAGTAATCTTTGGGAAAAATAAACACACCATTTCTAAACTTCACCTGGCCAGGTAACACATTTCACCACTCCTTTGAAAATAATGTAGTCTAGTTTATTTCTAAATGAAAATGTCCCCTTGACACCTATGTTTCTAAACTTCCCCATGTTTATCTAATTAACATTTCAAACTTACTCTCTCTTCTTAAATCAAAGCACCCAGGCTAGCTGCCTCTAATTCAATTAAATCTCACACACACACACACACATATAGACACATAGACACATCTCACTATTACCCTGATTTTACAATAAATTATAATAACATTATGAGAATTATTATATCTTCTTCACATTGTCACTCCTACCGATGCTGTCAGGGGCAGATGCATCTACGGCAGATAGATTGGTGAGGGTGAGGTCAAGAAGAGTTTCCCCTCTAGTTGGTTCTCTCACCACCTGCCACAGGCCCAGTGTAGCAGTTATGTCCTTCAGGGCTTGGCCAGCTCAGCCATTAGTGAAGCTACCAAGCTACTTTTGGTGATGGTCGTTGAAGTTCCTTTGATGCTTCTTCCAAATGGTGTTCAATATGGGGGAGTACCAAATCATCAGTTGAGGGAATCACCAGGAGGTTTCCTTGTTTATGTTTGTCCTGATGCCATGATATTTCATAGAGTCCAGAGTCAATGTTGAGGACTCCAAGGGCCACTCCCTCCCGACTGCATACCATTATGTTGCTACTTCTGATGGGTCTGCAGTACCGGTGGGACAGGGCAAACCCAGGGATGATGATGGAAGAGTCTGGGACATTGGCTATTATATACGATTTGGTGAGTATGACCATGTCAGGCTGTTGCTTGACTGGTTTGTAGTTCAACTCTCCCAATTTTAGGTCCCAGATGTTAATAAGGACGACTTTGCAGGTTTGACTAGTCTGGGTGTGTCTTTGTCATTTCTGGTGCCTGGAATGATGCTGGGTGGTTTGTTCAGTTTTGATCTCATTCAGCTTTTTTGTAGTGGTTTGATAAAAACCGAGTGGCTTGCTAGGCCATTTCAAAGGGTGGTTAAGAGTCAACCACATTGCTGTGGGTCTGCAGTCACATGTAGGCCAACTGAGTAAGGGCAGCAGATTTCCTTCCCTGAAGGACATTGATGAACCAAATGACTTTTTATGATAATCCAGTAGTTTAATGAATGTCAGCAACCCATCTCCAAATCAATCATTATTATAATTCAGGTTTTTTTTATTCAGATTTAGTTTTAGTCTATTAATAATTCATAAAACAATCATTGGTAAACAAGAACTGTAAATATTCTAACAGATTATGATTTTGCTTTCATGAGTATATAATATACTATTAATACATGAAACATTGATAAAGTAGATAACTTGATAAAGCAGACTTTGATATATTAAGCTTTTGACTGGCTGGAATATCATGTCGAATTTTTCTTTAATGTACTGAGTAAAACCTCGAGATATAAAGCTATTTGCGTCTCCCCTTAACCACTTTCAGTTACTCCTGGCCTAGTCCCACTCGCTTGCATTCTCCAGGTGGGTCTCCTGATCTCACAGGATGTTGGACTCACCTGCACTTTGTCTAAATCTGGCCCACCTCTCCTGTTAGGAATTATGTAATGGTACCTGGGCTACTCTTCAGAGCTGATCTGTTGTTTGGCTGCCTTCCTTTCTCTGATTCCCAGTCAGTACATGGAAAGGTTGGTGTTGACCCAAGACTCCATCTTACTTAAGCTGCAGGATTTGAGTTCATCAGGTCCAAAGTTTGGCGCCAATGATAAGGGAAACCTGCCTTTGCCTGTCCTGTTGACTTTGCTGGCAAACTCTTTCTTGCCTTGACAATGAGCTATCCCGCCTTCTCATCCCACCCTTCTGCCTAGTTGCAGCTCCCACCAGCTTGTTACTGCCTCCATGGCTCTTGCTTCTGGTGCTGTTTTTGCTAATCTTGTTCAATAAGTCAGTCTCTGGAATAAATTCTTCCCGGATTAGGCTTGACTGATGGTTTGGCTTCAGTGTGGAGTTAGGGTCTTCAGACTTCATGCTAGGGTCGGTCTTATTGTTAGGCCTGGATTTATGACGTTGAGCTTATTTCCATGAGAAGCTTTATTTCATTGAAGGGCAGTGTTTATTTCAACTGGAAAGATGCTGAACCAGATGGAATAAGTCGAGATTCAGTGGGCCGATATACGACGTACTGTATGGCAGTGTTAGCTGCGGCTTAGATGTTACAGCACATCCAGCTCTGAATCACTAGGCTTCAGTTCAAAAATCATGGCTGATACCTCGAGTGTAATACTGAGGGAGCACTGCACCGTTGAAGGTGCTGTCTTTCCAATGGGTTGTTAAGCTGAGGCACCATCTGCCTGCTTGATTTGACGTAAAAGATCTTATAACACTATTCTGAAGAAGAGCAGGGGAGTTATCCCTGATGTCCTGGCCAATATTTATCCCTCAATCAACATCACAAAAAGCAGATTGCAGAAAATAAAAGCTTGTGGTGTAGGGGGCAACATATTGGCATGGATAGATGGTTAACAGAAAGCAGAGAGTTGGCATAAATGGGTCTTTTTCTGGTTGGCAGGATGTGACGAGTGGTCTGCCACGGGGAACATTGCTGGGGCCTCAACTTTTTACAATTTATATAAATGACTTGGATGAAGGGACCGAAGGAATGGTGGCTAAATTTGCTCACAACACAAAGATATGTAGGAAAGTAGGAAGAGGATGTAAGGAGGCTACAAAGTGACATGGATAGGTTAAAAGTGAGTGGGCAAAGATCTGGCAATTGAATATAACGTGGGCAAATGTGAAATGGTTCATTTTGGAAGGAAGAATAAAAAAAGAGCTTATTATCTAAATGGTGAGTAGTTGAGGAATTCAGAGGGATCTGGGTGCCCTAGTGCATGAATCACAAAAGGTTAGTTTGCAGGTACAGCAGGTAGTTAGGAAAGCTAATAGAATGTTATCATTTATTGTGAGGGGAATTGATTACAAAAATAGAGAGGTTATGCTGCAGTTTTACAGGGTATTGGTGAGACCACATCTAGAGTAGTGTGTACAGTACTGGTCTATTTATTTAAAGAAAAATGTAAATGCATCAGCAGTTCAGAGAAGGTTTACTAGACTAATACTAGGAATGGGCGGGTTGTCTTATGAGGAAAGGCTGGACAGGTTAGGCTTGTATTCACTGGAATTTAGAAGATTAAGAGGTGACTTAATTGAAATCTTGAAGATCCTGAAGGGTCTTGACTGGGTGGATGTGGAGAGGATGTTTCCTCTTGTGGGAGAATCTAAAACTAGGGGGTCACTGTTTAAAAATAAGGGGTCACTCATTTAAGACAGAGATGAGGAGAATTTTTTTTTCTCTCAGAGGGTTGTGAGTCTTTGGAACTCTCGTCCTCAAAAGGCAGTGGAAGCAGAGTCTGAATATTTTTAAGGCAGAGGTAGGTAGATTCTTGATTAACAAGGGGGTGAAAGGTAATCGGGGGTAGGCAGGAATGTGGTGTTGAGGTTACATTCAGATCAGCCATGATCTTATTGAATGGCAGGGCAGACTCAAACGACAGAGTGGCCTACTCCTGCTTCTAATTCTTATGTTCGCATGTATGTAGGTTATCTAGTTATTGTGACATTGCCGTTTGTTAAGTGCAATTAGCTGTCGCATTTTCTACATTGCACCAGTGGCTACCTTTCAAAAATTACTTCATTGGCTGTATGGTGTTTTACAACATCTGGTGGTCACAAAAAGTGCTATATAAATGCAATTCTTTCTCCTTTTTTGAAGCTCCTGCTGCTCTCCCTCATTGCTGGCTATGCTGTTGCTGCTCTCTGGGGCCAAATGCTACAGGGTGAAGTCAAAAATTGTAGGTCATGGCCAAAGTAGGTAGCAGCTAACAAAAACATGATGGAGATTGGTGATGAGTCTTAACAAAGTCCATTTTAATCACTCTCACCCATTCAGGTATCTCGATAACAATTTCACCTTGTTCTTGAGTCTCAGGCTTCTTTCAATAATGGGTTCATTGGACATCAGCAATAGTGAGAAACAAATTAAAATAATATTTTTATTAGCCAAAAGAAAACTGGGCAACTCAACTGAATCAGCTGTGCCTGGACCTGTTAATCTGACAGTTTTGAGCTGAGTGGAGAGTTGGTCAAACAAGCTCCAGTCTGCACCTGCTTGTATTGAGCAATCTGCATGTCTTTGAGTGTATGCTGCAGGGCTGGGGCTGCAGTGTGTTGTAAATGGATGCAGTGCCATCATATGGACAGATCTTGGAATAATATATATTTGCTTCTAACATTAACTTACTGGCCTCTTCACAAGTGCATTTACTGAAAGCTGCCTCCACTATGATTGCCACTGCAGAAGGAGCACCTATTACCTTAAGATGCACTTCACCCAGAGCCTACTCGAGGTAGCAGCACTGCCGGTAGAGAATGCCTCCTGTCGTCCTTTGGTTGTGGGGAAGGGTGCATGTTGGCAAATAGCTACCGAGGTAATTGGAACAGTATAGTGGAACCTTGTCATGCACAATGTGCATTCGAAACAAAAGCAGTTCTGGAATTACTGGGTCAGGGAGGCCATGCATTGGAATTTGCACCTTTCCAGGGCTGAGTTACCTTGGGATTCTGCCGGAGGACGACCGCGGCAGGAATTCTATTTGGGTTCAGGGATGAGCTGAAGGAGTGTCTGCCCCTCACAGTGACATACTACTGACAGAGTTAGGGTTAAACTGCTGTCTTTGCCATCTGCCCCTGACAACCAGGTTAGAAAGCACGGGCTGCCAGGATCAATTCCATAAGAGAGAAATACTTGTTAAGAGTCACAATGGTCACTGAACTTACTTGGGTGATATTTGGCCACACCTTGGGACTCACTCCAGCTCCTGCATGCTTCTATACAGGAAGCTTCATCCCTCTCAAATGCATTTTATTTGAAGAGGATTATTGAGCTAGAATTGAAGGGCTGCACAATGGACCATAGGAACAGGGAAAGGTCATTCAGCCCCTTGGGCCTGTTTTGCTATTCTCCTGGCTGGTCTGCATCTCAGCTCCCTTTACTTGCCCAGGTTCCACAATTCCTCAGCTAACAATAAACTAACAATCCCAGTTTAGGAATTTGTATTTGACTTAGCCTCCACAGGCTTTGGAGGCAGAGAGTTCCAGATCTCCACAACCTGGGTGAGGAAGTGCTTCCTGACATTGCCCATGAACAGCCGAGTTCTAATTTTAAGGATATACCCCTTGACTCCCCCCACCAAAAGAAAATGTTTTTCTCTCTCTTATCCTTTAATTATCATAGATTGCAGGGTATGAGTCAATCAGGCATATAAGATGACCCCATTTTTTGGCACTAAAAACCATTATACTTGGCATACAAGTCAACCCCCTTTTCAGCAATGGCATACTATGCTTGCATTGGTAGTCAGCCTCAATTTTTCACCCCTGAAATGTATATTTTACTCAGCTTATACTTTAAGTTGGAGCATGGAATCAAGCAGACAAAATGGGCAGTTTGTAGACATGTGGGAGTTTAACAAACACCCACACAAGAGCAGACCACACGCGGCGTAGCGAGTGACAAACAGAAATGGGTCCTCCAGCAAAACGAATGAAGTACAAAGCTGATTTCAAGCTAAAAGTCGCAACATTTGCAAACTCATCAAATAACTGTGCTGCAGCGAGGGAATTTGGTGTTAGTGAAAAATGGGTGCGAGAACGGAAGGAGGAGGAATCTGCCCTGAAGAAGATGCCCAGGACCAAATGCGCCATCAGAACAGAGATCAAGCCACTGGCCTAATCGTGAGAAGCATGTATCGGAATGGGCCCTTGAAAATCATCAGAATGGTTACATCGTCACCAGGAATGCAATGCGTATATATGCACTTAAGTGGGTCAAATCAAACCCCGTGTCCAGCAAAGATTTCAGATCAACAGTTGGTGTAGCCGCTTTATGGAACAAAACGGTCTCCTGTTGCAGCAGAAGACCAAGATTGCTCAGAGACTACCAAAAGGCCTTGATACCAAAATGACCAATTTCCAGCGATTCATCAGCAGATTGCATAAACACGAGTACCTTTTTAAGTCACATTGGCAACATAGATGAAACACCCATGAATTTCAATAATCACAGCAGCCAAACTGCGGAGTGGAAAGGTTCAAAAACAGTTCTAGTGAAAATGACAGGACATGAGAAGACAAGATTCACGGTGGTACTAGCCGCATGGTCAATGGAATGAAATTAAAGCCAATGGTAATTTTTAAACGTAAAACCATGCCTAACTTTGTTTCCTGCAGGAACTCTTGTGCGTTGTTACAGATGAGAGAGATGGTAGGGATGGTTCACCTTTTTCCACCTCTTGACTAACAAGGTAGCATGTTTTAAAGAAAAACATTTTAACCCCGAGTGCTGTAATTGTCAGGAACAAACAAATGACAGGGTTTTCTCGTAAGTTTTAAAATAAAGATAAAACTGAATATATATGCAACCATATCTAATCACACACCCTTATAGATAAACACAGTTAAATAAGACTGAGGTTCCAAACAGAGCGTGCATTTAGGCCTTAAGAGTTTAAGAGTTCATTGTCACATTTGCGGGTGAAGTCCTGAAACAACGTAGGCCTGTAATGCTTTTTTGGTCCACTGAAGAAGAGAGTCTGGAGGTTTTAGGAAGATGGATTCACTATTGCTTATTGTTCGCAATAGCAGACGTCTCTTGTTCCACTCCAGTCAAGGTGCAATATCGAAAAGCCCTGTATCGAAACCTTGGTACGGTTCCTCAGGTCGAGAGGTCAAAGCCCAGCTGAGTCTTTGCCAACTGGTGATACTTAGGCAGTGTCTGGTTCCTTCACTGGTCTAGAAGTTTCTCTCCCTCTGCTCCAAAAAATGTGCCTTATTAAATCTCCTTATCAAAAACCCAGGCCAGAATTCCCCCCCCACCCCCCCACCACCGGCGTTGGGATTCATGGCGTGCACGAGCAGACAATATGGCGAGAAGGCCAAAAATTGGTTTTATGCCATCGTGAAATCAATTTGGGATCATCTGTTCCACCCGTCAATGGCAGACCGTGTTTCCTGCCGCCGCACATTGGGAACCTAATTTCAACACTTTAGCATCTCATTATAAGCCCTGCTCGCCGGAATCATCCCCCCCCCCCCCCCACCCCATGCTGGATCATCCGGGATCACATCGACGTGTTTCACAACTGCACATAAGCCACGTGCACCTAGCGAGCTGCACTTCGCTTGGGACTTTGAGGTTTGTTTGTCTACCTTACCTCGGACAGCACTCGCAGTCATAAGCCCCAGACTGCAGAGGCAGCTCCACATCACTTTTAGGGGGGCTCACCTACTAGGTAGTGTAAGGCTGGGGTGACTTTTCAATGGCTGCAGGGCTAGGGCTTGCTTGGGGAAGGGGGAGAAGTGGTCTCAGGCGAAGGAAGAGGCCGCAGAGCGAGGACTGTACTGGGGAAGGGGGGGTATCCCAGGGTGTGTGTGGGGACACATATTGACCTGTGCAATTGGCCTCAAGCTGGTGAGGGCTGAGGAGGCAACTTCCCAAAGAGATGAAGGCAGAAGGAGATGTGAGGGTGTGTGTGAGAGAATGAGTGGTGATGTCCATTGAGCTGGCAGTGAGTGATACGCCCGTGAATGTGTGATGGCCTCGTGAGTGTGTGAATTTAGAATGATAATATGGTTCCATTACCCTGGCGGTATGGATGAGATCACTCATCCGTTTTCTGCACTGGATAGCTTACCTCATATGCAGCGTTGGCACTGACCACCTCTGCCACTGCCTCCCAAGCTGGAGTGGTGAGATTGATGGGCCTCTTGCGGCCAGAGCGGTGGATTAGAGGATATCGTGGCGGGCCTCCACAGTGCCCAGGAAGCAACGCAGGGATGCGCCACTGAATCGGGGGCTGCACTCTTCTTGGCTTTTGGGGCTATGCCTTCACCAGTCCCGTTCTGGGCTGCAAACATTGAGAAACATGTGTGCAGCTGCAGTTTAAATATGGCACCTTGCGTAAGGAAGCATCGAGATAAAGGCATGGTGGGCAAATCGGAGGCTGCCCGCCAGTGAGACAGAGTATTTCCTAGTGGCTGCATAACTAATGAGGAGGGAATGGGACGATATGGCCACCCTTGTACTGGACAGATAAAACGTGCTTTTTCCCATCTGCTACCGCACTAAGTGCAATCCTGGGGCGATTCCATCCCTAGTTTCAGTCATGTTACCAGAGCACCTCTTTCCATTGCCCTCAAATAGTTTTTGATGGCTCAGCAATTGTCAAACAATGGATTCCAAGTAAAACCCTTTCACATGTCATCATGATAAAATCGAGCTTTTCACACCCATTCTCTGGAATTCAACCTTGGCGTCAAAGAGTCTTCTAAACCTATTGCGAAACTAGTTTTTTAAATGATTTGGAGAAGTGCAGCCATTAACCACAGGAAAGGTCCTTTACATTTTAATGATTTCTCAAAGATATGTCCAGAACATTTGAAACAAATGGAAGAATTTTCTTGTCGGCGAGTGGGGGCGGATCCCCCGACGTCACCCCGCGTCATTTCCATTGTCAGGAAGGCGGGGGCGCAGCCGAGTCAGCTCTGTGCCCGCCAACCTGTCAACGGCCTATTGAAGCCATTGAAAAACTAATTAAAATCATTAATGGACATGCCCGTCCAACCTTAAGGTTGCCGGGCAGGCCGGGAGCCCTGGCGGGCTTCAGAAAAAGCATGAAACCCTCATCCATGGGCGGGATGAGGCTTCATGAAGGTATTTCAATTTTTAATAAAGGTTTCAAAAAAAGTTATGGACATGTCCCAGCTAAGGGAATACCCATCCCCCCTCCCCGCTCGCATAGGGAGCGCATAGCACTTTCTGGTGGATGTCACGCTGGGCAGGCCTTAACTAGCCCGCCCACCTAAAATGGCGGCGCGCCCCCGATCGAGGGTGCCGATCGGAGGCACACTTACCCGCGTCCACTCCCACACTTCCTCCCTGAAGGGGGGAAAATTTTTCCCAAAAACAGAAAACGCTGGAAAAAGCAGCAGGTCTAACAGCATCTGTGGAGAGAAAAAAAGCAGAGTTATTGTTTTGAGTCCTTATGACTCTTCTTCAGAGGGGAAGAAGAGTCATATGGACAAGAAATGTTAACTCTGTTTTTCTCTCCACAGGCACTGTTAGGCCTGCTGGTTAGTTCCAACATTTTCTGTTTTTGCTTCAGGTCTCCAAGCATCTGCGGTATTTCGCATTTCTCTTGTCCAGAACATCTATTTGCATTTTAATGACTTCATCAAGACTTGTCCAGGCATAAATATTAGGGAGTCTTTTACTTCTACATGTATTGACAGGAAAGAAAAGATCATCTGACCTCAACTCCATTTTGTTTTGAAGGAAAGTGTCCATTTCAGCTTCATACTTCATAAGTCCATACTGCGCGACCATGGCAGCATGCCTGTGCCAATGTTTGGACAGATGAGGATGGAGGGAAGTTGTGGGTCGATAATTAGTGGAATGGGCGTCCCGTTGGCTGACGTAAAGAATACAGCTTATTAGTGGGGGGACATGTTCAGGTCCCATACAACTGATGAGATCAAGAGGTGCCAATGAAGAAATAACACCCAAATTGCAGTTATACCAGGGAGTCTAACATCCGTATTTCAACCTTTGGATGTGTGCCTCAACAAGCCATTCAGTATCATGTTTACATCAAAAGGAATAGGCGGATGGTTGGAGGAAAAAAAAAACCCACAAAGAGTGTGAAGAGAGAAAAAAACCTTTTACACAAATGTGTGCTGCCCCAGGACTGGTCCACGTCTCTGGGAATGCCTGCTGATACTATAGGCCAAACACAAGAACATGAAGCATGTGAAATGGCAACGGCTGCCCGGCACCTGAGAAACAGACTCATTTGGTTCTCTGCAGTCGATAGAGCACCATTCTCACCCTTCGAGCATCTCCATCCTCTCACCAAACGTACAACAGGTCTGTGTAAAACTGTAGCTTCTCACAGCAAGTCACCACATCTTAATAATGAACCATTAGAAGAGAATCAGCCACCAAGTACTTCTTACCTCAAATATTCCAATGATTTATTACAACCATTTACAAAGCCCCCCCTTCGATATTGACACATAGCAGGGCAATGGACTTCATTACTATTCCATTCATTTGCCACACATTTTGGAAGAAGTCACACAGAACCTCCATCTAATGATCAGCAATCCGTGCCATGATAACAGGACTCCCGAGATCAGCATTGCTTTTTTTCTGCAAGCTAAGACTGATGGACCTTACGTCTCTACTCAACTGCAACAAGCTTCGCTTCCACACCTGCATCCTTTTGACTTCCTTATGTTCTGTCTCACCAGGTGTTAATTCCTCCTTGGTGCTATCTCTAACTCCCCATGAGTGGGCGTCTCTGCAAAGGGGTGGATGAGTGGTTGGTGGTGTAGACAGAGATTGAAGGAGCCGCAAGGTATTAATGCATAGAAATCGTTCGCATGTCCTCCTGGTTTGCAGCCTCTAAAGGCAAAGGCATTATTGTGAAATTTGCTTGTTTGAACAGCTTTCTACTTTAATCAGCTACATCTTTTTAAATTCTAATGAGGAGAGTGTGCCTTATGAAGAGATTAAAGGTATGGAAATGTCAAGAATCAAAAGATAGGCTTTCAATCACACTTCAAAAGTGTTTCATTAGCTGCAAAGAACCTTACGATATTCTGAGGCTGTGGAAGGTGCTATACAAATGCAAGTCCGTCTTTCTTCTTTTGTTCTGAATTTTCCAGGATTGCCCTCTCCAGCAGATCCTGGAGTTTCTGACAGCATCAGCCTCCTCTGTATAGAGTGAGAATAAATAGCGCTCCCCACAGAAAATGCCAGTGGAATGGGTCCACAGGAGTATCCAGGATAACATGTTTGCAATCAGCAGGTTACATGACTGGAATGTCTCTACCTGTGCCGATGACCTGAGCAATTTTCAGCCAAATTGCGGCCAGTGCAATTTTTGTTTGGAAATTTGAGGACAACTACATTTTATGTTGTCTGAAGTGAAATCTTTATGGTGGGTATGCGAGTTTGAAAGAGATTGTAAGGCAGTAGAAAAGGGGGAAGCTAAAGTTAGCTAACCTGTACAAGAGAACTGAAGAGTTTGTGTGTGGGCTGTTGGGTTAATTATGTATGGTGCTATTGAGCTGTGGCACTCTCGCCATTGGCCAAAATGAGATATAAAAGAAAACAAAGTGCTGGAAATACTTAGCAGGCAGGCGCATCCGTGGAGAGAGCAGACGTGTTGATATTTGGGTTCTGACCAAGGGCCTACCCTCTTCTCTTGACTGACCCACCGAGTGTTTCCGGCACATTTCCTCTTTCAGATTCCCATCATTTGTGGTCTTTTCGTCTGTATACATGACAAAATGTGTCTCTCTATCATCCCCCCCACCCCCACCCGCCACCGCTCCATTCCACAATTCTTTATTAACAGACATTTTCTTAAAACAGTTTCAGATTTGCATCACACAAGGTTTGGCTGCACTTCCGTCAAGCGAATGCTTTATGAAGAGAGACTGACTGAGCGCTTCCCCCACTTAAGGCTGATTTACACTGCAAGGAAGGGCTGACGACAGATGAGGTGCCGCTTGACTGAAAATTAAATCAATATCGTTGCACCTCAGTTTGATGTCAGAATGTGAAACAAATGCCATTTCAAAGTGCAGTCAAATCTCATGCAAACATGAAACAGTTGAAAATTTGGACTATACTGTAAACAAATCCATGTTCCTGGAACATTGTGAACCCATGAAAACAAGGGACTTGGACTCTACTGGATTGGGAGCTGGGTTTGCACACGTGGGATTCTACCAGGTATAAAAGCCAGTGAGGCACAAAAGCTGCTTTTCTGGAAACCGAACATAAAGTAGTGGTGCAACTATAAAAATGCCTTTAAAGTGCTTCCATATCCGTTCGTGACTGAATCTCGGAATTGGGTCAGCAACGTTCTACCATCTGTTATCTGCGTTTTGGTCGCTTTAAGGTTGGGTGCTTGCACGTGGGACCAGCTCTCACTATTTACACTACCAAAACGAACTACGTTACCCTGATGGTAAATTCAAAGTCACGTATTTTCACGGGTTTACCATGCTATTTGGATAAGGAAACCAGGACAATTGATGTGCCATGGCATAGCTCTGATAAATAGGGGAAGGGTTTTCAGAGTCCAATGGGGGCAGGACGAAGGTGGGCAGGCCAGCATTTTGTGCTGCCAATTGGCATGTTGGTTTGCCAGCATCATGCTACCCGCAAACCATTTTTGAGAAGGGCGGGTCGGTGGTGAGATGGCTGCTCGCCTGCAAATAGGGGAGTAGCCAACTGAGGTATTTAAGGGGCCTATGAAGACCCCTCTCACATGGTCAGTGAAAGGAGGAGATGTTCTCCAGGTGAGAGATGGGAGGGCAGTGCTTCATCCCATTATGGCAGTCGGGCCACAGATGCTGGCCAGCCAGTGGAGGGGTTACCCCTCCACACCCATGGCCTGGCAGGTGTGGCCATTTCAAATTTTTTTTTAATTAAAATTTTTAAACCTGGCCTTCACTGGACACCTCCATTATGAGGCACCCCTCCCCCTCCTGCAAGCATCAGAAACCTCCACCTCAAATGGTGGAGTTACCAATATGACATCACTGAAGGGCCTTTTATTTGGACGTCAAGCACACCCTCTGGCCACTGATTGGCCGACTCACCAAAAATTGTTCCGGGTGATTCTTCCAGGCACTGTACAGGATCGGGATCATTTTTGATCTCGATGTCGTGGTCCCAAATGGAAAATCCAACTCAAGGAACACCATATTTATCCTTCGATATGGTGTGCTCATATAGACCTGGAAATTGCTACTGGTGCGCTATTGAGAAGCTCAGGGAGGATCATTTTGGTTTTAAGGGGTTCAAAGAATACTGCTTAACTCCCCACTTGTCTGGATGCATACTCAACACCACTCAAGATGCTCAACTTCATTCAGGACAAAGCAGCCTGATGATTGGCACCCCATCCACCATCTTAAACATTCACTCCCTCCACCACTGAGGCACAATGCCAGCAGTGTGCATACCATATACAAGATGTACTACAGTAACTCCCCAAGGCTCCTTTGACAACACCTTCCAAACACATGACCCCTACCACCTAGAAAGCACCTGGGAAAACCAGCAAGTTTGCCTCCAAGTCACACATCAGCATGACTTGGAAATACATCATCATTCCTTCACCATTGCTAAGTGAAATCCCAGAACTCAGTCCTGAACAGCACTACGGGTGCATCTACAACACTGTCTGCAGTGGTTCAAGACAACAGTTCACCAACGCCTTCTCAGGAAGGGTTACAAATGTTGGTCCTGCTGGCAAGATCCACATTACATGAATAGATAAAAATTAATTGGCTTTAATAACCACACAATCAGCCAACAGAGCAGAACATAGCAACAAAGGAACATCATTCAGCCCCTCAAGCCTATTCCACCATTCAACGAGATCATGGCTGATCCTTAACTCTGTATACACATCTTTTCCACATTTACCTTAGTACGTTTGATTGACAAAAATTTATCAATCTCATATTTAAAATTAACAATTGATCTCACATCAATTGCCATTTGATGAAGAGAGTTCCAAACATCAGCCACCCGTCATCTGCAGGCGAATGTCCTAATTTCACTCTTGAAAGGTCTGGCGCTATTTTTTAGGCTTTGTTCCTGAATGCTAGACTCTCCAACCAGCAAAAATAGTTTCCATCTACCCTATCTGTTCCCCTAAGTATCTTGAAGACTTTTACCATATCACCTCTTAAACTTTCTAAATTCTGTAGAAATCAACCATCTCCCCTTGTAATTTTATCCTTGGAGCCTAGGTATCATTCTAGTAAATCTATGCTGCTCCTTCTCCAAGGTCAATATAGCCTTTTCCGAAGGTGAGGTGCTGAGAACTGCTAATTGTACTCCAGGTGCAGTCTAACCAGGGATTTGTATAGCTGAAGTATTACTCCTAACCCCTTGTATTCTTATTATTTGTAAAGAGTTAAGAACTAATTATTATGCGAACATATATATCCCAGGGTGCCACATTCACTGTTGCACTGCAGTCATGTGCCAAGCAACAATGTATCAGTCTATCAGTCCACCAGCCACAAGAAGAGATACAAGAAATAAACTCAATGAAGCCCCAACATTTTGTATCTATTTCTAACTTAGAGGACATAACAATTCTAGTCCTCTAGGTATAAAAGTGAGCATTCCATTAGTCTTTGATTATTTTCTGTACTGTTCATGACATTTTAATAATCTATGTACCTAGGCCCGCATGTCTCCCTCCACAGTTTTTGCTTCCCGACACTTTAAAAAAGGATAGAAAGGGGCACTTAAGTTCTAAGTGGATGACCTCACATTTGCCTACATTGAAATCCATTTACCACACAGTTTTGCCCATCCACTTATTCGACTAATAACTATTTATAATTTATGCTTCCATCTACAAAGCTTACAATGCCACCTATCTTTGTGTCATGGGAAAATTTGGATATGTGGTTTTCCATTCCATCATCTACGGTCATTATTAAGTATGGTGAATATTTGAGATCCCAACAAATCCTTGCAGGACACCACTAGTCACATTCTGCCAATTATCCCTACTCTGCCCCCGGTCGCTCAGTCAATTTCCTAGCTAGGTCAATAGCTCGCCTTCACTTCGTGGCTCAGTTCATAGCACCCTCGCCTTTGAATCAGAGGGTTGTGGGTTCATGTCCCACTCCCGGAAACCAAGAACTGTGATTGTACTCGAAAGAGTTGCAATCTGTGACTGTTGATAACTCGAAAGAGTTTCATTTCCATGAGCTGCAATTTCAGCTAACAGTCCCTTATCAAATGCCTTCTGGATTTCCAGATAAATAACATCCATAAAAATTCCAATGTTCCTCAGTTGATCACCACAGCCACCATAGGGCCTTGAGATGAAAGAAAATTTAGCCCATTTGGTTACTATGATATTCATCCTAAAAGAGTGCATCAACCTTTCTTGCTAGAATTAAAACTAAATAATGCAGATGCTAGAAATCTGAAATAAAAACAGGAAATGCAGGAAAAACCCAGCAGGTCTGGCAGCATTTGTGGAGAGAGAGAGAGAAACAGAGTTAACTCTGAGTCCAATACAAGTCTTTTTTGGAATTGATTAACATTTCTTGCTACTCTCTTACACAGGTTCATTAAGCTGAGGATCAATTTGCAAAAGTTTCTTTCCAAGGTGAAGATATAAGGCACATAACAGAGGAGTTAATCTTGAAAGCTGAACTAGTATGTTCTCATCATTTTTGTTGTACTATGAATTCCACTGTATGTGTTCATGGCTCCTTATGGCTGACACTTGGGTGTCATGAGCTATGGTCCTAGGGCAGATCTTAGAGTCACCCCGTCTTCCTCATTCCCCTCCAAATAAGGATGACACAGATGATTGTGCTGTAACAAGTTGAAGCAGGCCAATTGGGCATTGTCTAATTAGACACACAGACTAGTGTTGACTGTTTAAAACAAGTTAGGTTCATTTACCCACAGCACTGCTATCTGCAACAATGAAGAAACCAGTAACTGGAATTACTTTTCACATCTTTCCCCCATTCTTAATTCTGTCTCCACCAAACTCCTCTCCCAAACACCATTATTTCCCTGTCTTTTATCCTTCCAGTTTGGGAGTTGATGCTGATTAAAGGCAATTAAGGTCAATGATTTCTTAAAGCTACATTGTCTTGCCTTGGTCATTCTGACATTTTATACAATTTCTTAAAGCTGTAACCATCTATGGCTCACATATTGTCCCACCCTCTGTTAAATTATGAACTCCCAGGGAAGCAAGGGATTCAGCCGCATAACTGAATGCTGTGGAAATAAGCCTCCTTTCCAGTTCACAGAGAGACAGCATATTGTGAACAAGAGACTAAATGGTAATGTGGATGCCACCATTGATTCCCTGGACTCTGGGAAGGGCCCCAGATCTATAGAAGTTGCGTTGCCCTCTCATTCTGAGGCCTTAGGTCAGTGGCTAAAGTTATGAGGTTGTTGACGCTGCTGAATAATGCATTTGTTCTCTCTTGGATAAACTGGCTGACAATACAGATATTTAGGCAAAAAAGGAGCTGACACACAGAGACAAGCCAACTTTGATGGCCACTGGTAATGTCAAGCGAATGCAACATGCTGTCTAATAGTTAGGAGATGCAGAGATATGTGAGCATCCTGATTTTTTGCCACTGTGTAATGTTTATTTTGAAATGTATTCCAATTAGTTAGGTTGGTTAAATCTCTTTTATTTATTGATCTCAGTGTGAGACCACAAGAAATACTTGTGTAGCTAATTAAAAATAGGTGTTTTAATTATCTCTAGCAATTTATCATGACTAATTGTATAAGTATGTGTCCATAGGTGTGAGAGGCAGAGGCAGAGGAAGAGAGAGAGAGAGAGAGAGAGAGAGAGAGAGAGATAGAGATAGAGATAGAGATAGAGATAGAGATGTGCCTATGAAGAACCATAAAATGGTTACAGCACAGGAGAAGGCCATTTGGCCTGTTAAGTCCAGGCCAGCTGTCTGCATGGACAACTCATCTAGTCCCATTTTCCAGCCCTTTCTCTGTAGCCCTACAATTTTTTCTCCCTTAAGTTTCTTATCCAATTCCCTTTTGAAAGCCACGATTGAATCTGCCTTTGCCACATTCCCAGGCAGTGCATTCCAGACTGTAAATACTTGCTGCGTAAATTTCTTCCTCAATGTCGTCGTTGCTCCTTTTGCTATTCACCTTAAGTGTCACAGAAGTCAACCCTTCTGGCAATAGAAACAGTTTCTCTGTACTGTGTCTAGTCCGTACATTGTTTTGAATATTTCTATCAGATTTCCTCTCAGCCTTCTCTTCTCGAAGGAAAACCACCCCATCTTTTCCAATCTAACCACGTAACTGAAATCCCCCTATCCCTGGAACCATTCTCGTAAAACCTTTCAGCAACCTCCCTAAAGCCTTCATGTCCTTCCTGAAGTCTGGTGCCCAGAATTGGACATAGTGCTCTGCTCCAAGGTGGAGCGCTGCCCTCAATACTCATAGGACTGAATTTTACAGGCCCCCCACCCCGGGAGTGGGATGGCAGGTAGAGGAGGTCCTTCAAACTGGACACCATACCAGGGGTGCCGTTCCTGGCACCTACTCACCTGCCTCTGCTCCTGTTGCAATTTTACCAGCTGCAGGGGTGGCATCGGGAGGCCTGCCCACCCGTGGGCCAATTGAGATCCTTAAGTGACCATTAATGGCCACTTGAAGGCCTCCATCCACTGCCACTGAGGTTTACCCAATATGGGCAGGGGGGCAACACCCAATGTCATGTTTTATTAGTGAGGAGGGTGTCTCCTTTTTGGCCCCCCTGTGCCCATTAGAGGTCCTCCCCCAAGATATTCTCCCTCCCAGGATTCCCCTCCCCCGCTGCTCTGTCCACCCCGACCCCCACCCCCCAACCCCCTTACCCTCTCTCCAGGGCCTGCCAGCCTGCCCCAGGTTCCATCACAACACACTTCCCTCTGAGACTGCTGCAGTCCCAGCAGTGGCCACCGTTCCCGGTGGCGCTACTGCAACCACAGAGCTGACAGCCATTTGATCGGCCCCGGCGAAAAATTCAGCCATTTATGTGTAAAAATCACCTGAAAGTCTCAGCTGAGTTTTGGAGGCTGCTCACCTTTCAGGGGGTCTCAAACCATGGCCTCTGATTCAACGAAGACTAACAGCGCATTATGCTTACAGTGTGTTAGGATTTGGAATATGGGCGGGAGGCTGGGGGTGGAGATGGTACCCTTGATAACATACTGTGCTGGCAATTATAAGGCTGATAACTCTATCCCATGTCTTCAGCATTACAACACTCAGAACCAATTTTCACTCTGCCACAATTCAGCGGAAAGCAGTAAACGTGCGACATAACTAATCCGTCATTTAGTGAATATTTCAATAAAGGCAGTATTGGTTACTGCAATTGCGCTGAAGTGTCTCTCTGTGTTATTAATATAACCAGTTCGCCTGTACACATTGGTACACAATCGGCATCTCAAGGCAATGATTTGCAAACTGAGGTTAATTAGCTGATAACGTTTATATAATAAAAAATGACAGACATTCTGTCCATTGACATTGCAATGCCTGCTTCTTTTGTTCAGGCACTTGCAGCTGTGCTTTGTTTAATTTGCAGAGTCCAGCCTTGACTCTTATCAAGTTTAGAAGTCCTTTGTCTACTGTGCAAACACATTTTCCTTAGCTTATCAAATGGTAATAATAACCTTCAGCACAGCCAAAAATTATTAAAATGAAAGGTTGCAGAAATGTGATCCGACTGTGTTCTCCTCAAAACCCCGGGGGTGATTGACAAATACAAAGTAAATCATTGTAATTGTCGCTTGTCAAAAATAGTGATTTGAATGGAGCAAGACATTTTGTCATGCTGTGCAACATGACAGTGTGAGAATCAAAGGTTGCCTGTTCTGACCGGAGTGCTGAAACCCATGGCATTCTCAACAGAAAATCCAGTCAGTCTTTGATGAGGGAAGCTTAACCCGTGTGCGCTAAATGTCCTATTTATCTTGCAATAATATTATACTAAACTATCTCTTCAATATGCACACCTTTGAAATAACATGCAAAACTCCATCCTGCTAAATGTTTGTTTTCTATAAGGCAAATGTCCTGAATCAAGCCCCCCCTTCCCCCCTCCCCTCCCCCTTGCCCCCACACACCCCCCCCCCACCCGCCCCACCCCCCACCCCCACCCCACCCCTGGCATAGAATGTCAGGGGGTCAACAGTTTGCAATGTTGTCAACTAGAGTTCACTGCTGTGGAGTACCAGTTCTGTGGGAACACACAGCTCCTGGAGCTACATCCACTGCCAGGATCAACTCAAAAAGGATCATTTAATCATCAGTCCATTGGCACATTGTTCATTATAACTGAAACAATCCCTTTTACATCTTTGATTCCATTTTTGTTCTTTTTTTCAAGTTTATTTTAAACATAACCAGTTGAATTTCTTGTGATTCTCCCAATCGTCCACCCTAACTTTTTTTATTGCATTATATTCCACAGTTTCTGAAGCTCTCCTGCTAAAATGACCAATGGGTTGGTGGATCAGTGATCCTGCTGTGATTGGCATTGCCACGGGATGCAGTGGGAGAGGGTCATTATGTAGTCCCAGTCACAGAGATAGATCCTGTCTGCTCTGGCTC
Organism: Cetorhinus maximus; assembly: GCF_964194155.1. Lineage (NCBI taxonomy): Eukaryota > Metazoa > Chordata > Chondrichthyes > Lamniformes > Cetorhinidae > Cetorhinus > Cetorhinus maximus. The sequence continues at coordinate 15,688,377 of NC_135882.1, read as the reverse complement.
TAAAACTTCCAACTCCTCATTAAACCCTAGTGCTGTCGTCAGTTTTCATTAGGAATAATGAAGACAACTCGAAGAATTCACCGCCAGTGGCAAGGAGATAGAGGACGTCATTGGTGAAGAGAAAAGACTTAACGAATTGTCAAGGCAGGCTTTGCGGGGAAGTAAGATCAGAAATTGCAAAATGGCTCCGTAAAAATCAAGGAGAGAGACTGAGGGGAAATTTTAAACAAGGAGTCCTTTGCTGGACACAATCCAGTCAAAGAAATTATTGTTATAGCCGGAGTGGACCATCAGGAAAATCTAACTTCAGAGGCCACCGGTTTTAAGGGCAAGAAGGAAGTCAGCTTGAGAAGTTGTCAAGGAAAACCAGACTTCCACATACTCCCTTCTCAGACACAAGTACAGCCAGCTTTGTTGTATTGAATACCCTCTAGGAAGAGAATTTTAAAAATGAGTCAACGAAGTATTGGGAAGATCGAAGACATTGTCCTTGGTACGCACCACAAACACAGTTCCCAAGCCACCAACTCCATCACTTTCTCCATGCCCAGTGTCTGAGGCTGAACCAGACCATTCACAACCTTGGCATCTATTTAACCTCGAGCTGGCTTCTGACTCTATGCCTTTCAACCATCAAAATCATTGCTTGTCTCCGATCATCAGCTCATGTGCTGTTAAAACTTTCATCCCTGCCTTTGTTAACTCTAGACTCTGCTATTGCAACAGCCTCCTGGCTGACCTCTCACCTTCCGCCCTCTGTAAACTTGAACTCACCCGAAACTCTGCTGTCCATATTCTAACTTGCACCAAGTCTCATTCACCCACGTGTTTTCTAAAATATATTGTCTCCATGTCCGACAATGCCTTGATGTTAAATTCTCATCCTTGTTTACAAATCCTTCCAGGGCCTTGCACCCCACCCCCATAGCTCTGTAATCGTCACCAGCCATACAACGTTCTGAGACCTCTGCGCTCCCCGAATTCTGGCCTCTTATGCATCTCCGATTTTCATCGCTTCATATTTGGCAGGCCTTCCCCTCAGCTGTACGACCCTAAGCTCTGGAGTTCCCTCCCTAAGCGTGTCCAGCTCTCTACCTCTCTCTCTTGCTTTAAGAGGCTCCATGGCCTCTTTGGCGAGGCTTTTAGTCACCTCTAATGTTTCCTTATGGGGGCTCAGTGTCAAATTTTGTTTGATAAAACTCCTGTGAAGTCCCTTGGGATATTTTACTGCATTAAAGGTGCTGTATAAATGCAAGTTGTTGTTATTCTTATCAAAAGCAAAATACTGTGGATGCTGGAAATTTGAAATAGAAACGAAGGCTGGAATTTTCTAGCCCCCACTCCCCGTGGCGGGCTTCCCCGCGGTGGGCCCAGTGAGCCATTGAAATCTCTGTTCATATCGATGGGTCCGGAAGATCCCACTGGCATGAGGGGCTGGAAAATTCCAGCCAAAATGCTGGAAAAACTCAGCTGGTCTGGCAGCATCTAGGGAGAAAAATAACGTTTCAAGCTAAAAAAAATAGGAGAGCATGTGACTTCTAGTAAAATGTTGGCATTGCTCATCTCTTTCTATTCTACGACTGTTTTATGTTCTTGGGGACTCTGAGATTAGCACAATGTAAAGTTTAAGTTTGCTCTAATCTTGAGGTTTAAGAAGCAGTGCAGATGATCAGCACAGTCTGTTTCTAGAATATGTGTGTAACTGTGTTTTGGTAATTGGGCATCATAATGCAATTTTAACATGTAATGATCAATTTGGGTTTCAAGCTTATTTCTTACAGGCTCCTCAGAGTTGATTGCAGTATAGGGCTGACAGGGAGCATTGTCAGTTCTTTCACACTGCCTCCCAACAGTATGCGAGCTATCACCTCCTGGACCCTCAGTATTTGCTCCAATATAGATCTCAGTATTTTGGCATTGTCAGTGCTGCCATCTCGACATATAAATGGCCCGACCCAGCACCTGTAGCAGTGTACAGGAAAGGTTGCCCATCTAAGCCTGTTTGAGAAGAACGACCGTGCATTCTATCAGAATCGGGATTGCTATTGTCGGACGGCCTTTGATTCAGTTCATCCTAGTCATCCGAGCTTTTGGGCAAATCTCACACTGAGGGCAGAATCTGCTTTCCGCGCGGAGGGTCCTGATGGTGGGATAGGAAGTGTGCGGTGCTTCCACTCGGAGGCACAGGGCTGCCGGCCATGTGTAATCACACAGCGACCAGCCAATTAGATATGCAGAGGGTGAGCACCTGGCCAATCGTGTGGCGGAGACGGGCAGGAAGTCACCAGCCCCACCCTTACCTCACGGGGTCAAACTTCTGGACGCCATATATTAACGGCACCCGGATAGGCCTCCACTCCTTGCCATCCAGCAGCATCAGTGTGGCTGTTTGTGAAGAGTTTGCAATCTGTAGCTACTGGCAATTACACAGTGACATTTCTTGATGAGGTCAAGAGGTCATGCGGGGCCGTGATTCTGGCTGAAATCTGGATGCAGTGAGGGCGTCACGGGCCTGTCAGGCATGTTGCAGACTGGCACATTCCAAGGTCCAGGACTACGTGCTGAGGGACGCACTAAAGCTTGGGGCAGCCGCCGCAAAGGCGCAATGGGGAAAGGTCGCTGTCTAAGACCTTTCTGCCACAGTGCACCGAGGGGCTGGGAATTGTATAGGCCCCTCGGGCTGTACGGCTCACAATGAATGTATGCATTGAATAATAATTGTATTATAATTGTATTGAAGGACCTCAAAGTGCAACATGATGTATGTCGATAACTCCAATCCCATTGCACTGTCTGACTGTCTGTAATGACCATATTGAAATGATTGTAATATTCATTGATTGTATTGAAGCACCTCGTGTTCCATATGTAACAGTTGAATCTGATTGCACTTTTTGTGATGGCGATTTAGAAATGTTTTGTAATGTTCTTCCAAATATTTTATGAATAAAGTATTTTTTCAAAAAAAAAGCCGGTCAGGCATGTTGTTCCATTTCCCTGACCTGGAGCCATACATCCACTCACTCCCTAATGAAAATCAGCTTCTCCCTTGTCTGAGGAGGCATCCAGCTCATCCATCTCCCCATATGCAAATTCTTCACCCACCTTGCGGTGCCAGGTTGTGTAGGGTGCAGCTGACCACAGAGGTCCTGAAAACTTGTGTGCGACAGTGCTCCACCTGAGCAGTCCAGGCAGCGGAACCTCACCTTCAGCAGCCTGTTCGTTTATTCTATTGTTGCCCTGGTTGAGGCATGGACAGCGTTGTACCTCTCCACCGCTGGGCTTTGTGGGTTCCGCCCACATGTCGTGAGCCAGGCCTTCAGTGTATATCCCCTGCCCTCCATGAGCCTTTGTAGGGCTGCCACCTCCCTCCCTCCCTCGGTCAGCCACGTCCCTTTCCACTCTCAGAGCCGCCACCCAATCTCAAAGCATCAATGCCTCTTCTCCCCCGGTTCAGCAAAGCTACCCATACAAGAAAAGCGGCTCCTACCCAGTACAGATACATCAGGAAGGCTACCTCGCCTGCTGGATGCCACCCTTAACCAGTCAGAATCTGAAGGCACGTGCTTTTCATTTGCTGCATACTGAATTCCAAAGCTACAATTTAGTCTGGTGAAGTTGCATTCTAATGCACATGTGTGACATGCTATAAGGTATTGAAAATAGGTTTCCACTGCTCGCTGTTGGGAAGCTCAATCCGCTGTCATTTCGCTACCAGCTTAATTCTGTAGTTTCGTCTTGCTATCGGGAAGCTGATATTTTATCTGCTGCATAAATAAGATCCCCCACCCGCCTCATTTCCCACTCCCGGAAGCTTCACAAGATTCCGCCCTGCACCTCATCATTGTTCACAGACATGGGATTGTGGGTCACAAGAAGACGAAGCTAAGCAGTGTTCTTCGTGTCCTGTTAACAGGTAAGAGGATGACTTATTTTTAATATAAGTCACACGTGATGGGAGGAAAATAAAACAGAGGGCGTGGCATGTCACTTTTTAACATAACTCATGTTTCAATGGCTGAGTTTGACAGGAGGACTCTCCAGTAGTTAAGCCACAAACTATGGTGAACTGCACCAACGATGTCACATGAGCAGCTACCACATTCATTGCAGGTACTATTACTTTCAGATGAAATGGGAGCACATGATCATAGGAACTGAGAGATGAATAAAGACCAAGGTCCATCTCGTCCAATTTTGAGTCATAGGCTATGGTCATAGGAGGCCATCTGGCCCATCGAGTCCATGCCTTCTACAATCCTGGTAGTTGAATGATACAATATTAATCATGCTTTTGACTAATAAGAGCATTCAATCTCTATCAAGTAGTCAACAGCAGATCCAGAAATGACATAAGGAAATCCCCAGTGGTGGAGGAATGGATCATTTTGAATGACAGTTTAGTAATACCATTAGTCCTGACATCTAATCAACTTCTTCACCTTGTTTCCTGAGCTTGGACAGAGATTCTTGTTGACTTCCTTTGGATATATGGGAAAATAACCAGCCTGGATGGCAGTTTGCCAACTTATGTTGCTACTGAAGATATCAAAAAGGAGCAAAGTCTGCTGTTCAACAACCGTTCTGAACAGAAAAGACTCCACACTCTTCACAATGTCTCACAGATCAGGAATTTCTAACCATTCATTCTAATGGACTGAAAATTATGCATGTGTGGTTTCCCACAATGTCAATCTGACCAGTTTGTTGGGAACAGTTCAGCCCAGTCAAGTGTAGTCTCCACATTGTCTGCAGTCAGATATGTATCTTTCTTCTATAGGCCTTATATCTGATCACCATCAAAATTGGGGAGATGGTGGCATTGTGATAATGTTACTGGACTAGATGCCCAGGCTAATGTTCTGGGGATATGGGTTCAAATCCCATTATGGCAGCTGGTGGAATTTAAATTCAATAAATAAATCTACAATTGTTGTAAAAAGCCTATCTGATTCATTACTTCCCCCTTTTAGTGAAGGAAATCTGCCATCCTTACCTGGTCTGGCCTACATGCAACTCCAGACACACAACAATATGGTTGACTCTTAACTGCCCTCTGAAATGGCCTATCAAGCCACTCAGTTCAAGGCCAATTACGAACGGGCAACAAATGCTGGAAACAAAACAAAACAAAGAAATGCTTGGGTGTTGCAGATGTAATGATGACTTTGATGAAACAATGCCCAGCAGTGTAGGAGCTTGGAAAAGTCAAAGACTCCAGCCATCTGTATGGTAGCTAAACACTGAAAAGCACTCGACATCATAGACTTGCACTTTGGGGACCTCGGGTCGAATTCAGATCAGCCTGTTTGGATAAGCGTTTCCTCTTGCTGTTGGCCACTTGATCCTATGTGAAATTTCCAGTCTACTCCTAATGGGAAGGACCTCTGCTAGTATAGAGTTTCCACATTCCACTCCAAGGTGGAATGTCATCCGGTGAAGCTATCCATTATGGCGAGGCAGATGTGAGTAAGGAACTCCTCCAATTGATCCACTGACTGCTTTGCATTGTTATAGGCTATTCAGGTCGCCCATGATTTAACTGAATGGCAGGCCAGGCTTCAGGAGCTTGATGGCCTTGTTCCTTTGTTCCTATTCCAACATGTATTTCATGCACTGCAAATGTACTTCTCTTAAAAGCAGGACCCATGAGATCTGGTTCATGAGGCTCTTTGGACATATGGGGGAGAATTTTCTCCCCGTCGGGCAGGCAGTTCAGGAACGGGCACATAGGGACGTGTAGCCGATCGCCGCCAGCAATCGGCTGCGCGCCGCCATTTTGCGTGAGTGCGCCAATTAAGGCTCGACCAGTGTGACGCACACCCAGAAGTGCTTAGAGCTACCTGTGCGGGCGGGGGGAGGAGGGAGAGTTGGGGCCTGCGCTCTTTCGCGCATGCACGGAGCTGCCTCAGGGAGATTAATTTGATTTGGAAAACTTGAAAAAAAGAATTTTAAAAATTATTCAGACATGTCCCCTCACATGAGCTGGGACATGTCAACGAATTTGACTAAAAATTTTTACTACATTTATAAGCCCTTCACGAAACGTCATCCTACCTGTGGATGAGGTTCCATGAAAAATGCGAAGGCCGCCTGGGCTCTTCGCCTGCCCGCTGACCTTAAGATTGGACGGGCAGCTATGTTAATTATTTCAATTGACTTTTACATGGCCTTAATAGGCCTTTTACAGTTCGTCAGGCGTGCAGCCGACTTTGGTGCACGCCCGCCGAACTGAAGATCGGAATGACACGCGGTGACGTCCGGATGTGCGCCCGATGTCACCGCGCATCATTTTACACGTCAGCGAGCGGGACCCGCCCCCACACACCGACCAGAAGATTCAGGCCATGGGCACCACTTCCCTCTCTGTTTGGCTAGCAACATCTTCCTCCTCATCTTCCACCCCCAGCTTCTCCTGCTCACTCATGTTCAGTGATTCAGATAGGCTCGGGGGTGACTGCAGTCAGCAGGCAGGATGTGTGGGTTTTCAGGTTGAACACATTCTTCCTCTGATGAAGTGTAGGGTCATGTGTCTTTAAAACTGCAAAGTGTAATTGTTAAATAAATATTGGGTAAATTCATCATAAAGTTAATTTAGAGGTGACAGATATCCAGTTGTTTATGTCTCTGCAGAATCTCCTTGGTTTCTTTAGCCTTTCTTCCTGAAGTGAAAGCCCTATATTTGAGTGTGACAAACAAGTATCACAGGTTGGATTTGTTCACTGGATTTATACTAGAGATTGCATAACTATACATCTTGGGATATGATTTTCAATCTCTTGAATTACCGGCCTGAATTTGCATTGTACATGTTTTCCCAGGGGTTGGGTCAATTTCTTGCCCAAACATGCGGTAGGAGGGAAGGAAAACCTCAGCAAAAAACTCAGGGCTGATCTTTTTGTATGTTAATACCTTTATTTTTCTCACTGGCTGTAAATTCGACACAAATGGTGGTCACCGCACAAGTATTTGATTGTATTCAACGGGTTATTGTCCAATCAAAGCTGTTGACTGATAGAGCAGCATCAGAAGCCTTGGGGGTGAAAAAGCCTTCATTTATCAACAGGTATCACTCTAAATCATTTATTGCAGGTGTAAGTGGAAAGCTTGCTGTGATGAATTAGTATTGAGTAAAAGGATTCAACTATAAGGAGTTTTTAATTATGTTGCACTATGTTGAATACAGTTTGAATTGGCGACCCATTACCTAGTAAATATACTATTTTGTTTATATGGCCTTTATCTATATGGTAGGTATGTGTGCACAGCAGGCCATTTGGGCATACTTACGCTAGAGTTGGTATTATAAATCAAAAGGAGAAAATGTACAGTTTTTACACACTGTTGCTAAAATCCTTGTAGCATGACGAAGAAAATGTTACCCATCCGATCACTTTTTGAGGCAACATATTGACGATTGTTACAAACTGAAGGTGACGCCCCAACTAATTAGACTTACTAGAAGAAACAAACTTTAAGGAAATACAGCATCGAGCAGAACCAGCCAACAGCACAAATCTCACTGCTGCTGTTTGCTCAAGTGAGTCCTGTCAAACTGCGCAATGAGCAGTTTCTTGACTGTAGATGATGAGGTCCCAGTTGTATCCTGTATTTGTCTGTGCGCTGCTTTAGATCCAAGTGAGTCAAGACTGCACCTGAGCATTCATTGTTCCAAAACCGAATGAGTATCATCTTGGATGATGCACACAGCAGAGTGGTGAGCCTGTTGTTCACAACGGAGCAGCACAAAGGAACCTGTTGTGTAATGTGAATTTGGGGCATAACTGTGAAAACTACACTGAGCCTGCTAATGGAGATGGTCGTATTCATGAAGAATTACTACTTCTTAATGGGGAGATGGTGGCATAGTTGTAATGTCACTGGGATAGTATAGTAATCTAGATATCTGGGCTAATGCTTCAAGAACATGGGTTCAAATCTCACCATGGCAGCTGGTGGAATTTAAACTCAATTAATAAATCTGGAATCGAAAGCTAGTCTCAGTTATAGAGACCATGAAGCTATCATTGATTGTCATAATAGCCCATTTGGTTCACTAATGCCTTTTAGGGAAGGGAATCTGCTGTCCTTATGGTCAGGCCGACAGCAATGTGGTCTAAAATGGTCCAGCAAGTCACTCAGTTTAAGGGCAATTAGGGATGGGCAACAAATGCTGGCCTTGCCAGCGACGCCCACATCCCAAGAAAGAGGAAAAAAAATGGACCTAATCCCGAGAAAAGCATTAATGATTGCACAACAGATTGGGGCTTAAATTAATGGCATTGAAGCCATTCCTGAGGGGAATTTACGCTGGATTGATGTTGGTTTTATACTTCCATAAAATAGGAACAGAAGCCTAAACCCTAACAAGCAAAAGGACTTGCCTGAGTGAGCTTTGGGGAAGTAAAGCCGTATTCAGCTGAGCATCCCACGTTTATGCTTCCCCATTCTCCATTCACTGGGATCAGTTCACTATCCCAGGTGCTTGTTTGAAATGTCATGACATCCACCAAGTAAACTGGATATTCGACAACGGTTGAACAGGGAAAGAGATGGACCCCATTTTGTTCTGAGATCAGAGTTGTAGCTGAATTATACCAAGTTCAGTGAGGCAGAGCATGAGCTAATACTGATCAGCACCTCTTCATTGTAAAAATAGCAATTGGCACCGCTTGCCTAGCTGGGCGGGAACAGGCAGCTGAAAGTGGCGTGAAAAGCCGGGACTCTGCTGCGAAGCGGGAAACATCCCCCGCTAACCGAACGTCGAGGGGAAAACAGCTTAGCAACAAAATTAAAAACTAATTTTTATTGATGTGGAAACAATCATTCTGCTGACGATTGGCAATTTTAAAAAGTAGAGTTATTTTTGCCACGGAAGTGGACACACATTGAAACATTGCAAAGCGAGATTTAAACAGGCTTCCAAACAACAATCGAAGTCCAATGAAGTATATAGTGTGGAGGAGCCAAAAACAACCAATTCTGACAGTTAGTCATCATTCAACATGCAAGTTGGGAAGACAGAGCCGATTATTGTCACCGTGCAAGTCAATGGTAAACCATTAAAAATTGAAGGAGATATGAGCGCTTCTACCACTGTAATAGGAGAACACACTTTCAGATATTTAAATAAAGGTGCTCAACAATTAAATTTGGAACAAACCTCTGCAAAGTTGAAGACGTACACAGGCGAAGAAATCCAGGTGAAAGGTATCGCCAGAGTAACAGTTCATCATAGACACCAAACCGCACATCCACCGGTGATGGTATTAGAAGATAGAGAAGCAAGTCTTCTAGGTCGAAATTAGTTGAGAGAAATTAACCTTGATTGGCCAGTGAGGTTTGAAAAGGAAGCAGGAAGAGTTCCTGTCTTGGAAAAGGAACAAGGCGAGGTACTTCAGAAAGAGCCTGGGGAGTCCAAGGACCACAACACGATGAGAAAGGAGTGTGTAAGCATTCAGCAGCCTGAAGAAATGAAGAACGTCTTAGACAACGACATGGAAGGACAGCAGAAGAAACCTTAGGAGACTCTGCTGAATGACATATTCAAGATGAAACAAGTGAGTTTCTCAAAGGAAAGGAAAACCTGTTGAAAGGCCTTCACACACTTCAAGGATCCCTCAAGTTAAAGTCTGAACCTCTGGAAAATTATGAAGAGAAACAGGAAGAATTTAATGTCACTCTGAACAAACTGAAGAACCAGTTGGCAGAGAAGACGCAGCAATGTTCAAGGTCCCAGGAGGAAGCCAACAGATACAAGAAGACAGAAGAGCTGAAGAATCAGCTGAATGAAGCTAAAGAGGCTTTAAAAGCAAAAGGTGTAGAACTTTCCAAGATGTGAGTAGATAATGAAATCATGGGCAGCTCAACTACCGAACTAAGACAAGTTGAGATTTCACCTGGGAGAAGTCTGGCCGACAGTGAAGACAAGAAAAAAGACCGAGACTAAATTCTGTGGTAGAAACAAGAAAACACGCAGGAAGACGATGCAGAATTACTGATGAGACTCTGTCTTCGAACAAGACTAAGCCTGATACTTCCCAATTTGGAAGGGAAGGTGGGGAAAAGTCAAGGGAAAAGTCAAGGGAACAAAAACAACTCGTGATTTGCATAGAGGTGAGCGACAATTTACTGTTGGAGAAACAGTATACGTATGTAAAGAATTCCGGTGGGCGACTGAAGTGGTTACCTGGTAAAGTAAGCTCTGTGACTGGACCATTGTCGTAGCACGTGGAAGTGGAAGGCCGGATCACCCGTAAGCATGCGGATTATTTAAAAAAAAGGGAGATACCCCAACAAAATGATGTTCCACCTGTAACCGTTGCTGAACCTATTGTTCCTGTTGAAGTTGTTCAACCAAGGACAGACATGCCCGACGTCTCTGTCGGAGTGGAAGACACTGAACTGCATGTGCTTAATGAGGTACCTGATGTTAATGCAGTTCTGGAGATGTGGTTCCTGCGATAGAATCTGAAGTTGTGGAGCTACGACGTTCCACACGGATCAGGAAACCTCCTGAAGGACTGAACTTGTAATTTCATGACCTGTGTAAATATTTTAATGTCATGCGATAAATATCATTGTAAATATAAAATGTACAGAAAAGTTAAAGGGGGAGGAATTATAGCTTGGATAAACGTAGGACTGCAGCTTTAAGAATAATACTGTGTTGTGAGATCACATGATCTATGTAAACCAATGTGTTAGCAGCGCAGGGAACCTCCAGTAGAGTGTTCTTCTTTAGTTACGGGGCAGAATTTTTTTCTCGCTGTGTGGGCGCGCGCTCAACACGCTCGAGCATAAATGAGCACGCGATGATATCAGGTGAGCAGCCCAACACAATTGCGCACTCGCGTAACATTCTGGTTGGCAGGCACGCGCGTGAGTCAGCAGCGCACCCGCCAACAATTAAGAGGCCTATTAAGGCCATTAAAATAGTAATTAAGTGAGATTTTTCGCTGCCCGTCCAACATTACGATTGGTGGGCGGGCAAATCGGCCAGGCGGCCTTCGCATTTTTCGGGAAATCTCATCCGCGGGTGGAATGAGGTTTCCGAAATTAATAAAAAAATAATAAAAATGCTTGGACAGAATTCTCATCGTCCATAAGTTCCGGTGACTATTTCCGACATGTGGGCATTTTTTCCCCGGTTTTGAAAATCTTTATTTTTTGCATTTCAGCTCCCCGGGGCGCCTCTCTACCTTCAGGGAGCTTTCGTTCCACATTCCCCCACGCCTGCGCTGACTTCGGCGCTCGCCCTCCTCCCGCCCCCACCCCGGCAGCGCTGAGCCTTTCAGCGCACCGTTAATTAACCAGCCAGCCTGAAAATCGTGGTCGGGGGGCCAAGCACAGTTGGGGGGTGTCTATTCCACGGCCGCTCCCGCGCCACTTGCGGGCATCTGCCAAACTAAAAATCCTGCCCATGGAGTTTGATGCACACATTGTAGTTTGCTGCTGCTGTCTTGTATATAAAGTTAAATGTGTCCACTAAAAAAAGTTATCTGGGAGATCAACTCTATAACATAAAGACAATGGTGAAGTCAGTGTGTCAGCCAATCCCCTCCCTCTCTGTTCAAACCGTTGATACATTATCTTTTCAGGATTCCTAAGAATGATAAGTATGCGGTTGGAACAATAATTGTGTCTTTACTAATTGTTCATTGCATTTCGCAGGGTAACCTTCTCTCAGAAGTAACAACAAATGTGCTTCAGCTTGTTCTAGACACAGCATTATATTGATATTCAGAATCTGTTGCTTCAAGCATCTATCACATTATGTATTGCATTTCACTTTGATTTAAGTACCTCTCTATAAAAATGGAGCATTATCAAATTTCATTCAAGTGCAACATATTTTTTCAATCCCTGGGCTACTTGTTAAGCCATGAAATTCATTAAATTGTCGGGTAAATTTTGTAAGACTTCACTCTTGATTTGGGTTGCCAACTCTCCAGGGTTGGCCTGGAGTCTCCAGGATTGGAAGATTAATCTCCAGGACATTCCCGGGAGAGACCTCAGAAGATTATCACGTTAAAAAAGCCATGCTTTTTCTATTCATTCCCTATGAACATTTCTGTTTATTCGCTATAAACATTTGGAGATGGGGAAAAAAGACAGTTTGACTGATAGTCAAAAATCATCTATTTGGGTCATCCATTGAAGAGTCATTTTGCTTTCCAATTGGCTGTGTGAAGAAGGGGCATTGCAAGGATGAATGTGCTGGGTGACCAATAGCGGGAGTATGGGGGAGGGGTAGGAAGTCAGGTGATGAAAGCTCCAAGAAGACAGGCAACTCGAGTTGGCAACACTGCTCCTCGATACAAAGGGCTAGTGCAACCAATTTGCGGCACAGCAGGTTTTTTGGTGACCAGCAGATATGTTTTCCTTAAGTCATTGTGACCAGTCTGTTACACTAACAGAATGATGACTGGAATGAAGCATGTATCAGCGATAATGTAAAATGGATGATGGTGGATTGGCATCCTGTTTTACACCTCTCTCTTTTTGTATTGCCATTGAGAGAGGATAGCGTCAGGAGATAGAGAGAGGATAAAAGGAACAGGAGGACAGGGGAAGGAAGGTTAGGCGGAGGAGAGTGGAGGAGAGAGGAGAGAAGGGGAAATGGGAGGGAGGAGGGAGAAGGCACAATAGGGCCTATTGTTCAGTGGGAAATTTTCATTGTGCAAAAGGTGGGAAAGTCCTAATAAAATTCAGGCGCTAAGAGACAGGGCGAAAGGGGGCAGTGCTGAGGAAGTTGAATTCATCAGGGACGGAGAATAAATGGTCCCCACAAGGGTTTGGACACTGTGAATGAGAAAATGAAGCTGGGTGGGGTTTGAGTGAATTAAAATCTCACTCAACATCTCACCTTCAGTGAGGATGGTCTTGTGTGACACCACCATTGGGCTAAGTGGGACAGGCTAAGGACAAATCTAGCAACCCAAAACGGGGCATCCATAAAGCACAGTGGGTCATCGTTGACAGCAAATCATATACCACCACTACCCGTAACCTCATTGCCTGGTTGGCTTTCATTACTCTACCATCATCAAGCCAGGAGGTTGACCCTGGATCATTGGAGAATGTATAAGGTCATGCCAAGCACACATAGGAATGAGGCTACCTTCATGTTAAACTGGAGTACTACAAGCAATTCTGGACACCACACCTTAGAGTGGATTTATTGGCTTTGGATGGGATGCAGCATGAATTTACAGATTGATAGCTGGACTCCAAGTGTTAAGCTACAAGGATAGATTAAACAAACTAGGTTGTACTTCCTGGAAATGAAAAGGTTAAGAGGTGGTTTGGTTGATGTCTTCAAGATATTAGGGGGAACATATTGGACCTGAACTTCCTCGAAGTGGCAATCAGCATCGGATTGTTAGTCCGTGCCCAATTACTTACCTCAATTTTCCTTCGATCCTGTCTCATACGGCCTTCCGGCTCAGGCCAGGCAAAATCCAGGCAGTGCAGTGCATCCCCAGGGTCGGAGTGCAGGAGCGTTGAAGAGAAGGAGGCCACACCCCTTTTTTATGGCACTGGCTGCTGTAAACCAGGTAAGCTTAAAGATCCAATGAAATTTAAAGGTCCTTAAGAGGCCAGGGAGAAGGTAAATGTCTAAGGTAAGTGGATAGGATTTGGGGGGGGTGGGGGATCAGAGGTTGGGGGGTCAGAGGTCAGAGGGAGTCGGAGGTCGGGGGAGTTGGAGGTAGGGGGAGTAGGAGGTGGGAAGGAGTCGGGTGTAGGGGAGAGTCAGAGGTCAGGGGTTCGGAGGTCAGGGGTTGGGCCTTGGCTCCGGTTGGGTCGGGCCTGCAGAGGCTGGGGTGGAGGGCCTCACGGGGCAGCAGGGGGAGAGTTGGGCATCAGGGGGATGTGGAGGGGAGGGTGTCGGGGTGTGAGGGGGAGGGTGTTGGGGTGGGAGGTCGGGCCTCGGGCAGGGAGGCATTAAGCCTCCGGGGGAGTGAGGCCTCGGGTGGGGATGACAGGCCTCGGTTGGGGTGGGGGGGCGGGGGGTGCTGGCTAGTTGGGGGGTCGGGCCTCGGGTCAGGTCTGGTCAGGCCTGGAGGGGGCTGAGGATGAGAGTCAGGCCCGTCAAGGCTTGGGGACGAGTCCTGTGCAATTAGGGAGAATCCTGTTGTGGGGGCTAGTGGAAGACAGCTGGGGGTGGAGGGGGGTGGGGGGGGGGGGAAGATGGGGGAGTCCCGTGGGGGTTAGTCGGGGAGCGGATGGGAGACCCCTGGGGTGTCAGGGGTGGTAAGGGAGTAAGGGAGTCCCTTGGGGGGGGGGGGGGCGGTAGTTGGGGGTGGGGGCATTGCCATGGTGGAGTCGGTCTGGGTCTGTACTATCGTTACCCAGAAGTTAGAAGAGGTTTTAATCCTTCTAACTTTTTCTGGGTAACTATTGATGTAACCTATTCGGAACCAGCCAATGCTTGCGATTTAAATTGCATTTTTTGGATAGTTCCCAGTGCAGGGCAATTTCCCAGGGGAAGTTTACAGGTCTGGGCAATTGCCGTGCAAACCTTACCTGTGAACCTCCAAAGGGGACTCCCCAGCAGATCTTTGAGGTACCCCCCTCCCCCATCCCCAATCTGATGCTGGGGAGCTTGGAAGTTAAGGCCTATAGTTCCTCTCAATCTATCCATTTCCACTAGTTGGGGATTCTGGGTTTAGGGGGCCTAATCAAAAAATTCGAGCCAGATCTTTCAGGAATAAAAAGTAAAAGTAAACTGAGGGGAAGCAAGTGGGAGGCAAATTTGCTCATTTGAACTTGAGCCTGTTAATATGTCAGGAGCGAGGAGGAAATTCATCCCCATACACTCAATACTCAGCATTTCATAAACAGACAGGGAGTGACTCCGAAGCTGAATGATTAAAATTAATAAAATGTCTGCTGCTGGGAGCAGGTTCATGACAATGCTCAGCAGAGGAGGGAAAAGAAATTTGTGTAAATTGCCCTTGGATAATGCCATGCAAAGTAGTTTACTCCTGTGACAGAGTTGATATGTGTGTTTATTGGTGAGCAAAGGAAGAATTTGCATAAACATCTCTTAACCTCAGTCTACTTGAATGACAGATTAACCTGAAGGCAAAACTGTTTACAGCAGGTGTTTGTAGGTGTGAGGATTATTCTTTAGAAAATTCTTAAATTCACTGTCAGGCAAAACACTGTTTTGTTCTTGTAACAGCTGGGATGCTATTGCAAGCAAATTATATGCAAATCGAGGCAAATAATCCCAATGTGGAGCCAAGCTGTAACAGAAATTGCACAATAGAGCAGATCACTTAACTTCTTTTGTTAAATCAAATGTGAACATAATGTGAAACAAACCATAGAAGCAACTGTCAAGGATGTTCAACACACGCCTTTAATATTTTATAGCTGGCGTTTTAGCGCAGGTTACAAATGGAATATTCTCTCCTCTTCGAGGATTCTCAGGTGTCGGTCCTGACCCCGATGGTGTCTGAGTCCCACCCACCTGCACGGTCTTCCCAGAGGCAGCCAATTAAGAGGCCGCTTCCAGGAGCCCCGTCCAAATAGGGACAGTGGGCGGGCTTCACAGGTTGGAGGGCCAATGGGAGTACCCCAGGCTTTGGGTGGCCGTCAGCCCCACTGGGAGAGGTGGGCGCTGCTGATGTAAGTGGAACCTGTAGCCTCACACCAGAGGTGAGGATGGCACTGCCAGTGACACATTATCTTCAGTTCGTACTTCAAGCCAGGTAGCAGAATGAAGGTGAAGTGGGATTTGCAAAGTCGGCAGGGATGTACTGCCCACCCTCAATGCTCTCAGTGACACTGGGTGCCATGGGCTCTGTCGCTGATGGCGCATGTGGAGCAGGAACCCCCCCCCCGTTTTAGTGGACTGCAGGACAGTCCATGCACATGGAACAGTCACTGGTGAAGGCGCTCGCAGCCCCTTGCAATGTCAGCATCCGGGCTTGGACCAGTCTCCCTCATGGTTCAAGTTAACAGTGCAGCCTTGCAGTGCGGTTAGGAGAATGCCTGTGCCTGAGCTGGGAGTACAGCATACAGTCCCATGGGCAAAGTTGCTGCCAATCGGTCAGGTGGAGTGGGGCGGAGGTGGGTGGGGTTTTGGGCAGCCATGCAGCGCACTAAACTCTGGCCATCCAAGTGGTGGCCAGCACTCTCCGGGAAGCGTTAAGGGGCCTTCAGACTTAACCAGGACAGGTTCTTAATACACCCATGGTAACCACATGTCTCTCTCTTTCATCCTGCAGGAGGAGTACATTAGGAGCATGGAGCCTGGTGAATTAGCTATATGCTTGACAGCCTACAGACAGCAAAGATGACGGAGGAGAGAGTGACTGAGGCTCCTGGCTACACAGAGGGAGGAGCAGCAACCTCAGGAAGACGGGGCAGCCAAGGCTCCCTCACACCATGCCACCGAAGAGCAACAGCGAGCCGTGGCTGGTCAGTGCTGAGCAACGTGCAGGGTCTATATAAGCCGCCTTTCACTCCTGTAGATGACCAAGAACCAATGTCACCGGAGACTGCAAATGTCTAAGGAACTGGTCAGTCACATCTGCCAGCTACTGCAGGATTTGACAGCACAGGGACATGGAGGGCATCCACTGCCAGTGGCTGTGAAAGTGACCGTGGCGCTCAATCTTTACGCCAGTAGCTTCTTTCAGGGCTCAACAGGTGACCTCTGTGGGGTATCACAAGACTCCATCCACAAATGGATCCATGAGGTCATGGATGCCATCTTCACAAGGGCACACAACTTTGTGCATTTTTGCCCGGGACCGGGTGCAAGAGCAATTGGACTTGCCCAGATCTTGGGTTTTCCACTGGTGCAGGATGCCATCATCTGCACTCCCATGACACTCAGATCTCTGTCACAACACGCAGTCACCTATGTCAACCGCAAGGGATTCCATTCACTGAATGTGCAGCTGGTCTGTCCTGCAGGTCTGTGCATGGTTGACAGGGAGAGTGCATGACACCTACATCCTCTGTCAGTCACAGATTCCTGGAGTCTTTCAGGGACCACAGAGGCTGCAGGGATGGCTCCTCGGGGACAAGGCCGTGCTGATGACACCCTTGCAGCAGCGCAAAGGTATAATGAGGCTCATGCTGCAACTCACACCTTGGTGGAGCAGACCATCGGGATGCTGAAAATGAGGTTCCCATGCCTGGACCAGTCTGGTGAAGCCCTGCAATAGAGTCCACAGAGGGTGTCACGCATCATCATCAGCTTCTGCACCCTTTACAACCTGGCGCTGCAACAGGGAGAGGAGCTGGCTGAGGAAGAGATGGAGGAACTCAAGGTCTCCTCTGGTGAGGAGGATGCCGATAGGGATGAGGCTGAGGAGGTCCTCAAAAGCCACGATGATGGGGATGAAGCCCTTGCACTGGCTAGATGAGGCAGGCATGCTCGGGAGGCCCTCACAGCTGCTAGGTTTGTAGAGGATGATGACAACATGCAGTGAGGAGACACCATAGATCCTCACATTGCATCTGTGAAAGTATGATTCCAGTCTGGTTTATGGCAGTGCTGTGAGGATGCTCCTGTCATGGAGACGTAATGGAAGGCCTAATATTCGCTCGATTACAGGAGGACAATGACGACATGCAGTGAGGACACACCATAGATCTTCATATAGCCTTTGGGAATGTCTGACTCTTGTCTGGCCAAGGGCAGCTCGCTTGCACTTTGTGATCAGGGTCATATTATAGAGACACAGCCATAAAACTTTAGAAACATCTGATCCTTTGTCCACCTTCAGCTCCTGACCCCTTCAGGAGCATAGTGTCCCGGGTCACAGATGCTGATGAGATGAAGGCCAGCCCCACCTTAAAGGTGCTGAGAGCACACAGAGAGAATGATGGAACTCTGTGACACCTGCTCACCACATTCTGGCAGCAATAACAAGCACCATTGAGGTGCAGGCTTCAGTAATGTGTCTAGGGAGTGTGAGGCTGGACCATCACTTTGGTCTGAAGGCTGCACAAAGCACAGGGAAGAGGCCCTGAGACACCTGCCTTTATCTTGCACAGAAAGGTTTCACATCTGAGTGACACGAACACTGCTGATCAGAACAAGGAGCCATAGGCAGGGAGACATTCTTAGGAATTTATTGACAATAGTGAACGGTATGTACAAGTGATTAACACCCATGCCCAGGCTGTGCAACGACATCTTCTTAACTTTCCTAACCCTGCCACTACAACTTGGTGCTCCCCCAACATCCACAGAGGAGGTGGAGGCAGCCTGCTGTCTGCTATGCCCTGTTTGTAATGACTTGGCAGCCGTCCTCTGGAGGGCCGAGACCTGGAGGGCTCTGTCCAGCTTTCAGGGTCCTGCTGTTTGGCAGCGGGACCCTCCTTGTCCTTTGGAGCTGGAGCTGCTGGAGGAGAGGGTTTGGATGGGCTGGAAAATCCCCGAGCCACCCGACGTGTGCACCTGCTTATTCTCCTCCCTCTGGGTGCCTGAGGGCCCCTGGCCGGCTCCTCGAGGAGCAAGGGTAGCTGGAGTGAGATCAAGCTGCCCTGCACCCCTCTCGCGCACACACTGTTGGAGGCCAACTATGGCATCAGCGATGGAGTTCAGCCCGCGCAGCAGTGCAGGAGCGACGTCCTGGACCAAGGTCTCCATGCCGGCCGCCATCCTACCAGTGTTGCCCTTGGTGTGTTTGCATGCCGGCGCTATCACCTCTGAGTGAAGGTGGACAGACTCCTCCATCATGCCTTGCAATCTGAGTGCAGCGGACATCCCTTCCTGATGTTCCCGAGCTTGCCTTTGCAGCTCCAGCAACTGTGGTATGATCTAGTCCAGAGGCTCGTCATCTGACTCAGATTCAGCAAATTTCTGGCCTCTTACAGTCCTCCAAATGCCGGACACCAGTGAAGTCCCTGCTGCTGCCTGCTGTGGATCAAACAGTACGATGTGCTTACCAAACTGTGATCCCGAGGCTACTCTAGAACTAGGTCCCACCGAGGTGTGTATCTCTGCGCTGGTGGAGGGTGTGGATGAGCGCTGTGATGGTACTCCAAGGAGGGTATCTTCAGATTCCTCTTCAAAGATTTCTTCGGGACTGGAAGCCCTAGGCCATGGACTCCACCAGCTGTTTCCCAGATGTGCCTTGGTTGTCTGATGGATGTTGCACCGCTGGATCCTCACTTGGTTGATGATGCTGACCTCACCGTCAGCACAGGAATGGTCCAGATCATGGTCAGCCAGCTGGATGGTTCTGTTTTCAAAGTCCTTGAGGACCTTGATTTCAAGCATTCCTCCACCAGTCTGCAAGCTCTCCCTCTTGTTGTGTGCCAGCTTGTCCTGCATGAATAGAGATGGAGAGAGTGTAAGCAGGACACCTGCCAGGCCAGGTGATAAGTGTGCCTGGTCTGTGTGGGTGGTGAGTGGTCCCATGGACGGGATGAGGACAATGAAGGTGTGTGTGAGAGAGTGAGTGATGATTTCCCTTGAACTGGCAGTGAGTGAGGGCCCTGTGGATGTGTGATGGGTGTGTGAGGGTGTGAGTTGAGAGCGATGAGAAGAGTGACTTACCCTGGTGGAACAGAGGAGATCATTCATCCTCTTGAGGCACTGGGTGGCTGTCCTCTTTTGAAGGGCGTTGCCACTGATAACCGCCTCCCAAGCCTGGTTGGTCATGCCACTGCCCATCCTGCAGCCAGAATGGAGGTAGAGAACATCCTGGCGGGCCACCACGGCATCCAAAAGGCATTCCAGTGATGCGTCATCACACCTGAGAGCTGCAAGTCTTTTTGGCTTTTGCGGACGTCTTCCCTGCAGCAGTCGTGAGATGTGTGAGCACGACTGGACTTTAAATATGGCGCGCAGCATGACGAAGCAGCGATGTGATGGCGGGTGGGCAAAGGAGAGCCCGCCTGCCATGGAAGCAACACGTTTCCTGGGGGTGAATTAATAATGTGACGGGTTTGGGACAATACAGTGTGAAAACCTGCCATCACGGTCGGCGGGTAAAACGCCGATTTACCTGCCCACTACTCACCTGGTGTAAATCTGGGATGATTCCGCCCATAGAAACATGACCTCTCTGCTTCCAGTGATCTCTATCACTAAGGTCCCCTGTGCTGCACCTGTGAATTTGGAAACCCTCTCGTTGGCCTTTTGCTCCACTCTGCTTTGTTTCTTCTTGCAGCCCATTGCAGAACTAACAGTCAGCAGGAGTCTCCTCTCAGTCAGGGCAGCTCCCCTTTCAAAGAGCTGGAGGGGTAGCTGGAGCACGTGGTCACCTCGTGTGCGATGCGGCCCCGTAGTGAATGTGCAGCCAGCTAGCAGGAGTTTTAATGCTGCCTGCCTCCTTGGTACTGGGCACATTTGAATCACAATTAGTGAATGGCAACCCCTGCCCTTGAAAATGGTGCAGGCAAAATTTTAGCCCCAGCATTCTTACCTTGACAATTCTAGTGATGACATTGATCTTCCTCCAGCATTGTAACTACATCCTGTGGGTGATTGTGTGGAAGAGAAGATGTCCCTCCTCCTGCCCACTGACTGCACCGGGGCTCCAAGGCACCATCTGAGACCTTGGAGTACTCTCAATATTTGCTTCAGCCATACCTCCGATTGTGAAATGTTTGCCTGGATTTGCAGCCACATTGACGAGGTGCTGGGTGTCTTTGATCAGATTGGCCTATAACTCCCCATCAAGCCTAGTTTCCTGGATTCTCATCCTGGGATTGGTTGCCACCATCATCCCAGAACATGGGATACTGATGATAAGGTTATAGAGAGGACAGTTCCCTGGCCTTGTACTGCTTTCAGCTCTTTCCCCGGTACAATTCACACTGGTTGATGTGATACCATTTCGCTCACTTGGGAAATTGGACTGCATTTACCATGGGGCTGGTGTTATCTAAAATAGGATATGTTCCTTTCACAAGAGTTCAACAGCCCCTACTCAGGTCATAGTTCCTTACCATGACCTGGTCCCCGGTGTCCCTCTCCTGGGGTTTCTATGGTTTCAAGAGCATCTTGTTCCCTGCAATGTTGTTTCCCAATTTTCCTAGCAACAGCCAGATACGTCCTCAAGATTTCCCTCAGGTCCTTTAGAAACTGGTCCTTGGTCACGTCCCTCAATTGACTTTTGGTAAGAGTGGGGACCAGCAGGTGAGTTGGGATTCTCATTCATCATCCTGTCATCAGTTTATGGAGTGGATAGCTAGTCCCCTTTGAAGAACTGGCTCTAGTATTCATCAGAACCAGTGGCAGTCCCCCATCCCAGTTCTTAGGATCGGCCCCCATCTCTCTTCAGCTTTTCTTACCGAGTTCCTAACCCACAATTCCTGAGAACTGTGGATTGTGGGAAATGTAGCTTTTCCCTTTCACTCCCAACAACCTCAGGGTAGCCTGCACGACCTGTCCAACAAAGTGGGTTCCCTGATCATGGTACACCCCTCGTGGTAAACCCCCCACCACCTGGAGAATGCTTCTTTCACCAATATCTTTGCCGTTGCCAGGGCAGTGTCGGATTTAAGAGTAAATGCCTCTACCCATTTAGAAAAGACATCAACCAACACCAAACAATATTTATTACCCTGACATGCCATGGGCAGTAGTCCAATAAAATCAATTTGTACAGACTGCCATGGGCCTTCTGGCCTTCCGGTGTGGCCTGAGGGAGCTTGATGCTTGTGTGGGTGAGAATTGGTGGCAGTGCACATGAGACAGTTTTCATAGTAATCTATCACTTCCTCTCCCAAATGGGACCAACCATCCTACTTCCTCTATTTTACCTTTCATCATTTCTGGCCCTGGGTGTTGTGATATTGTATTCCTGCCAATGTAGACAATGACATGTCCCTTTAAGAAGCTGCATAGTGACATCACTATGACATCACCGTGTGTAAGGCTGGGGGATAAAAGGGACAGCCTCCATGTTAGATGTTCACTATTGCCTGTGATCTCTACTGCAGATGTTCACTACTGTCTGTGACTCTGTATCAGTAAGACTTTATGTATAGCTCATGAGTCAGGCATATAGTCAAGTAATCAGTCTATGTAACTGTTAGGACCTGGGCTAGATCAAGGTCTGTGCAGAACTGTATATAATTGTTGCTGGTAATAAGCTTCATGTAATTAATTGTGTTTGACCGGAGCCCTCGTCAGTCTCAATATCTTGCTTAGCATAGATAGCATAGAGACAGATCCCTTGAGTTCTACATCGAGACCCTCAACATCTATGGTGGCAGCAGACCGTAAGAGAGCACCACACCAGGTGCCTGGTCCCTGGGCCTCCTTGTGCTAACCACATGAACTCCTCTCTGTACCCCTCCAGTACCACCCATTATCCCAATAAACAGCATCCTTTCTTTTACTGTCATGTCACTCAACATTGTCCCAATAAACAGCATCCCTTCTTTTACTGTCATGTCACTCAATTGGCGTTCCTTCTTGTTTGACCTTCAAAACTGGCCGTAACATTGTCCTTGTTTGTCCCACCTTTAAAAATCTGGGGGTAAGGAAATCCTTTCTGTTAGTCCCTTCTCCTGGGTGATTGCTGCTGTTATCCCTGACTAAAATGGATTCCATGGGTCAGCCTCTGCCACCCCCAGTTTCACTCATTCATCAGCCTTCTCAGTGCCTCCCCATCTGGACCCTGTCTTGGAATGGGCCTTTTGTGAACATAATATGGGCCCTGCTTGCCTAGTGGGCTTGAGAATTGCAGTCAACAATGGGGTTGTAGCCAAAGGTTGCCCACCTGCTGACTTAAACCCTAAATACTCAATACGTCAGTTACAATGATCATAGCGTCAGAGAAGGTACAGTACGGCGGTGACCAGAAAATGATGGGGGTAATTTTAACCCCGGCCACTCGCATGAAACTGACAGGCTTGGATTCGCTACCCAATTTAGGCCGTGTCTGATTTTACATCTGGCTGAAGAAAAATGAGTGGTCAATCCGAATCTGTCAGTTTTCCATTGGGAAGGTTAGGTTAACATTAATTCCAACGCCTCTGCACTCTGGGCCCATGTTGAGACCACACATCCCCAAATTACGCAGCCAGAGCTATGATTTTCCACCCAGTAAACTTATTGCACAGAAAATTGTGGGTGGGATGAGTGTGCAATCTTGCTGGAGGTGTAGAAATGGAACATTTGCATCATGAACAATACTATCTGACTTTACTTATCAGGGAGGTTGAGAAAGGAAATAAGAGGCCCAGAGATATTTTGTGTAATTTGTGCCATTTACTGGAGATTGAGAAAGGTGGGGAGGAGGAATTTCTTGGCAAAGCCTTCAAGCCCTGATGCAGGTGAGCTCTGGAAATGGTGTCTTCCAAGATCTGCATATAAAAAGTTTATTTCTGAGGCATAGGTAGGGTGGATAGGAAGGCACTTTTTCCATCAGTAGAGGGGTCAATAATCAGGGGGTATAGATTTAAGGTAAGAGGTAGAAGGCTAAGAGAGGAGGGAAGGAGAAATTTTTTCACCCACAGGGTGGGAGGAGTCTGGAACTCGTTGCCTGAAAGGTGGTTGAGCCAGAAACTCTCGTAACATTTAAGAAGTATTTAGATATTCACCTGCGTTGCCATAGCCTCCAGGGCTATGGGCCAAGTGCTGGAAAATGGGATTAGTGTAGTCAGATCTTTGTTGACCAGCGTGGACTCGATGGGCCGAATGGCCTCCTTCCGTGCTGTAAACCTCTATGAGCATAATTGAGTCTTTTGAGAGTGTGCAAAGAATATTGTACAGTACAAGACTAGACACCGAAGAGTCCAGTGACCACATATGCACAATAATTGTTCATTACATAACAAAACTGCAGCATGCAGCACCTACAGGGCTCTCTGCAGGGTAGCACCTTCTTACCAGAGGTCTGGTGCACAGATGTGGGTTTTGCCTGAAGTGTCACACTGATGGTCCACCTTGGGCTCCAATCTCTTGTGAGTCTTCTTATGCAATTCTCAATGCCAGCCAAAAGGTGCAGTACTAATTATCTGCTCCACCCCAACCCATTTTCAGCTTCTTCTTATTAGTCCTTAAACCATGTCACAACCTCATCTCAGAGCACATGTTAGGAAGGCCTTACTAGGTGTCTTGGCATATGAATCACAAAAAAGTTAGTATACGGATACAGCAAAGTGATTAGGAAGGCAAATGGAATGATGTCGTTTATTGCAAAGGGAATCGAATGTCAAACTAAAGATGTTTTGCTACAGGTGCACAAGGCATTGGTGAGACCACATTGAGAGCACAGTGCACAGTTTTGGTCTCCTTATTTAAAAAAGGATATAAATGCATGAGAAGCACTTCAGAAAAGGTTCACTCAACTGATTCCTGGTATGAGGGGGCTATCTTATGAGGAAAGGCTGGACAGGCCGAACCTGTATCCATTGGGATTTAGAAGAATGAGAGGTGATCTGATTGAAACATAAAAGACCCTGAGAGGACTTGATATGGCGGATGCTGAAAGGATGTTTCCCCTTGCGGGAGAGAATTGAACTAGGGAACACAGTTTAAAAATAAGGGGTTCCCCGTTTAAGATGGAGATGAGGAGAAATTTTTACTCTGAGGGTCATGAGTCTTTGGAACTCTCTTCCCCAGAAAGCAGTGGAGGAAGAGGTCATTGGATATTTTTAAGGTGGGGGTAGATAGATTCTTGACTAACAAGGGAGTCAAAGGATATTGGGGGTAGGCAGGAATGTGGAGTGGAGACCACAATTAAATCAGCCGTGATCTTATTGAATGGCAGAGCAAGGCTCAAGGGGCTGAATGGCCTACTCCTTCATTTATATTACAAATCTTGCCTCATGCCTGCACTGTTGGGGTGCTCCTGTGATCACATTCTGCCGATTGTGAGTCTTTTGTTCGATTAAAAAAAAGTCTGATTCCCATTATGATCCTGTTTATTATACCTCCGGCCAGCATGCATCCTGATATCCTATGGGTTTGTCTGCTCAAGGGGTGTCGAGAGGAGCCTATTTAACCAGTTTCTGGGTACTCAGTAAAACAGGAAATCTCACGAATATTGCATTATAGTTTGTGGGAGCTTGCTGTGCACAACTTGGCTGCTGCATTTCCTACATTACAAGTGACTACACTTCAAAAGTATTTCATTAGCGGTAAAGTGCTTTGGGTGTCCTGAGTTGGGAAAGGCGCTTCATAAACGCAAATCTTTCATTTTACTGGTAATTACGCTTTTTCCTCCTCACTCAATTTCCCTTCATGTCTCTGTATTATGGTTATCCTGAAGCTGGTGTGGAGGCCAGTTCCCCAAGTGCTGGTGGCAGCTGTCTAAGTTAGCTAGTCTTCACAAGTCAAGTCAATTTTTGAGGCAGACAATTCAATCACTGGGAGCCTATCACAGCCGATCCCATTCCTAGCCTCATCTGAGATGCACACACGTACACACACACGAGCAGTTTAGTAGCAGAGGAGACTCTGTCCTCTCCAGCCCAAAGAGTACTGAAGCCTATTGCAGCTCGATAACCTTAACCAACATCAGTAACTTGGCACAGAGCGGGCACTGAGCATAGAATCTTCCTTGACTGTTTAGCTCAGTATCACACCAGCTGGTGCATTTTCTCATTGAGCGTTTGAAGAGTTAAAAAAAATGTATTGGAATGTGCCTTGAGTTCTACAAACTGGTAATTCTGAAATCCACTGAAACACTAAAGACAATAACAATCAGTCGATGTACTCATCTCTTGTGTAAAGGCTACTTGTATTGTAGACTGAAGATTTAGCCAGGGCCTTATGCACAAAACAACCTAGAGATTGTTATAACTTGCTGCTCATTCACTGAGTAAAGGAGGAATCTGGAGCCAGTCTTTCCTTAATATAGGTTTATTCACAAAATCCAGAGGACATGGACACAGACTCCCCTTTTCCTTCCCCACACAGGTGGAAACCAGTTCTTTTATATACTTAAGAATAATGCCCTAATAACCTTTCCCCGATGAGTAACAGCTGCTCTCAGTTACAACTGGAATATGTGCTTCATTGTGAGACAGAATTGTGACATTAACAGAGATTGCAGTCAGTAATAGAATCTTACAGCACAGAGGGAGGCCATTCAGCCCATCATGCCTGTGCCAGCTCTTTGAAAGAGCTGTCCAATTAGTCGCATGCTTTTCCTCCTTAACCGTGCAGGTCTTTTAATCTAAGAACTGAAGGCTTTATTTTGCATCAAATACTTCTTTTTTTAACCTGAGGGGCATTAATTCATCTTGTAACCCCATATCTGCTATGAATAATTGTTTTATTCCTTCACTGAGTTAAATGTATTTCTGCTTGGTTTTGACTTTTTGTACCTACCTTCGCTGATGACAGTGAGCAAACTCTGTTTCATTACGTTTAACACGGCTTTCTGAAGACATCAATTAATACAAAGTAGAAAGAATGACTTCTTTACCAAGACCTTTATTCAGCTAATCTTACTTAGAATTTGGCTCAATGGTATTTTTAAAAAAAATCAAACTTTATATTTACTAATGGTAGATGTGATGGACTTAATTAGAGCTGAAGTTAAAGTTAAGAGAACAAAGACTTCAGGCAAAGATTACATGGAATTAGTAGCGGAAGAAAGCTTAAGGTATTCATCTGACATTTCTTTGTCCTACTTTAACGGAGCAGTCGACCTATTTAAAGTACCCATAAACAGGTCAGCTCCTGTCTTAAAGTAACAGCCAGAGGAAGATCATTATGATTAATCTGCCAATATTCTCAAGTCATTTATCAGGTCCATATTTTCTGATAATGGCAGAAGATGTCTTTAACATCAGCCTCGTAAAGGTTCTTATGGAAAAGGAGAATCAAAAATCGGATTGGCAGAAAGGGCAGAAATATTAGGTGATATTAAAGGAACTTGCATTCCTGGTGGAGAGATTTACCCTCCTCCACCTTCTCTCAGAGACATCAACATTTTTATTTATCTGTGTAATTCTACACCGCACTAAAACTGTCTACTTTCTGTTCCCAGGCAACAAGCATTGGAATACTGATAGCAGGATGTTATTATAACTTAAACCATTGAACATTTATGCAAATCAGAGAACAAACACTGATCACTTAAACCGCGAGATTTACGTTGAATGACATTTAAATGCAAATCATTTCAATTAGATTGAGAAGGAACAGCCTGACCTGTGGGAATTAAAATTTTGTCTCTAAATACTTGATTGATATCTAGCAGGCACAGTGGTAGTGTTCCTGCTTCTGAAACAGAAGCATTAGGTCCACACCCTACCTCGGACGTGAACTGAATCTGGAACAGTCTAAAAAATGATCCCGTCGCAATGATTTTTTATATTCTATTTAGGTCTCTAGTGGGCCTCCCTTGATATTTTTACAGATGGTCCAAGATCTGTCAAGTGGTTTCTGATATTTGTTGCAGTTTTGGTGCTGCCTAAACATCATAACAGTTTCTTCATTAATATAACACCAGTAAATTTACTAACAGAATGGGTCAGAGGCTGCCGGCAAAATGGTGCCAAATTCAATGGTGCTCACCCATTATTAGTGTTTAAATAGTTGTGGCAAGGAAGAGATACCCCGTGTGTTGTAAATCATTACAAATTGCTGGGACAGTGTTCACTGCTCTGCTGTTAATCAATCGCTGCTTGAAAATAACTGCATTGGTGCATTGATATCAGGGTTGGGGTTTCTTGCTTCTGTGCCCGTAATTCCTACCAACTAAAGTGAAAGGACTGACTCGCACAGGAGTGGAATACCCTGGCCCACATGTCTGATTCAAGCCACCAATGTTACGCGCCTTACTGAAAATCATACAGCTCTGACAGACATGTTTGCTATATTCTTTGCCTGTCACTTTGTGGGGATCGTGTTGTGACATTGCTTTAAGGGCAAACATGCTAATGAGTAAGTAGCTTTTATTTGTGGCAGGGGGACCATCGACACGCGTTCGAGTCACTTAAACAGGCATCGCCAGGAGAGACGTGTTCTACAATGCTACGACACAAGAAAGGAGACTGTCTTAGAGATCGGTGCATGGATTATGCAGGATGGCAAACCAATTGCATTTTGGTTCCAAAAGTCTACCAGAAGCTCAATCTAATTATTCAAATATACAGCATGAGACACTCACCCTGGTATTCAGTATTACAAGGTTCCACACGTACCTATTTGGTAAACAATTCATCGTGGGAACTGATCACAAACCATTGGAAATGATTTTACACAAGCCACTGACAAGTGCGCCACCCAGGCTACAATGGCTTCTGGTAAAAAAACACAGGGCTACGATGAGTCTATTACAAACCTTGTGGCAAAATGGTTACTTCAGACACACTAAGCAGATTACTCAATCCAAAACAAAATCTGCAGATATCTTGCTAGGCCTACAAGTAGATGGCGCAGTCATCAACGTAGAAGATGTGCACAATGTCGATCTGCTGAACTTTGGTCAACACAAATGCAGCCAACTTCAGGGGGGAACAGCAAATGATCCATGGCCAAAGGCATTATGGAGGGCCACTGTAAAAGGTTGGCCTGATACAAGAAGTGCCTGACACCATCAGGTGTTTTTGGCCATACAGTGATGAACTAGATATTTCAAGAGGTGTGATTTTCAAGGGAAAGCTAGTATCTATACCCAAAGCCCTTCGCCAAGACATGTTGTCACAGTTATACCAGGGGCATACGGGCTTAGAGTGAACAAGGTACCTGGCAAGGTGTACTGTGTATTGGCCAGGGATCAACAATGATATTGAGAAGACAGTGAGGATGTATGAAGCATGCCAGAGGCAAAATCCACATCAACACACAGAACCTTTACACCCTTACAAAGTTCCATCGTATCCTTGGTCTAAAATTGCGACAGATTTATTCACTATCCATGGTGACAACTTTCTCCTAGTCACTGACTACTTTTCCAAATTTCCAATCATCAGTCAGTTGAAGGATACCTCAAGTGCATCCATGCCAGACACAATGAGTTCAATTTGCAGCTTATTCATGTATTCATACACCTGAAGAGATCATATCGGACAATGGGCCATAATGCACTGGCAGACATTTTAGGGACATGTGTGCTAAATGAGACATAAACCATGTGATAGCCTCGCCACACTATCCCAGATCCAACTGTCTTGCAGAGCAAATGGTTCGCACTGTTAAGTCATTAATTATAAAGTGCAGTGGAACAAAACAAGATCTCCGTATTGCCATGTTACATTTAAGAGCAACATCTTCAGACATGGGCTTACCATCACCAGCAGACATCATTTTCAGAAGGCAGTTTAGGACAAGCTTGCCAAGCCATCACCTGCCCCATTTCTCAGAAGTACAGGAGAAACGTCCCGATAAACAAGGCAGAATGAAGACTGTGTATGACCAACATGCAGGTGTGGAACTGCCCAGTCAGCATGCAGGATAAAGGGTTTGAGCCATACATCCTACCCAGCAAACGTGGTTGCCTACAGAAGTATCTAAAGTGTGCAATAAGCCTAGATCCTATGAAGTCACAACACTGAATGGAGAGACATTAAGAAGCAACAGAAGCCAGCTAAGGGAATTGTCCAAATGTATAAAAACTACCAGTCCAACTGTGTCTAGAACACATCCAAAGATGGATTCAGTGTTAATTCCAATAATTGTATGTTGAAGAACAACGAGTCTGAAACTAGCCTGTACCTGAAAACAGGTTTATTTCCAAAACTGCAAAGTAAAGTCACAGACTAGTCTAGTTCCCCCCTGCCAACACCCAGAGTGAACTGGTTTATAGGCTCTTGCAAGGATTCCCTAATCCTTACCAAATTGGGGACAGCTGTACTTAATTACCAACTTAAATCTTCTCTTCCATTGGAGCACAATTTCAAAATTAACACTCAGAGAGTGGAATTGTGGAAGACCACCATGAAAATAATCACCACTCTGAAAATGCACAAGATACCGACACACCTACAAATTAAAAACATCTAAGTGATAAGTCTAGCCCTCAGGAAATTCCTACCATTATGAGATCCGGAAGGATTGTAAAACGTTATATTAGACTTTTAAACTCATGGGGGAGAATTTTCTCCCCATCATGGGGGTTGTGAGGGGGTGGGCGTGCAACCAATCAGCGCCCCTGATTGGCTGGGTGGCACCATTTTACGTGCGTGGGCCAATAAAGGCCCGCCCAGCGTGACGCACGCCCGGAAGCGCTGAGCACTCCCTCTGCGAGCGGTGGAGGGGAGGTGGTTGCCTGAGTCGGGGAGTGTGCTCTTTCATGCATGTGCGTGAATGAGCACAGAAATATCCCTGAGGCACAGAGGTGCCTTAGGGAGATTACTTTCACTTATAAAACATTGAATAAAGGTAAAAAAAAATATTTGAAGGACATGTCCCCTCATGTGAAACTGTCACATGAGCTGGGACACGTCCACTAATTTTATTTAAAATTTTTCAAACATTTAAAAAATATTCATGAAATCTCATCCTGCCTGCGGATGAGGTTTCATGAAAAATGCGAAGGCCACCTGGGCTCTTAGCTCAGCTAATTGCTTTATTGGCTTCTTACATTGCCTTAATAGGCCTTGGGCATTTCAGCGGGCGCACAGCCGATTCGGCTACACGCCTGCCGAACTGAAAATCTATAAGATGCGTGGTGACATCGGGACGCACGCCTGAAGTCACCATGCGCCATTTTACACCTCGGTGAGCGGGCCCCGCTCCCACTTGCTGAGCCGAAGATTCTACCCATAAATTCGTAAATCCTTAAACTCTTGAACAGAGATTTAGGTTGCAACAATCCTAATGTATATGTATTTTCACTCTTAATATATGTAATGCTATCTTGGGGAAAAGGAGGGGGGTGCTATTGTGATATCACCTTAAGAGTGAATATGCTAATGAGAAAGAAGTTTAGCTAGCAGCATGTGGTGTGAAAGAATTACAGTTCTACTTTCCTGTTAACAATTGCTGTTGAACCTTTATAGTAAATCTGTCTGCTGAGCAATCCGATACTACATCTCCAAATAAACTAAACCCACATTTACTTTATCAGTCTTGTGTAAGATTGGTAAGTTTGTATTAAGCAAACATAGAAACACAACAGAAGCAACTTGTAAAGAACTTGATTTGGAGTGGTTTTTTTTATATAGATGTGAGACTCCCTTTAGCTCCCTTTTTCTCTATAGCAATCACTTTAGCTTATTTCAAGTTCCCTTGGGTGAAAGTTGATTTGAAATGGAATTGAGAACCATAGATGTTTACAGCACAAAGACAAGTTATTTGGCTCATATTGTACACTCTGCTAGAACAATCTAATCCCACTG
Source organism: Cetorhinus maximus (assembly GCF_964194155.1). Taxonomy (NCBI): domain Eukaryota; kingdom Metazoa; phylum Chordata; class Chondrichthyes; order Lamniformes; family Cetorhinidae; genus Cetorhinus; species Cetorhinus maximus. Next base: position 15,657,144 of record NC_135882.1, on the reverse strand, counting down.
CCCCATTGTCTCATTATGGTCGTATGTTTTACTCTACTTCAAATACTTATCCCATTTTCTCTTAAAAGACGCAATGGTTCCTTTTGAGGACTGATGATTAGTCTGGATACATGGGCAAAGCATGCATGGGTGCACACTCCACCCACACAAATTACAATCATAGGACCCAATTTTCCAAATCAAGACATCTAGCATTTGAGACAGGTGGATTCTAATGACACAGTAACACATGGCTGATGAGGCCTAATGCAGAGAAGTATGAACTGATTCGTTTTAGTAAGAGGGATGAGGAGAGGCAATATAAACTAAATGGTTCTCTGGGGGCTGCCATCCTACCAGTGTTGACCTCACTGCATTTGCATGCCAGTGCTATCACCTCAGCCTGAAGGAGGATGGACTCCTCCATCATGCCTTGCAATCTGAAGAGTGTAGTAAATATCCCTTCCTGATGTTCCCAAGCTTGCCTTTGCAGCTCCAGCAACCGTGACATGACCAATTCCAGAGATTCATCATCTGACACGGAGTCAGCAAATTTCTAGCCCCCAGCAGTCCTCTGAGTGTTGGACACCTGAGAAGTCCCTTCCGCACCTACTAGGGATCAGAAAGTGCGATAAGCTAAATGGTAGAGGTGTCAGCTGTGGCTCAGTTCATAGCACCCTTGCCTTTGAATCAGAGGGTTGTAGGTTCATGTCCCACTCCTGGAAAACCAAGAACTGTGATTGTACTCAAAGAGTTGCAATCTGTGACTGTTGATAACTCGAAAGAGTATAAACTAAATGGTACAAACTTAAAAGGGGTGCAGGAACAATATATGTATGCATGTCTTTGAAGATGGCAGGCCAAGTTAAGAGGGCTGTTTAGAAATGATACAGGATTCAGAGGCATAGGATATAAAAACAAATAAGTAATGTAACTCTTTATAAAACACTGGTTAGGCCACAGCTAGAGTATTCTGACCAATTCTGGGCACCACACTTTCAGAAGAATGTCAAAGCTTTAGAGAGGGTCCAGAGGAGATTTATGGGAATGGTATCAGGAACAAAAGACTTCAATTACAAGACAAGATTAGAGAAGTTGGAGTTGTTCTTCAAGCAGAGAAGGTTAAGAGAAGATTTGATGGAAGGGTTCAAAATCATGAAGAGATTTGATTTTTAAAAATTCACTCAAGTGATGTGTGCGCCATTGGCCTAGCCAGGACTTATTACCCATCCTTCATTGCCCTTGCAAAGGTCATTCCTTGAACTACTGCAGTGAATGTGGTGTAGGAACAGCCACATTGCTCTTAGGGGGGGATTCCAGGATTTGACCCATGACGATAAAGAAATAGAGGCATATTTCTGTTGTAATATGACTTTAAAGGATAGCAACATGCCATCACTAGAAGGGAAGTATATCATGTGATCCAGTTTTAGTTTCATTTTTTCTTTTGAGCAGACCACACACACACGGCTCTGCTGCTGATCCCTTTAAGCTTTCTGCCCATGTATATCTGTTCTCATGTGCCTAGTCTTAATAAATGAACCCACAATATGTTTACCTAATCCCTTATGGCTGATTGGTGCCTTGATATCATTGTAACAACATTACAAATTCCAAGTCAGGATGCTGTGCGGCTTGGAAGTAAACTAGGAGGTGGCGATGTTCGAGGATTTTGAAGGTTCTGTTGAAGAATCCTTGGTAAGTTTGTGAGGTGCATCTTGTAGATGGTACACATTGCAGCCACTGTGCGCTGGTGATGGAGGGACTGAACGTTTGAAGTGGTGGAAGTGGTGGATGGAGTTCCGATCAAGCAGGCTGCTTTGTCCTGGATGGTGTTGAGTTTCTTGAGTGTTGTCTGAACCACACTCATCCAGGCAACTGAAGTTTATTCCATCAACCTCTTGACTTGTGCCTTGTGGACAGTTTGGGGGGAGGGGTGGGGGGGTGGTGGCATCAGGAAATGCACTACTTGCTACAGAATTCCAACCTTCCCTTGTAGCCACAGTATTTATATGGCTGGTCCAATTTAGTTTCAGTTCAATGGCAACCCCCAGGATGTTGATGGTATAGGATTCAGTGATGGTAATGTCATTGCATTTGAGAAGAGATGGTTAGATTCTCTCTTTTTGGAGTTGGTCATTACCTGACACTTGTGTGCCATGAATGCTACTTGCCACTTATCAATACAAGCCTGGATGTTGTGCAACTCTTGGTGCGTGCAGACAGGGAATGCTTCATTATCTAAGGAGTCTCAGATAGCGCTGAACATTGTGTAATCATCAGCGAACATTCCTTATGATGGAGGTAAGGACATTGATGAAGCAGCTGAGGATGGTTCAGTCTAGGACACTACCCTGAGGAACTCCTGCAGTGATATCTTGGGGTTGAGATGATTGACCTCCAACAACCACAACCTGGTTATGACCCCAACCAATGGACAGTTTTCTCCTTGATTCCCATTGACTTCAATTTTGCCAGAGCTCCTTGATTCCACACTTGGTCAAATGCTGCCTTGATATCAAAGGGAGCCACTCTCACCTCAACCCTGGAATTCAGCTTTTTTGTCTATATTTGGACCAAGGCTGTAATGAGGTCTGGAGCTGAGTGGCCCTGATGGAACTCAAACTGAGCATTGGTGAGCAGGTTATTGGTAAGTTTTGCTCGATAGCACTGTCGGTGACATTCCATCACTCTGCTGATGATCGAGAGTAGACTGATGGGGCGGTAATTGGCTGGATTGAGGACTGGACATACCTGGGCAATTTTCCACATTGTTAGCTAGATGCTAGTGTTGTAATTGTATTGGAGCAGCTTAGCTAGACTTGCAATTAGTTCTCGACGCAGATCTTCAGCACTACAGTGGCTGAATGACCTCCTTCCATTCAGTATCTTTCTATGATTCTATGGGGAGAATTTTCTCCCTGGCGGGCGGGTGGGCGGGCCGGTCTGGAGCGGGGGCGGGTAGGCGTGGAGCCAATCGCTGCTCGCGATTGGCTGTGGGCCGCCATTTTACGTGGGTGGGCGAACTAAGGCCCGCCCAGCGTGACGTGCACCCGGTAGCGTTACCTGTGCAGGCGGGGAGAGGAGGGAGAGTCAGGGCCTGCGCATGTGCACGGAAGAGCTCAGCAATGTCGTGCCTCAGGGAGATTGAGTTCATATTGAGAATTTTTAATAAAGAAAGTTAAAAATCATTTACACATGTCACATCATGTGACAATGTCACATGAGCTGGGACATGTTTCGGAAATGAGCAAAATTTATTTATTAATTTAATGAAATCTTCATGAAACCTCATCCCACCCGTGGATGAGGTTTCATGAAAAATGTGAAGGCCGCTTAGGCTCTTCGCCTGCCCGCCAATGTTAAGATTGGACGGGCAGCGTTGATAATTAGTTTAATTGGTGTATTAATGGCCTTAACAGGCCTTTGACAGTTCGGCAGGCGCGCAGCTGCCTTCGGCGCGTTCCCGCCGAACGGAAGATCTGAATGATGTGCGGTGACGTCAGGACGCACGCCCGATGTCACCACGTGTCATTTTATGCCCGCCCCCGCACGCCAACGTGAAAATTCTCCCCTATGTTTCCATGGTCAAATATGCAGCCAGCATTGGTAACTAGGCTCACACCTGGAGAATGGTTATTCAGGTGAAGTGGGCTGTCAGTGGAACAGTATCTCATCATAAGCATCTACCTTCAAGTATAAGGGTAGGATGCTAAGAAGAATGTAACTCTTACAGATATTCAGCGAGTCCTGATAAATGAATGTACAGGGTTTTACTAAGCAACGCAAGTGGGGTCAAGAAATCAAGTTTGATTAATAAATCATTCCCTAATTTAATTTCCAATTTGCATCTATCTCATGCATGGGATGAAGAACAGAGATGCTTTCCCATGTCATATCTAGCATTCATATACATAACATCAATGGATGCGTAAATCTACTTTCCAATCAGGAATATTTAAAGATGAAACACTTTGTAATGACACAGTGTCAGATAATTGTACAATAAATACACCTCATAGCTTTTGGTTTCATTCAAGCTTTAATTTTAATGATTGTGTCTGTAGGCAATATACAATATGATGAACATTAAACAAATTAAGGCTTTGAAGGATACAGCCATGAACTTATTAAAAGGTACACACATCAATTGATCACAGTGCCTTCATAACAGACCTAAACCAGCAAATGCAGCCAGGTCCAATCAACAAAGAATGAAATGCAGTGAATAAATGTGTTATGTTAAGAGTTCTATGGTACCTGCTACATTTCCTGCTGTTAAAGATTCTCCTGTAGCCAGTCCAAAAGCAAATGAAAGCTGGGAATTGGAACTAAAAACTGAAAACGCTGGCAGGCCAAGCAGTACCTGCGGACAGGGAGACAGTTAACGCGCAGAATTTAGTGCCCTGAGTGAGTTTGGTAGGGGGGGTGGTGGGGGTGGGAGGGGGCTGCATTTAATCAGGCAGGAGGGTGGCAGGTGGAGACCCCATCACCATCCTGCCACTGCCCCGATTAAGTCCATGGTGAGAAGGTCGGCAGATGGCCTTCCTGCCCCACCACCATTTGAGGCTTTTAAGTAGGCAATTAATGCCCACTTAAGGGCCTCATCCCACTGCTGGTATTTACCAGTGGCAGGTGTATTTTAAAGGGTTAACAGCGGGTATATGCTAATGTGTGACCCAGATGATGATGTACTATTGACACTAGTCAGTCAACGTGTTAGAGTCTGAAGAGAGAGGTTGGAATTATGCCTAAGAGCTACATACATGCCAACTCTTTAGCCTTTTAGAAGTAGTGCTAATAAACAAGTGTTAAGCGGATACCAGAGTATGTCTACAGCCTAATATAAAGGCAAAATACTGCAGATGCTAGAAATCTGAAACGAAAACATAAAATGCTGGAAAGACTCAGCAGGTCTGACGGCATCTGTGGAGAGAGAGACAGGGATAATGTTTCGAGTCCGTATGGCTCTTCTTCAGATCATGTCTACAGCTTGTCTAAGTCCCGTGCTTACAGTCCAAGACAGAAGTACCCAATCTCAGAACATTGTGGCAGCTCAGAACTGTGGGTGGAGGACTTGCCTTGCAGGAAGCCCAAAAAGCAAACCCTAATGTGTTTGCTTGCAGGCACCCAAGGAGGGATTCCTTGTTGTCAGGCACTCAGTGCCTGATCAAGGTAACTAGCATCAGTGTGGGGGTAGTGCCGCAGAGAGTGACCCCATGCCCTTGCTGCTTACCCTCTCCCCCGCAACCTCCTACCCCAGGAACATCCTCCCGTCATCACTCACTTGTGCCTGGGTCCATCAGCGTCCATAGGCCTTGGGTGGGTGTAGTACTGGCAGCAGCCACAGCTTCCCTGGTGGTGCTGCAAAGCAATGAAGAACTGCCAGCCTTTGATTGGCTGGTGGATCTCAGTGGGCGGGACTTCTACTCCCTGGGGTCCTTGATCCTGGGCAAGGCCCGTTGCTGCCCAGTTAAGTGCCTAATTAACAGCTAATGCAATAAGCCTTCCCAAAAAGTGGAGAAGTGGGCTTTCGCCAGCTCTTCAGCCAATAGACGAGACCGCCACAGCCTCCATTAAATACCGCCCAATGTTTCAACTTGATGACCTTTCACCAGTTCTGACGAAATGTCATTGACTTGAAACGTTAACTCTTTCACCCAGCAACCAATAAGTGAGCAAGAATTCTTCTTGCTACGACGTACAATGGATATTGTAAATTCATTTATGAAGGCTTCTTGTGAAGCCACAACATGGTCATAGCACTCGTCTCTAAGTCCGAAGGTTGTATGTTCAATTCCTGCTCTAGGGATTTGAGGGAAAAATCTCAGTTGACACTCCAGTGCTGCACTGTTGGTACCATCTTTCAAATGAGAAGCTAACCCTAGATGGGTGTAAAAGATCCCATGGCACTATATTGCAGGGGAGTTGTCCCAGGTGCCCTAGCCAATAGTTTCTCACAATCACCATCAGTGGAATAAGCGGACTACCTGGGAATTATTACGTTGCTTTTATTGGGAGTTTGCTGTTCGCAAATTAGCTGTCACTTTTCCTACTTTTCCAACACTGACTGCACTTCAGAAGCGCCTCATTGGCGGTAAAGCGCTCTGGAATCTCCAGTGAGTGTGTAAAGGTGCTATATAAATGCAAGCCCATTTTTATGGCCTGATCAAATGCATTCCCCATTTTTTTTGAGAAATCTTCACCAATGCATTTATGATGGCTGCCAGGCATAATGACCCAAAAAGTACTTAGCCCGACTTCACCCCACACCACCACACAACGCCACCCCCAACCACCCCCCACCCAATCCCAAACCTGTGGTCGCTGTTAAATTTTGGGGCATGTAATTCCAACTCATTCTGCTATCTCATCTGGCCACTTGAAATATGCATGCTTTGGCTGTACTGAATCTGCTCCTGCAATTAAAACTTATTTCTCAACAAGTACTCTTCCATTCCAGAGATCTGCTGCATCTCTGAAATAAGCAATAAAGGTGCACAATATCTGTCTGCAAGTTTAAGAGACAAAGGCATTTCTATGCTACAAGTAAGCCATTAACATTTCTTTAACTAATCTGATGTGGATCGTCTCATTTAAGTTATCGTGTAAAAAATGCCTTTGGACAAGCTGCAATGACTTGGGTTATGGTGCACTATTTCATAGAAATAAGGGAAGCTCAGCCAATTTTAACAGACAATGAAGCCGCTAACGTTAGCATATTAACCAGCCTCATGCTCACTATCCCTTTGATTCTACAGTGTACAGCATAGAAATATATCAGCCACCCGGTCACATTAACATGATCCTGTGTAACTGTAACAGTAAGTATTCCAAATAATGACTCAGTAGAGAACAGACTGAATCTGGGCGTCCTTAATAACAGGATCCTAGAACAAAACCAGGAGCAGCTCCCCTCGTCATCACCCTGGATATGGGGTGCTACAAGATTGACAAGAATCAGTATTTTCTTTAGCAAGCTATAGTCTGCTCTATGCAGCCCCCTCCCCACCCCCTTAAATTTTACACTTATTAGAATTCCATTCTTAGGTTTCTGGGCACTATAAGTCATCAAGAGGAAAAATAAATAGTGCACTGTAAATGAATGATGCAAACTATGAGCTGGGAACGTGTGCATTCACAGATCATTCACACTACTTTTACAGTCAGTCTCTGTACAGTTTCCAGACCCTGGAAATCAAACCTGTAACCGTATAATTTATCACCTGTTGACTGTCTTTGATTAAATTATCACTACCGACTTAAGCAACAGCAGTAACTTGCATCTTTATAATCCCTTTAAAGCAGTAAAATGTCCCAAGGCACTTCATAAGAGCATTATCAGACAGAGCATCAAACCATTTAATGAGATACTAGAACAGGTGGCCAAAAGTTTGGTCAAAGAGGTTGATTTTAAGGAGTGCCTTAAAGGAGGAGAGAGGGGCAGAGAGGTTTAAGGAGAGAATTCCAGAGCTTAGGGCCCAGACAGCTGAAGACGTGGCCACCAACGGTAGGACAGAGGAAATCAGGGATGTACCGGAGGCCACAACTGAAGGAGCACGGAGATCTCGGAGGAAGTAGGACCGAAGGACGTTACGGAGATAGGGAGGGCCGAGGCCATAGAGGGATTTGAACACCAGGGTGAGATTAATAGGGAAGCCCTGTACACTGCTATCATTATATTGGTATCTCTACAGAAACAAGTCAGTACTCTGAGTTCAAGAACTTGCCGCAGGCAAAAAGAATGTGAGCATCTGTTAAATCTGCAAATGATCCTTTTAAGCTGAACTTATGTCATCAATATACTATTTTGAGCAAAGTGATTCCAGAACCAGGATAGTTACAATGTTAAGTTAAATAGGCAGCTTCAAACTTTCAGTGCCACCACTGCTATGGTAGCACTCTACCTCGAGTCCTGTCAGCAAGGCTTCGAGGTTTCTCCATTTAACTAGGATTCCCAGAAGCGCAAACCACAGTCAAAAACACAAGGTGGAGGGTCTGAAGCCTTTGAGTTTGTCAAAACCCTTTATTCCTCTTTTTGGAAGAGGGAAGAGCTGAGTACTCATGTAAATGTGCCAGAATTCTCTGGAGTCCACTTCTGCTAGAATTCCAACAAAATTTATTTCCATTTTCACTCCAAGCCCTCCAGCCGCAACTTGAGGCGAAATTTCCTGAGAATTTTATGACAGTGCGCCGGAAGGTCAAAAAAGGCATAAATCAGAACAAATAATTATGTGTCGAATTCCCACTTCGGCAGAAATTGCGCCCAAAATTGTGGCAGTTTTGAAAAGTATACTCTCTTCCCCAAGTTTCTGCTCAAACTCGTTTGCATACCAACGAATGTGAAATTGGCCACGAATCAGGATCAGGATCACAGAATTCTCACAGCACAGAAGTAGGCCGTTCGGCCCGTCATGTCTGCACTGGCTCTCCGAATGAGCCATTGCCCCGCTTTCTCCCCGTAGTCCTGCACGTTCTTCCTTTTCAGACAGTAATCCAGTTCCCTCTCGAAAGCCTCAGTTGAACCTGCCGCCACCAAACTCTCAAGCAACGCCTCCCAGGTCCCAACCACTCGCTGCGTGAAAGCATTTCTCCTCATGTCTGCATTCCATCTTTTACCAATCGCCTAAAATCTGTGCCCTCTGGTTCTCAAACTTTCATTTGAAAGCATAGGGCCTGAACTACCCTGGAGTGGCAGTCAGAGTTGGACTGCCACTCCGCTCCTGGTTTCTTACCCGAAATCTTTTTCCAATCCTGTCTTGCCCGACCTTCAGACCCAGGCCGGGTGAGATCTGAGTAGTGCAACTTGCCCCCAGGGCCTAGCATCGAGTGCAGCTCTGCCTGATGCATGGAGGCCATACCCCCTTTTTTTTATGGCATTTGCTGCCATACACCAGGTAAGTTAAAGGTCCAGCCAAGTTTAAAGGTCTTTTACAGGCCAGGGAGAAGGTAAGTGTATAAGGTAAGTGGGTAGGATTTGGGGGGGGTGGGGGATGTAGGTAGGGTCGGGCCTTGAGGGAGGTCCGGGGGGGCTCGTCAGGGGGGTTCGGGCCCTTGGCCTTGGGCCTTGGAGAGGTGGTGTTGGATCAGGCTTAGGGGGGAGAAGTGGGAGGAGAACTGTGGGGAGTAATTGGCAGGGTGGGGGGGTGACACCTGGGGGGGTTGGAGGGTAGGGTCTCCTGTGCGCGGGTGTAGTTGGTGGGGGGGAGGGTGGTGCTGATGGGAGGAGACCTCTGGGGGGTTTGGAGTTGGGTTGGGGTGGAGTCCCCTAGGAGGGGCTGGGGGGGTGGTGGTCAGTTTGGGTCTGTGCAATAGTTACCCAGGAGTTAGAAGAGGTTTTAATTCTTCTAACTTTTTCTGAATAACCATTGATGTAACCCAATCAGAACCATCCGATGTTTGCAATGTAAATCGCAATTTCAGATGGTTTCCAGTACAGGGCAATTGCCCATGGGAAGTTTGCACTTCCAGGCAATTGCCATGTAAACCGTACCTATGAACGGCTGTGGGGGTAGTGCCCCCAGCGCATCTTTGGGGTAACCCGCCCCCCCCCACCTCTGAATATGACGCCCTGGAGCTCAGAAGTTATGGTTCATAATCTATTTTTAAAAGAAAATGTTTTAAAACATATTTTTCGATATGCTTAAGTTGCGTTAAGTTTGAGTAATGAAGCTAAAAATGGCTTAAGCATTTTAAATCACACTGGCAGTCACCACTTGTGAATAACTTGATCTTAAATTACTGAAGGCCCCTTTTAAAGTAATACATGCAAATTGTTTTCTAGTTATAGATTGAGGCACTGGGTGAATTCCTTCGTAAATCAAATAAAGTAACTTCAAAATGTTGCAAAACCATATCTAGGTGTTCTTGTGTCCAAAAGTTCCATCTTAATTTTTAGACCCTCCTCAAGGTCCACAAATGAGTGTAATTAGTGGAAACTCCCAATAGTGATTAACTCACCCTTGGGGTGTGTCCAGTTGTATGGGCTGGGCCTGATTCCAACACAAAATGTTTTTAAGACCAGCGCAAAATATTACAGAAACGCGAGCTGCATTGAATGCATTTTGCACTTCAAATCCGTTGATTCTTAAAATTCTGCCAGTTGTGCCAATATTGGGGAATTGCATTGGGAAAGCCCAGTGCAATCGAGTGAAAACTCCAGGCTTTGGGGTCGAAGCGAAGTGTCGACCATAGTCAGCTTCTTTCTGCCTCTCTTTACCATCAGTATAGTGACAATTGAGGTTTGAGACCATCAGACCATCATTTCTGGATGTTAAGCACACCAGGGAAGATCTTGACCTTGTGTGATAGCGTAAAACAGGCAATAGTAAGTCGTCAACTTGTTTTACGTCCCTTTCAACCTTTATTTCCATAGAAGTCGATCAGGAGAGATGCAAGTCAGGCTGTTGACTCACGAGTGCTTGTTTTACACTATTGCATAAAATCACAATTACCCCTCAGCGTGTTTTAGAAATGTGGAAGCTTTTTTCTTTTTAGTGTTACATGTTCTGATGCCATAAAAGGGTCTCCAAGGATATTAAAAATACAATAAAACACTCAGTAAAAAAAATTATAAAGCAACAGAAACCAGATGCACCAGATCCTGCTACACTTAAAATTTTGCTTGAAAATTTATGGCCAACCCAGCATAAACTCAATGGGCCGAATGGTCTCTTTCTGTGCCGTAAATGACTGTATGACGCTAGCGCTGATTGGGCAGAATGTCCTGGTTCTGTGCCGTATATCCTATGGAAAAATGGCATAAATGCAGTTTACTCTTGTCTTTTGCGTATGATAGGGGTGGAACTTTGTTGCTGAACTTAGTAGGTTTTCATCGGATGTGACTTGGAGTGGCACAAATGATCAAGAAAATTCAAGCACAGCATAAATCAGTTATTGTGACATTTCCATTGGGAATAGAAGTCCATGATCCTCCACCTGGGCTCCCTGTGTTGTGGTGGACCTACAAGAAAGGTGGATAAAATAATACTAGAGTCAATATAGGACTGAAAGGGGAAATGGTTGCAGTTTTGGAAGGCACTATGCCTGCTCCACTGACCTACCACTGGGCATCCTTTACAGGGCACAGCCTCACAGTGGACAGGTCTCTTTGTCAAAGCTTGGCACATGAGGACCTGGATTAGGTAGTTGCGGCTGAATAAGGTGAACAATGGCAGAACGACAAGCTGACTGCCACATTGTTAACACAGGTCCTATCTATTTTGGAAGGTCAAACGCAGATTGAGTAATCATTTTGCAGAGCATCACCGTTCAGTCCGCAAGTATGAGCTTCAGGTTATTTATCATCTGAATTCTACACCCCCACCCTGACTCTGACCTCTTTATCCTTATATCCTGTACTGTTCCAATGAAGCTCAAGGGTAACTTGAGGAACAGCATCTCATCTTTCGATGAGCTTTCCAGAATCAACAATTTCAGGTCATAAACACTGCTCCCATTTTTTTCATAGGAACGTGGGGCTTAGGAGCAGGAGGAGGCTATTCAGCCCTTTGAGCATGTTCTGCCATTCAATATGATCATGGCTAATCTGATTGTGGTCTCAACTCCACTCTCCCTGTGTGCTCCCCATAACCCTTGACTCCCTTGTCTATCAAAAATCTATATAACTCTGCCTTGAATGAACTCAATGACCCAGCCTCCACTGCTTTCAGGGAACAGAATTCTACAAACTAATGACCCTCTGAGAGAAATAAAATCTCCTCAACTCTGTCTTAAAAGGGAGACCTCTTATCCTTAAACTGTCTCCCCTAGCTCTAGCCTACCCCACAAGAGAAAACATCCTCCCTGTATCCAACCTATTAAGTGCCCTCAGGACCTTTTATGTTTCAGTGAGTCAGCTCTCATTCTTCTGAACGCCAATGGGTATTGGCCTAACTTGTTCATCCTTTCTTCATAAGATAAGCCCTTCATCCCAGAAATGAGTGGAGTGAACCTTCTCTCAACTGTTCCTAATGCAATTATACCCTTTTTCAAATGAGACCAAAACTGCACACAGTACCCCAGATGTGGTCTCATCAAGACCCTGTATAGCTACCATAGAACTTCCCTACTTGTATATTTCATTCCTCTCGCAATAAACACCAACATTCCATTTGCCTTCCTAATCACTTGCTGTACTTGCATACTGGACACCTAGACCCCTCTGTACCACTGAGTTCTGCAACCTATCTCCATTTAAATAGTATGCTACTTTCCTATTCTTCCAAAGTGAACAAGTTCACATTTTCCCACGTTATACTCCATCTGCCACATTTTTACCCACTCACTTAACCTACCTATATCCCCTTGTAGACTCTTTACCTCCTCTTGCCAACTTACTTTCCTACCTATCTTGGTGTCATCGGCGCCATCCAATGGTGCCTTCACCCAAGTCATTGATATAAATCGTAAAAAGTTGAGGCCCCAGCACAGATCCCAGCGGCACTCTACTAGTTACAGCTTGCCAACCCGAAAAAGACCCATTTATCCCTACTCTCTGCTTCCTGTTAGCTAACAAATCCTTTATCAATGCTAATATGTTACACCTTGTACGTACTCCATATGTTATGAGCTCTTATTTTGTGTCATAGCACCTATGTGGCACCTTATCAAATGCCTTTTGGAAATTCAAGTACACCACATCTACAAGTTCCCATTCATGCACGTTGCTTGTTACTTCCTCAAACAATTCTAATAAATTAAATAATTGCTTGATAGTACAGAGCTTGAATAATGATGAAAAAATAGACATGCTGTCGAAGATTTCATCTTGCACTCATCAGGACAGATTTGCAATCTCAAAAGGAACAACAATTTATATTGCAAGAGAAAAGGGTGTTGATTGGTTGGCAAGTGGACTCTGATTGATAGATGCATTGCCATGGAGAATGCACCAGGCAACAGTTAACTCCCAAGATTTTGTTTAAATTCAAACCAGACAGGTCAACTCTGATTGGTCAAGGCATTGCCATGGGGAATGAATCAGGAAATGGCTGTCCCCTAAGCTTTTGTTTAATTGTAAAAGGTGCAATGCATGGACATGTTTCTTCCTGTTTGCAAAGGACAGGGCTCTGTGTGTGAATACATGTAGCTTCTGGCATGTATAAGTGAGCCGCACTGAGAGCCTGACTGATAATCTTAAGTTGGTTATCAGTGTAATTCTTAGCACAATCAGGATTGTTTAGCAAGTGTTGTCCAATTGTGGAATCACATCTCATGTTGCACATTATGTTCTGAGTATTACAAGCAGGAGCTGGCTAAGTGTTGTCAGTACTTTACTTGTTGTGAATAGCAGAAGGGAAGTGCTGTTTGATACAGTCCCTATTCATTGAGACATATGACCCACGTACCTGGCATCACACTGGCACTGAAATTCATATACCATATTACTCATTTGTGTAGTAGGCAGGATATCGTTTTAGTTTGACAGCAGTTAGTTGACAATATCACTCATGTTACTACTGCATTGTAGCAACATGTCCATGTATTGCACCTTTTTCAACTAACTTGGGGGACAGTTATTCCCTGGTTCATTCCGTACGGTAATGCCTTGACCAATCAGAGTTGACCTGCCTGGTTTGAATTTAAACAAAAGCTTGGCAGTTAAGTTGTTCTCTGGTGCATTTTCCATGGCAACACCCCTCCCAGTCAGAGTCCACTTGCCAACCAAGCAGCACCCTCTTCTCATGCAGTATAAATTGTTGTTGCCTTGATATTTGGTATTTTTGTGAATCTAGGACAGATTCATCAGGACGATGAGTACAAGATGAAAATCTTCGACATTTTTCAGCAATACACTCATAAATTAGTTAAATACAATTTCCCTTTCACAAAATGATTTTTTAGGTATCCTGCTATAAACTCCTTAAAAATGGATTGTAGAATTTTCTGTATGCCAGATGTGAGGCTAATTGGCCTATAGTTTCCTGCTTTCTGTCTCCCTCCTTTCTTGAACAAATGTGTTACATTTGTTATTTTCCAATCCTCTGGGACATTTCTAGAATCCGAGGAATTTTGGAAGATTATAACCAATGCCTCTATTATGTCTGCGGCCATTTCTTTTAAGACCCTAGGATTCTGGTCATCTGGTCTTGGAGACTTGTCAGCCTTTAGGTCTAATAGTTTTCCCAGCACCTTTTCTCTGGTGATGATGATTGTTATAAGTTCCTCCCTCCCTTTCACTTCTTGATTTTCAAGTATCTTTGGGAAGTTTTCTAAGTCTTCTGCAGTGAAGACAGACACAAAACACCTGTTCAACATCTCTGCCATTTCCTTGTTTTCTATTAGTAATTCTCTAGATTCACTGTCTGGAGGGCCAACACTCACTTTAGTTACATTTTTCCTATTTAAATATTTGTAGACACTCTTACCACCCATTTTTATATTTCCAGCTAGCTTTATCTCATACTCTACTTTCTCCCTTTTTACTTTGTATTGTCATTCTTTGCTGTCCAAATCTGTCCAATCTCCTGACCTACTACTAACCTTCACAGATTTGTACAGTGTTTCTTTCAATTTGATACTATTCTTAACTTCCTTATTTAGCAACGGACAATGCATCCTTCTCAAAGAGCCTTTGTTTCTCACTGGGACAAATCTTTCCTGAGAGTTAGTAAATATTTCCTTAAAAGTCTGCCACTGCATCTCTACCTTTCAACCTAGCTTCCCAGTTCACTTAGCCTGCTCTTCCTTCATACTCTTATCATTACCTTCAAGTTTAAAACATTAGTTTTAGATGCATACTTCTTATCTTCAAACTGAACATGAAAATCTATCATGTTATGATCGTTGTCACCTCGAGACTCCTTTACTATGAGGTTATTGATTAATCCTGTCTCATTTCACATTACCAGGTCTAGAATTGCCTGCTCCATGGTTGGTTCTAGAACATACTGCTCTAAGAAATTGTGCCAAATGTACTCTATGAGCTCACTTTCCAGCTACCTTTGCCAATTTGATTCAACTAATCTGCATGTAGATTAACGTCACGCATGATTATCACTGTACCTTTCTTACCCACCCCATTTATTTCTCTGTATACTTTGTCCCACAGTATAACTACTATTAGGGGGCCTATAAACTACTCCTGCAAGTGACCTCTTACATTTTCTCTTTCTTATCTCTACACAAACTGATTCTACATCTTTCTCTTTTGAGCTAAAATCATCTCTCACCATTGTACTAATGACATCCTTAATTAACAGAGCTGCCCCACCACCTTTTCCTGGGCTTCTATCTTTTTGAAATGTTAAATACCCTTCAATGTTCAGCCTTGGCCACCTTATAACCATGTCTCTGTAATGGCTATCAGATCATACATAATTATTTCTATTTTTTTTTTGGATAGCAGCTGGTGGTAATGATTCTGCTGTTGCCATTTACAGCTCCTCTACACCCGTCTTTTGTTCAATGCTGGACAGCTTGAAAATTGAATGTGGCTATTGTCAAATAGACTGGCACAGGACCGAGAGACATGGAAAGGCTTCTACTATGAACCATGAACCTGGCTTCCAACAGAGCACACATGATGATGATGAATGTAATTTGACTAGGAATCAAACCTGAACTGAATTTAGCAACATGCTTGGCATAGGAGAACACGTTGAGGAGTCTTGCACTACTTCGGTGCCCTCCATTTAATGTTCGCTGAGGGTCATCTGCCCTGTGTAACCTGAGTCTACCAGCTCTGCTTCCCTCTAAGCCAGTATTGGCCTCAGACCAGTAGCCTGAGTACAATTGCACCCTTATATAACGTGAAAGTGTGTGTGAGTTCGGTAGTGAATCCTTTCATTCTTGCATGATTACATTGTTATCCATGATAATAGTATTCCTTAGTTTCTGTAAAAGCCCAGAAAATGAGTGCGCAAAGTCATTTGTTCTTTTCACAGTCGTTTCATCTGACACATCATGGAAGACCGCTTGGATTTCTGACTCTCCTGCGTGCTGAAAGCGTTTACACAAGTTCAACAATTTATTTTCTTTTGATTGTCAAAGCAAAAAATTGCTATTGCATGAACAATGGGGTCAATGTGGAGTGATAGCATGAAGATGTGGGGTGATCTCTGGAACAGAAACTTTTCGTAATATATATCTTCAGTCAACTCGAGTCTCCAAGTTTTCATATGAATATGATGCTTTGGAATTTTTCAAGTAAAGGCATTGTAGGCCTGTGTTTCTACCGCTGTCTTTGATGTTATTGCTGTGATAATGGCTTTTTTTGTCACACCATTCTGATTCGACTGAGCTATTGCTCCTGTGAGATTCACCCTGAGGTTCTCAATTGCAATGACGGTTGGAAGCTGCAGGGCAATTTGCAAACGAGTTAAAATGGTGGAGTGATACTGCCACCTATTGTCGCACCTTCACAACAACTTGCACCTGAGGATTTAGTTAAAGCTAAGGACCCGAGACTGTCAAACAATATTCAACATACACATTGAGAAAGTAAAATACGCAGAATGTGAGATTCTTCCAAAAAGAGCAGCGAAATAAACTCCAGTATCAATCAACTTGGTGAAGCATCAATACAGTTTATATCATGATGCACAGCATAGCTAAGGAGTTACTTGTTTTATTTCAAATATATACTTTTGGTTGACCTACTTGAAGTTGTCAAGATTATAATGGGAATTGGCAAAATAAATCAAAGCAAGCTGTCCACTATGGTGAAGGATTTCCTTCATTACAACTGTGACAACATTTCAAAATATCTAATTGACTGTAAAGCCCTCTGGGACATCCTGAGTTCATGAAAGGCGCTATAGAAATGAAAGCCTTTTTTATTACGATACCAGGGGGCACAATTTATTTTTGCGCAGCGATTGCTGAAGTCTTCATTGTCCAATGTGATATTTAACTCAGTTAAAAAGGCAATAAAAGCTTCCCACAAATTCTACCTGCATTTATTACATCAAAATAAACTTGTTGGAGGGCAGCAATTCAATCTGCAATTCAGACAATAAGCTGCTTCCACATCACTCTTGGGGGTTTATGATGCCATCGGAAATGTCAATGTGATCCCACAGTGAGCGGGTCTCACTGATGTCGGCTACAATTTTATGATATCTTTTTCTTTTTCACTCTCTTCATACTTCCTGGCACCCAATTCAGTTCTGTGGTTCCTATTTTAACTCCCACCGCCCCCACCCCACTGAGACGGAGATGAGGAGATTTTTTTTTTTCTCTCAGAGGGTCCTTAGTCTGTGGAATTCTCTTCCCCAGAAAGTAGCGCAGGCTGGTTCACTGAATTTATTCAAGGCGGAGTTAGACATTTTTGAATGACAAAGAACTTAAGGGTTACGGTGGGGGGGGTGGGGGGGCGGGGTGGGGGGTGCACAGACAGCAAAGTGGAGTTGAGACCACAACCCAGATCAGCCGTGATCTTACTGAATGGTGGAGCAGACTCGAAGGGCTGACTGGCCTACTCCTGCTCCTAAGCGCTATTTTCCTATGTTCTGGCCCCAACCCACCCCATCAAGTGGAATCCAGATGGAAGTGGGGGGGCGTAGTTGAAATGGAAGAGTTGTTGGGAGGTGGGGGTGGGGAAGTGGAGAATGCCCGGTCATTTCCTGCCCTAAGTGACCAGCTGTAATTTTAAATTGCAGGCAGCGAAGATAGCCATCCCTGACTGGCAAAGCCACCTGTAAATACAGATCAGGTTCGCATTACACAATTGGGCCCAATCTGTTATTTTAACTGGTGGCCTTTGGTGGGGTTGGTAGCAGTGATGGCTTCTCCACCAGGTCGAATCCGCTGGGAGCTGCAGCGAGAGCCAATCTGCTGCCTGATTTGGTCTTCTTTCCTGCTGACCAGCCGGTGATTCCCAGCAGATTTGAAATTTGTTGCTTGCCGAACCCCATCGCACATGGAATAATCTTGCCCCACCATAAAATCAAGCTCACTGCTCTATAATGTGGGAAAGTGTGAAATTGTCCATTTGGGCAGGAAAAATAAAAGAAGAAACATATTATATAAATGGTGAGAAATTGCAGAGCTCTGAGGTGCAGAGGGATCTGGGTGTCCTAGTGCATGAATCGCAAAAGGTTAATATGTAGGTACAGCAAGTAATTAGGAAAACTAATAGAATGTTATTGTTCATTGTGAGGGGAATTGAATACAAAAGTAGGGAGGTTATGTTTCAGTTGTACAGGGCATTGGTGAGACCACATCTGGAGTACTGCATACAGTATTGATCTCCTTATTTAAGGAAGGGTGTAAATGCTTTAGAGCAGTTCAGAGAAGGTTTACTAAACTAATACCTGGATTGGTCAGGTTGCCTTATGAGGAAAGGTTGGTCAGGCCAGGCTTGTATCTGCTGGAGTTTAGAAGAGTAAGAGGCAATTTGATTGAAACATATAAGATCCTGAGGGGTCTTGACAGGGTCGCTGCGGAGAGGATGTTTACTCTTTTGGGAGAACCTAGAACTAGGGTTTACTGCTTAAAAGTAAGGAGTCATCTATATAGGACAGAGATGAGGAGAAATTGTTTCTCTCAAAGGGTTGGGTCTTTGGAACTCTCTTCCTCAAAAGGCAGAGGTGGATAGATTCTTGATAAGCGAGGAGGTGAAAGGTTACCAGGAGTAGGCTGGAATGTGGATTTGAGGTTTGTAGTAATCTGACGTGTAATATACCTTAAAGACAAGTGTTTTAATGTAAGAACACGTGATCTTAAAACCCCAATAGCAGAGTAGCGCGGGCTTCCTCTGTGGGAGGGTCTTGAGTTAGGCCCTGAAGAGTAAAGACAGAGTTTTAAGTTGTGACCACACAAGTATAGTTGCTGAGTTTAGTTTGTAAATAAACAGCATGGCCAGGATTTTCCCGTCGGCAAGCAGGGGGCGTGACTCCCGATGTCACCGCGCCCCATTTAAATTTTCAGGTAGCCGTGGGCTCAGCAAAATCAGCTGCGCACCCGCCGACCTGTCAGTGGCCAATTAAGGCCATTGACAGAGTCATTTAAGTAATTAATGGACCTGCCCGTCCAACCTTAAGGTTGGCGCGCAGGCCGGGAGCCCTGGTGGGCATTAGAAAAAGCATGAAACCTCATCCACGGGCGGGCTGAGGTTTCATGTAGGTTTTTAAAAATTTAATTAAAGTGTTTTTAAAAGTTATGGGCATGTCCCAACTCATGTGACAGTGTCACATGAGGGGACATGCCAGGGAATTTTCTTTTTTCTATTCTTAATATTTTTTAATGTACAGCCGATCTCCCTGAGGCAGCACTTAACCTCAGTGAGATGAGCGCGCTCTTTCGTACGCATGTGCGAAAGAGCACACTCCCGGCTGAGGGATATCCCCCCCACTGCTCGCACAGGGAGCGCATAGCACTTCCGTGCGGACATCACGCTGGGTGGGCCCTAATTGGCCTGCCCACGTAAAATGGCGGCGCGCCCCCAATCAGGGACACCGATCGGAGGCGCACCTCCACACGCCTGCTCTTCAATGTCCCTCCCGACAGGAGGAAAATTCTGTCCCATGTGTTTATTCTCCTTATGTTCTCTGTCTCTGTACCAACTTAGTCACCCTGAAACAAAAGTGCAGTCCAGATCCTTTAGCCCCCCAACAAACCAATGGCACGGGATCCAACAAACTGGCGATGAGAGTAAAAGCATGAAAAACCACAGAGAAAATGAGGTAAAAGGTGAGGAAGAATGAAGGAAATCAGAAGAACCGAAATCAGGCCGTACCTCGCTCGGTAGTTGTAAGCAAAAGAAAGTTTCCATCTGATCATTGAAGCAATCCCCTCAGTACATGCCGCAATTTGGAAGAGTGCAGCCATTCAATCCGACCTCGGACATCTGGTCTCACTATGTTGAATGCCTTGCGTTCTTCTTCCAGGCGAATGACATTGTGGGGGAGGGGAGGAGAGGCGCACGATCCTTCTGTCCAGTATGGGAGTGAGACATATGGACTAATTCGGAATCTGTTGGCACCCAGTACCCCAGACTCAAAAGGTTTTGATGACTTAGTGAACCTCGCTGAGCAAGCTGTCGGTGATGATGCAATGGTTCAAATTTAACTCAAGAAATAGAGCCCCGGGGGGAGACAGTCGCTTGTTGTGTAGCAAGTCTGAAGCAATTAACTGAATATTGCGAGTTTGGTACATCCATCAATGATATGCTTAGAGATCATTTGGTGAGCGGTATAAATGAAAATGCGGTTTAGAAGAAATTACTGGCTGAAACAAATTTAGATTTTCAGAAGGCATTGGAATTCACTCTTGCAATGGAAGGTGCAGGGCGAGACTCGGAAGCCATACGAGGAGCGCAAAATGCTGTCATCCTCCATGTTGGGTGGGGCGCCTCAACCAAAAACGCTAAAGTGCAGAGCTTCACTCAGAAGCGGGAAGCAGCCACCGCTAACAGGCAAATTAAAAGAGATAATTTAGTAGCAGAGGTGGAAGTGGTAGTGAATCACAGTTTCAAAAGATCGAACGTTTCTTCTGTCATCGAAATGGACACATCATGAGACGTTGTAAAGATAGAATCAGGCAGATTTTCAGACAAAAGCAAAAACTCATTGAGATTAACAGTGTTGAAAAGCCTGAAGTAATAGATTCTGACATCTGTTTGTTGTATAATCTAAAGGTAGGAAGAACAGAGCCTACCTATATAACCATGAGAGTGAATGAGAAGCCTATCAGAATGGAGGTGGGAATGGGTGCAGCCACTATGGTGATTGGTGAGCCTACTTTTAAATACCTGAATAATGGAGAACATAAACTAAATTTAGAAGAAATTAATGAAAAATTTAAAACTTATACAGGAGAAGACATATAAGTCAAGGGCGTGTGTAAAGTCACAGTACAATACAGAGGTCAAACAGTGAGATTACCCTTTATGGTAGTAGCAGGTGAGGACCTAGTCTCCTCGGACGAAACTGGCTGAAAGAAATTAAATTGGAATGGACTGAAATCTTCCAACCGAGATCCAATGGGCTATCAGAGCTACTACAAAAATATGCCATAGTTTTCAAGGAAGAACTTGGAAAAATTGAGGGTCTACAAGCAAAAAATCATGCAGATCCAGGGGCAACACCAAGATTTATAAAGGTAAGACAAGTACCTTATGCAATGCAGGATAAGGTAGAAGCAGAACTGGACAGATTAGAGAAACTGGGAGTGATACAACCAGTACAGTTTTCAGAGATGGCAGCTCCAATTGTACCTGTTCTCAAACCTGACCAAAGCATTCGAATACGTGGGGACTACAAATTAACAGTCAATAAAGTGGCAAGATTGGATAGACACCCCATACCTAAGGTTGAAGATTTATACGCTAAACTGACAGGTGGAATGGCCTACACTAAATTATATATGAGTCATGCTGATCGACAATTGGAATTAGAGAAGGCATCCCGGAAGTTTGTCACCATAAATACACACAAGGGATTGTACCAATACAACCATTTACCTTTTAGCGTATCTTCTGCTTGTGCCACATTCCAAAGAACCATGGAAAGTTTACTACAGGGACTGCCCCATGTCGTAATTTATTTGGATGATGTTCTCATGACTGGACTCATTGAAAAGTAACATTTGTTGAACTTGGAAGAAGATTTGAAACTTTTTTCGCAGGTTGGAGTGAGATTGAAAAGGGAAAAGTGCACATTCCAGGCGAATGAGGTAACTTACCTAGGTCACAAGATAGATTCACAAGGCCTATATCCAGTTGAAGAAAAAGTGAAAGCGATTGAAGAAACTCCAGTGCCAAAGAATACATCTGAACTGAAATCATTCTTGGGGATGATCAATTACTATGGACATTTCTTGCCTAATTTGTCAACAGAACTGGCACCATTTTATTACTTACTCAAGAAGAACCAGTGATGGTCTTGGCAAACACCACAAGAAGAAGCTTTCACAAAAGTGAAACAGTTGTTACAATCATCTACATTTCTAGTGCATTTTGACCCAAATAATGAGTTGATATTAACATGTGACGCATCTCCCTATGGAGTGGGAGCAGTGCTTTCCCTTCAAGTGGATGATGGATCAGAACGACCTATAGGATATGTGTCGAGAACACTCAGTACAGCAGAGGAAGCGTACTCACATATTGAAAAAAAAGGCCTGTGTCATTTTCGGTGTTAAGAAGCTTCATCAATATGTACATTGTTGTCATTTTACTAACATAACGGACCACAAACCATTATTAGGATTGTTCAGCGAAGACAAGGCTATACCTCCTATAGTCTTAGCAAGAGTACAAAGATGGGCGTTGATCTTGACAGCATATGAGAATACTTTTATTCATAGACCCGGAAGGTAAATTGCAAATGCAGATGCACTCAGTCGTTTACCCTTGCAGGTAAAAGCTGAGGGTGTTCCAATTCCTCAGGAATTCATTTTGTAATTGAACTTCCTGGACTCATCATCAATGTGTGCTAAAGAAATTAAAGAGTGGACAAATCAAGACCCAGTCTTATCCAAAGTGAGGAATCAAGTTCTTCATGGTTGGTCACAAAAACAAGAATCTAATAAAAATGAAACCGTATTTCCAGAGAAGGTACGAGATAAACAGCCAAGAAGGTATTTTATTGTGGGAAGCTTGAGTGACTGTTCCTCCAAAAGGACGGAAGCCATTGTTATCTGAACTTCACACTGCACATCCCGGAATTTCCAAAATGAAGGCAATGGCATGTGGCTATATGTGGTGGCCGGGGATGGATGGAGAAATAGGAAACTTAGTGAGAAGTTGTATGCAGTGTCAACAAGTACAAAAATTACCTGCAACAGCCCCGTTACACCCCTGGGAGTGGCCAGGAAGGCCATGGGTATGAGTACACATTGAATATGTGGGACCTTATATGGGAACAATGTTTCTACTTATCATAGATGCTCATTCAAAATGAATGGACATATAACGAAGTGAGGTCGCCGACATCTTTCGCTACAATAGATTAGCTATGGCAAAGTTTCACTATAAATGGACTACATGAAGTTCTAGTATCAGACAATGGAACAGTATTCACGAGTGCTGAATTTAACCGATTTTACAAACCTCAACGATATTGTTCATGTGAAACATCTCCATACCGTCCTTCTTCAAACGGACTCACCGTGAGAGCAGTTCAGACGTTCAAATCTGGTGTGAAGAAATTATCTGGAGATTCTATAGCGACTAAATTAGCACATTTTCTTATCCATTATAGAACCACCCCTCATACGACAACAGGTGTCACACCTGCGGAATTGTTGATGAAGCGCCGTCTCCAATCCAGACTGAGCCTAATCATGCCACACTTAGGTGGGAAGGTAGAAATAAGGCAAGGAAGTCAGAAAATTGGACGTAACTGTCACAGTCGGGACAGAACATTTAATGTAGGAGAGAAAGTATTTATGAAAAATTTTAGCGAAGGACCAATATGGTTGTTCAGTGAAATAAATGCAGTAACAGGACCTCTTTCCTATTACGTGAAAGTCGATGACCATGTAATAAAGGAGACATGAGGATCACATAAGAAGGGGAGAAACCAAATACCCAGAAATGGTTCCACCAGTGATCGAAACTGAATCAACATCTCCTGTTGAAAGAACTCAACCGAGTACAAATGTATTTTAAGGACTGAATGTATGTGAAGGAGTTGAAGAAACAGATTTACAAATACCTACTGAAGAACTAGATGCTGAGACGACTATAATAAAAGGAGATTCCTAATCAAACTTCAGAAGCTGTAGAGCTTCCATATGCATAAGGGAACCCACATAAAGATTGACTTTGTAAATAATTGATCTGCGTAAATAACGATGTATTAAAAAAAATTGTAAAATGTATTTTTCAGTAAAGGGGGAGGGATGTAGTAATCTGATGTGTAATATACCTTTAAGACAAGTGTTGTAATGTAAGATCACATGAACTTAATACCCAACAGCAGAGTCATGCAGGCTACCTCTGTGGGAGAGTCTTGAGTTAGACACTGAAGAGTGAAGACAGAGGTTTATGTTGTGAGCGCAAAAGTGTGAATTTAGTTTGCAAATAAACAGCATGTGTTTATTCTAACAACAATCTCTTGATGTTCTCTGTCTCTGTACCAACTCTGTCACCTTGGAACAAGCATGTAACCCGGATCCTTTAGCCCCCAACAAACCAATGGCACGGAATCCAACAAGGTTACAATCAGATAGCCATGATCTCATTGGATGACGGAGCAGGCTCAAGGGACCAAGTGGTCTACTCCTGCTTCTAATTCGTACGTTTGTATATTTTCTAAAGCTTAGCGAGGTGTTAACTCACCAAAGAAAACTGCTGCATACCTTGGCCAGTCGCTAGTGTGGGTTAGAACACTCCACAAAGGCTCTGATCCTTCCGATTTTTAAGGGCTGAAATTATCGATCCTGGATGGAAAATCTGAGCCAGCCAGAGAACTTGCCATCGATACAGAAGTCACGAAGAAACATACGAAATGCTAGACAAAAAGAGGCCAATCATCTAGAACAAAGAACAAAGAAAAGTACAGCACAGGAACAGGCCCTTCGGCTCTCCAAGCCTGCGCCGATCATATTGCTCGTCAACTAAAACATTTTGCACTTCCGGGGTCCATATCCCCCTATTCCCATCCTATTCATGTATTTGTCAAGCTGCCTCTTAAACACCACTATCGTACCTGCTTCCACCACCTCCTCTGGCAGCGAATTCTAGACACTCACTACCCTCTGCATAAAAAACTTGCCCCGCACATCTCCTCTTTGGTTTTCTCCTCTCACCTTAAATCTATGTCCCCTAGTAATTGACTCTTCCACCCTGGGAAAAAGCTTCTGACTATCTACTCTGTCCATGCCACTCATAATTTTGTAAACTTCTGTCAAGTTGCCCCTCAATCTCCGTCGCTCTAGTGAGAACAATCCGAGTTTCTCCAACCTCTCTTCATAGCTAATAACCTCCAGACCAGGCAGCATCCTGGTAAACCTCCTCTGAACCCTCTCCAATGCCTCCATATCCTTCTGGTAATGTGGTGACCAGAATTGCACGCAATATTCCAAGTGTGGCCTAACCAAGGTCCTATACAGCTGCAGCATGACTTCCCAGCTTTTATACGTAATACCCCTGCCAATGAAGGGATGGTGTCAAGCTTCTTGAGTGTTGTTGGAGCTGCACTCATCCAGGCAAGTGGGGAGTATTCCATCACACTCCTGACTTGTCCCTTGTAGGTGGTGGACAGGTTCTGGGGAGTCAGGAGATGAGTTACTCATTGCAGGATTCCTAGCCTCTGAATTCCTCTTGTAGCCACAGAATTAAATGGCTAGTCCAGTTCAGTTTTTGGTCAATGTAATCCCCAGGATGTTGATAGTGGGGGATTCAGTGATGGTAATGCCATTGAATGTCAAGGGGCGATGGTTAGATTATATCTTGTTGGAGATGGTCATTGCCTAATTTGTGTGGCATGGATGTTACTTACCACTTATCAGCCCAAGGCTGAATATTGTCCAGGTTCTTGTTGCATATGGACAAGAACTGCTTCAGCATCTGAGGAGTTGTGAATGGGTCTGAACATTGTGTAATCATCAGCGAACACTCCCCCATTCCCCCTTCAGAACTTATTATGGAGGGAAGGTCATTGATGAAACAACTGAAAATGGTTGGGTCGAGGACACTACCCTGAGGAACTCCTGCAGCGACGTCTTGGGACTGAGATGACTGACCTCCAACAACCACAAACATATTCCTTTGCGCTAGGTATGATTCCAACCAGTGGAGAGTTTTCCTCCTGATTGACATCGATGTCAGTTTTGCTAGGGCTCCTTGATGCCACACTCGGTCAAATGCTGCCTTGATATCAAGGGCAGTCACTCTCATCTTACCTGCTGAGTTCAGCTCTTTTGTCCATGTTTGAACCAAGGCTGTAATGAGGTCAGGAGCTGAGTGGCCCTGGTAAAACCCAAACTGAGCATCAGTGAGCAGGTTATTACTGAATAAGTGCTGCTTGATAGCACTGTCACCGACACTTTCCATCACTTTGCTGATGATCGAGAGTTGACTGATGGGGTGGTAATTGGCTGGGTTCAGTTTGTGTACAGGACATACCTGGACCATTTTCCACATTGCCAGATCGATGCCGGCCATTACAGTTGTGGCTTGCAGGTGAGAGATTTTAGTGAGGATGGTTGCCTTCCCTGAAGCACAGGTGTTTCATACATGGTTCCTTTCTGAGTTTCAGGTAGGAGTTAGTTTTGCTTCTGAAATTCCTGGATAGACATGGTTTCCTGCTGATAGCCCTTCTCCTCCTCCTCCTTCAAGCAGCTTGACCTAATCTGCCCCTTCCTATTCTCCCAGTTGTGCTGTATCCCCAGGGAATGCCTATGAGTGCACCATGCCTGGGAACAGCAGGTTGGTGCTGAAGTTCTGAAGTCAGAAAATACCTGCCGCATCATACCCTGCCGACTTTTGGAAATTGAAATTATATAAAGCAATGAGCACTTGTAGAATTGTAGCAGTAGCCAGAATAAATTAAGCAGCAAATAACCTGTAAATAGTTGATGATTTCTTTAAATAGCAACAGTGCTGTGTCCTCCCTCCTGCTGAACACAAAGTTAGGATTTGGAGTTGGCTGGAACCTAGAGCTCCAAAAAGGCACCCCTGGTGTCAGATCAGTGTTGCATACTGATTGATGTCATGATAGACTGGTCTCCATACTTCTGGTGGGCATTTATATTGTATGCGCTAATGCCTGCGTCAATATATAAATAATAGAAATGGTAAACCACATATATCTAGTAAAAGCACATGAATATATGTTAGAAATTACTATTGCTGATATTTACACATTTGTACGGCATTCCTCAACCTTTTACTTAAACAGGAACATTAATTTATTCTAAATAAATGGGTTAACGACTCCATTAATATGGCAAAGAGTGGAATACTATGCTAACATACTAAGCTGGTAAGATGTCGATAGTAGTTTCAAGCTTTAAATTTAAAAATCTGTTCCTTTGATGATAGATTGGTTTTATAACTTTTTTTTAAAGCTGTCAGTTTGGGGGGTTTTTTTTAGATAGATTGGTAGTTTTTTCATCTATTGTGCCTGTTGCTCTTGCAGGTTGGAGGTACAGCCTGTTTTTTTAGCGTATGTTGGACATGGTCCTTGGTGGCCTAGAAGTAATTGTGTGCCAACCTTGAAAGCTGATTTTCATTCTCATTTCAGCATCTTTGTCTTTCAATCAAAAGTTCAGACATTGCTTTGCAGATCCTCCAGATCCAACCTTTATTATGTTCTTATTCCAAAGTGATACTTTTAAAAATGGTTTTAATCATTTCTCCCATCCACATTAGTAACTTTGCTGCCATTTCAACTTACTCAGGTGAGAAAATTTTAAATAACCCTTTTTTCCTATTTCCTTTCCAATGTTTCTCAAATTGTTTTTCCTTTTCCGCCACTTCACAGTACCATGTATTTTCCTCCAAATAAACAAACTTTTGGCATCTGTCCAGTACAAACCATTTCATATTGCGTTAACCCTTAGGATAGCTATCATTTAAATTATTTGCAGTCATTTTGTTCCCCTTTTCCATTACATCAGGGTGCAACAAGAACAGATGGTGCATGAATATGACCTTGCAGGTTGCTGAGAGTACAGTCAACTTGAAAATTTGTGCTAAGGACAGCAAAACGGAAGCCACAGACCTCCTACATGATGTATGCTCCAGCAAATCTCATTCTGTGAAGTGTTGCAGAGCCCCATGCGTAAACTCTTAGTAGACAAAGTTCAAGGCAATGAGTATTCTGGGTGTGAGTTCCACAGGCAAAAGTAGTTAGCAATGTTCCCTCTAAGCTGCACACAGCCTGAAAGTCCCCATACAGGCTGCACATGAGTGTAGTTTGCCTTCTGCCAACCTGATAGTCACATGATGCTGTGATAATGGAGTTCTTGACTAATCATAACAATCAATGTCTATCAATTAGTCTAAAGCATGTCCTGAAATAACATGAGGAAAATACCAGTGGTTTGGAGAGCTTTTTGAACTAAAGGTCACCTTTTTCCTTCCAAGTGTCTTAACCTTACACAGGCCATGTCTTAAATTACTCATATGCTGTATCACAAAATACGATGCTCTGAAAGAAATCTTTTTAATTTGCATTTCAATGATTCATCGACTCCCCAGGGAGCCTATTCCACAAATGGACCACCGCTCACTTTAATTAAACTTATAAGCTGCCCGTGGCAGAGCGGCTGTGAATCTTCAGCACTTTCTGGAAGGGGGCACAGGACACAAGATGTGTCTCCTGACAGCCGAGGTGGAGAGGGGCAACATGACCAGTTGAAAGGTAGAAATCAACTCCCTTAATTTCTATTACTAAAGAAAAAATGAGGTTTGAATTGATATTGCACTCTTCTATACCACTGCGTACCTCAAAGAGCCTTCCAGCCAATGAAATACTTTTCAAGTGTAGTCACTGTTGTAATGTAGAAAATGTAATATAATTGGGAGAGCTGTCTCATAGACTACTCAAGCATCAGCCTGACATAGTCATCCTCACAGAATCATACCTTACAGATAATGTCCCAGACTCCACCGTCACCATTTACAGGTATGTCCTGTCCACCAGCAGGACAGACCCAGCAGACGTGGCGATACAATGGTATACAGTCTGGAAGGAGTACCCTGGGAGTCCTCAACATCGACTCTGGACCTCATGAAGTTTCATGGCATCAGGTCAAACATGGGCAAGCAAAACTCTTGCTGATTACCACGTACCACCCTCCCTCAGCTGATGAATCAGTGCTTCTCCATGTTGAACACCATTTGGAGGAAGCACTGAGGGTGGCAAGGACACAGGGTGTACATCTGGATGGGAGACTTCAACGTCCATCAACAAGAGCGACTTCGTAGCACCAGTACAGAGTGAGCTGGCCGAGCCCCAAAGGATATAACTGCTAGACTGGGCCTGTGGCAGGTGGCGAGGGAACCAACAAAAGAGAAAAACATACTTGACCTCATCCTCACCAACCTGCCTAGTGCAGATGCATCTGTCCATAACAATATCAGTAGGAGTGACCACCGCACAGTCCTTGTGGAGACGAAGTCCCATTTTCACATTGAGATACCCTCCATCGTGTTGTGTGGAACTATCACTGTGCTAAATGGGGTAGATTTCGAACAGACCTAACAACTCAAGATTGGGCATCCATGAAGCACTGTGGGCCATCAGCAGTAGCAGAATTGTAACCCAGCACAATATGTAAACTCATGGCCCAGCATACACCCACTCTACCATTACCATCAAGCCAGGAGATCAATCCTGGTTCAATGAAGAGTGCAGGAGGACATGCCAGGAGCAGTACCAGGCATACCTAAACATGAGATGTCAACCTGGTGAAGCTACAACACAGGACTACTTGTGTGCCAAACAGCATAAGCAGCAAGCAATAGACAGAGCTAAGTGATTCCACAACCAACGGATCAGATACGCTCTCACTGGAAGAGGAGATTCCACAAATATCCCCATCCTCAATGATAGGGGAACCCAGCACATCAATCCAAAATATAAGGTTGAAACATTTGCAACAATCTTCAGCCAGAAGTGCCAAGTGGATCGGCCTCCTCCAGAGGTCCCCAGCATCACAGATGTCAGTCTTCAGCCAATTCAATTCACTCCACGTGATATCAATCATCGACTGAAGGCACTGGATACTGAAAAAGCTATGGACCCTGACAATGTTCCGGCAATAGTACTGAAGATGTGTGCTTCACAATTTGCCGTGCCACTAGCCAAGCTGATCCAGTACAGCTACAACACTGGCAACTACCCGGCTATGTGGAAAATTGCCCAGGTATGTCCTATACACAAAAAGCTGGACAAATCCAACCCAGCCAATCACCATCAGTCATTTATTTTATTCATTCATGGGATGTGGGCATTTATTGTCCATCCCTAATTGCTCTTCTTCAGAGGACATTTAAGAGTCGACTACATTGCTGTGGGTCTGGAGTCACATGTAGGCCAGACCAGGTAAGGATAGCAGATTTCCTTCCCTAAAGGACGTTAGTGAACCAAGTGGGTTTTTATGACAATCAACAATGATTTCATGGTCATCAGCAGACTTTTAATTCCAGATTTTCATTGAATTTAAATTTCACCACCTACCAGAGCATCACCCTGGGTCTCTGGATTACTAGCCCAGTGACAATGCCATCTCCTCCCCTACTCTCGATCATCGGTAAATTGATGAAAGGGGTCATTAGCAGTGCTATCAAGTGGCACTTGCTTAGCAATAATCTTCTCACTGATGCTCAATTTGGGTTTCCCCCAAGGCCCCTCGACTCCTAACCTCATTACAGCCTTAGTTCAAACATGGACAAAAGAGCTAAACTCCAGAGGTGAGGTGAGAGTGACATCCCTTGACATCAAGGTAGCATTTGACAGAGTCTGGCATCAAGGAGCCTGAGCAAATCTGGGGTCAATGGGAATCAGGGGGAAAACTCTCCGCTGGTTGGAGTCATACCTAGTACAAAGGAAGATGGTTGTGGTTGTTGGAGGTCAATCATCTCAGTCCCAGGACATCATTACAGGAGTTCCTCAGGCTAGTGTCCTAGGCCCAACCATCTTCAGCTGCTTCATCAATGATCTTCCTTTCATCATAAGTTCAGAAGTGGGGATGTTCGCTGATGATTGCACAATGTTCAGCACCATTCGCAACTCCTCAGATACTGAAGAATGCCATGTCCAAATGCAGCAAGACCCGGACAATATTCAGGCTTGATTTGACAAATGGCAAGTAACATCCATGCCACACAAGTGCCAGGCAATGACTATCTCCAACAAGAGATAATCCCCCACTACCAACATCCTGGGGGTTACCAATGACCAGAAACTGAACTGGACCAGCCATATAAAAACGGTGGCTACAAGAGCAAGTTAGAGACTAGGAATCCCGCGGCAAGTAACTCACCTCCTGGCTTCCCAAAGCCTGTCCACCATCTACATGGCACAAGTCAGGAGTGTGATGGAATACTCCCCACTTGACTGGATGAGTGCAGTACCAACAACATTCAAGAAGCTTGACACTATCCAGGACAAATCAATCTGCTTATGGCACCTCATCCACAAACATTCACTCCCTCTACTACCAATGAAGAGTAGCAGCAGTGTGTGCCATCTACAAGATGTACTGCAAGAACTCACCAAGCCTCCTTAGTCAGTACCAGCCAGACCCAAGACCACTACCACCTAGAAGGACAAGGGCAGCAGATAGATTGGAACGCCACCACCTGGAAGTTCCCCTCCAAGCCGCACACCATCCTGACTTGGAAATGTATCGCTGTTCCTTGTCAAAACCCTGGAACTCGCTCCCTAACCGCACTGTGGGTGTACCCATGCCACATGGACTGCAGCGGTTCAAGAAGGCAGTTCACCACCACCACCTTCTCAAGGGCAATTAGGGATGGGCAATAAATGCTGGCCTAGCCAGCGACGCCCACATCCCATGATGAATAAAGGGAATGCAGCTCCCCTTTTGTGATTTGTCCTTTTTTGTTGGATTATAAAGCTACAGGAAAGAGGAAAGGAAAAATATTCCAAATGCAGGAAGGTCTGAAGAAACAGCAGAAAATGCTGTCAACACATTGGAAGCCAATCAGCAGCTGAATGGAAAAAGGACAGGGTAACAGTGTGGGTGGGAATGCAGAAACACTATGTGGTAGTTCTCCAGTGGATTTCACACAATGAAGCAAGTAGAACACATCATGGGGTCAGCATTTAAGGTCGGGTGTTCTATCCAGGGGAGAGATTGTTATCTCTGAGAAGAAAAGGCCAGAAAAGCGTAGGAAAAAGGATTGGGTAACGAATAATTAAAGCATTATTACTCATGGGTATTAACAGTTGGCTCAGCTGTGGAATGTGAGACAGATCTCCAAGAAACACTGTCTCCTGTCCATTAAACAAAGCAACTAGATGTGCAAGCTGGTGACCAGTGGCATTAACAACAAGAATTATTTATAAAGAAAGGAATGAATAGGCATGTATTGAGATCTAAACTACACTAAAGGATTTTGTTTGACCAGGAAGTTATTTCTTCACTGATCTGATCCAGTACGCTAATCCTCTTGGTGAATCATTTTTCCGACACCCCTTCGGTGCAGCCCTATTTTTCTATCAATGCTGACATTCCTGCTCTGTGGTTTATTCATGAAACTGCCAGCTATCAGCACAGGTATGCCGACAGCAGGCCTTTTGTAGGGTGAAGCAGAATTCATAAACAGTAGCAGAATCCTGCCTACATAGGTCATCTACGTTGGACAAAAGAAAGATAGATCAGAATATTTCTAAATGGCGAGAAGCTGGGGATTGTGGGAGGGCAGAGAGATATAGAGGTCCAAATATGGATATCACTAAAAGCAAATGGGCAACTATGAAATGTTGGCCTTTATTTCAAGGGGGCTGGAATAACATGATGTGTTATGAAGTTATGTTACAATTACAGTAAGATCTAGTTGGACCCCATTTAGAGTACTGCATTCAGTAATGGCCATCACAGTTTAGGAAAGGTATGTTGACCTTGAAGTTTCACCAGAATGATACCGGGTTAAATTATGAGAACATGCTGCATGGACTAGGCTTATATTCTCCTGACTATAGAAGATTAAGGAGTGATGTAATTGTTGTGTTTAAGATGATCAAATGATCAGACAGAGGGAAATTATTTCCTATGGCGGGGACTTCAGAACAAGGAAGCATATCATTGAAAATATAGTTAGGCCAATCAGTGAATGATCTCAGAAAAGCACTCCTTACTACAAATGATAATGAAAATCTGGAACTCTCTCTCCCCAAAAAGCTGTTGAGGCTAGTTGGTGAATTGAAAATTCCAAAACTGAAATTGTTCAATTTTTGTTAGGCTAGGGTTGGGTATGAAGAGGTACAGAACCAAGTAGGGTAAATGGAGTTAAAATACAGATCAGCATGATCTAATTGAATGGCTTCACAGGCTCGAGGGACTGAATGCCCTACTCCTGTTTCTATTGTTGTATGATGTGCCTGCATGCCATTGTAATGTAAAGGTGCTCGGCAGAGCAAGGGTTAATGTGGGACTGGAGAATGATGTATAGAGTCACATGATAATAGACTCAGAGAGAACACTCTAGAGAATACACTCTGGAACTAGCCTGTATGGAGGTAACAGCACCGTGCATGACAGTAACGTGGGATCTGCAAATAGTTAAAGGTTAACAATAAAGGGTTCATGTTTTACTATACAAGTCTCAAGATCTCATCATTGAGACATCTAAAGAGCCCATATTACAATACCTATGCTCCTTAATCTGAAATAGAAAAGGAAATTGCTGGGAACATTCAGCAGGTCAGGCAGCATCTGTGGAGAAAGAATCTATCTATCGAATAATCTCTCTATCCATCTAACTTACCCTGGTTGTCCAGTGTACTGGGCCAGAGTTGTCAGCTACACAACCTGTTAGTGGGCCCCATGTAATGAAATTGAGTTTGAATGAAACAGAGGCCGGGATTTTCCAGCCCCATCCTGGCGAGACCTGCTGAGGGAGATTTGGCAGCCCAGCCAAAAGTCCATTAACTTTTGGTGGGACCAGATGATCCCAGTGGTGGGTGGGGCCAGAAAATTCCACCCAAAGCCACGATTAAATACCACATGTGTAGCCTTCCAACTGTTTTTTGCCTTTTTAATCCTGGGAGTGTACATTTTATTCCAACTCCTTCACTTCTGTCCTCTCTATAATAGGAAGAAAATTAGCTGATAGAGTTACATCTATCTATTAAATCATACCTATCTGGGTTACAAGGTGAAATGTTCAGTTTTTCTCTGCATAATTTCCTATATTAAACAGCCACTTTTAAGTTGCCTGAAACATGCTCTTCTAGTTAACCACTTACATTACTGGCATTGTTAAAAAACTGAAGTACCTGATGAGGAATTGTGATCCATGAGAAGGGAAGGGCACAGTTAGCAGATTTTATTGAGAAATGTAATTACGATATTCTTCACACTCGGCATTTTAACCTACTGCCAGGGGTAAGTTAAGCTGCCTAATGTTAAATTAAATCAAATTATGTTAATTTACCACATTAATAACCATAAATGAGCCACTTAACCTTTGTTAACGTGTATAGCAAACAGATGTAAAAGTGCAGGAATCATTTCTAAACCCAAAGTTACATAAATTAGTGCCGTGCTTCATACAGAGAGAACTGTACTTGTTAATTTAGATAGAAAAAGCCATTTTATTAAAACAAATGATCTTGCAGCTCTCCATAAACCACCAAAACCTTTTGGTTGCTGAAGTGGCTGAATTAAGGCAACCCAAACAATAGACACTGCCAAATGCAAGGAGAAAGTGTGAGATAATTCAAAAGAACAGGTTATTTTGTGGAGTGTCTTTAATGTAGCAAACTTCCTTTGGTTGTGGGGGATGTGCATGAACCAATGATAGTAACTGAAATTACTTGTGCAAATAAAATGCTGAAGATGGAGGGGATTGGATAGCACATTGAATTAATGCCTTAAAAGCTCATTTTTAACTTGATAACCCGGGCAGTAAGTTATCAAAGTAGATCATCCACCATTGTGGAATCTATTGGTTTTCATCCTATTGAAATCTGCCAGGTTACCAAGGCAGCCAAGTTGTTTATTGCCCCCATTGTCCTTTCACCACTAGAAGCTGAGGTTTGATTGCAGATTGATGATGGCAAATCTCCTTTCTCTGTTGACTGCAAGGATCCTATGTGAGCTTAGTGTAAGTGACCTCAACCTCAACCTCAACATCCCTCAAGGGCATAAGACTGTTCTTAACTCAGCAATGTATATGTTCTCTTTTCTATTCGTCCCTGGGAACTGGGTGTCAATTGCAAGGTTAGCATTTATTGACCATTGCCTTTGAACTGTCCATGCGTTGAGGGTACTCTCACAGTGTTACTAGGAAGGGAGCTTCAGGACTTACCAGTGATAATGAAGGGATAGCGATATATTTCCAAGTCAGGGTTTTTTTTATTCTTTAATGGGATGTGGGCATCGCTAGCTAGGCCAGCACTTATTGCCCATCCTTAATTGCCCTTGAGAAGGTGATGGTGAGCTCCCTTGTTGAACCATTGCAGCTCATGTGGTGTAGGTACACCCACAGTGCTGTTAGGGAGGGAGTTCCAGGATTTTGACCCAGCGACAGTGAGAGAATGGCAATATAGTTCCAAGTCAGGATGGTATATGGCTTGGAGGAGAACTTGCTGATGGTGGTGCTCCCATGCATCTTCTGCCCTTGTCCTCCTAGGTGGTTGTAATGAAATTGAGGTACCGGACAGATTTCTTACTTGAAACAGATAACTTTATTACAGAGCTTGTTTAGAAGTGACATGCTTGAACCAGGTCCATGACTAGAAAGTTCCATTCCTAAGATTACTGCGCTTAGGGCTCCTTCGTCAGTATAATAACGTGACTCCTAAAGGTAGTAGGAAAGGTTATACCTACAATCGCTACCTTTCCTCCCCCTTTAGTTTTTTTTCACATTTCCTTTTACAAAGAATATTTTAATCCACAGCATAAACATTTATATGCAGGTCATGTGATTAAAAATTAAGTCTCTGATGTGGCTTTCTAATTCGGTTAGAGCGGAGTAGCTCCACCATTTGAGATTCTCCCACTGGATCAACATGATCAGGAACTACAGCGTCAGGAAACATCCTTAGACAATGGCAGTTCAGTTTTAGGTAATTCAACAGAGAACATCAGGTATATCTATTCTCAGTCGATCTCTCACCTCAGGGATTAAAGGTTCGACATCATTTACAGATGAAGTAACTGGTTGTTGGAATGTCTCTCAACTCATTAGTTTTTGAACAATTCGGTTTCCCACTTCCACTTGGAATGACAAGGGTCCAGTTTCAGAGACAATTATACCAGGAACCCAACTAGGATCATTTCAAAGGTTCCGCATGAAAATTGTATCCCCCACAGTAAATTTTCGAGCTTTGCTATGAATATCATGATACAATTTCTGATTACTCTGATTCTTCTCTACTTTCCCCTCTAAGTTTGGAAACACCAGACTTAACCTTGTACGAAGGCGTTGTTTCATCAGTATTTCAGGCAGTGTTGAACATATAGTTGCATGAGGAGTCGTACGATAATTGAGAAGAAAATGTGAAAGTCGAGTTTCTAAAGTACCTTTGGATAACTTCTTCATTCCTGATTGGAAAGTTTGCACTGCTCTTTCAGCTAACCCATTTGATGAGGGATGATATGGTGCTGTTCTAGTATGTCTCATTCCATTTAAACTCATGAATCTCTGAAATTCTGTACTAGCGAAGGCAGTACCGTTATCTGAAACAATGACTTCCGGTAGGCCATGTACACTGAAACGTTGACGCAGCTTTTCAATGGTTGTACACAATGTCAGTGATCTAACTTCATACAATCCATCCACTTACAATGTGCATCAATTATCAATAAAAACATGGTACCTAAAAATGGACTTACATAGTCTATATGTAGTCTAACCCAGAGTCAACCAGGCCACTCCCATGATGCAGTGGAGCTGAAATGGGCAACTTCTGTTGTTGCTGACACTGCAGACAGTGCTTGACCATACTTTCTATATCACTGTCTATGCCTGGCCACCAGACATAGCTTCGCGCAAGCATCTTCATCTTCAAAATGCCTGGAAATGACTGTGAAGCTCTGTCAAGAGTGGTTCTCTTCCTTGTGAAGGGGCAACGACTCTTGATCCCCACAAGATTCCATCTTGACAGCTTAACTCTGTTTTTTGGGCATGGAATGGTCTTATCTCTTCAGATACTGGTGAATTCGACCATCCTTGCAAACCTGGTCTCGGACTTATGACAAAATTGGATCCCTGTTTCTCCAATTCCTTATTTGCTTCGCACAGATCGATGAAGAGTCTAAGAAATTCAACATAAGCACAACTTCTTGTGGCACTGGAGGATGTACAATGCTATTTGGTAATGGAAGACGATTGAGTACATCTGGATTTGCTATATTCACACCAGGACGGTGCATAAAGATGTACTCATACACCAATAAAATCAAAGCCCAACATTGAATTCTTGCTGAGGCTATTGGCGGGGTCACTTTATCCTCTCTAAATAAGCCTATTATTGGTTTATGGTCCGACACTATGGTGAAATATCATCCATGCAAATACCGACGGAATTTCTTCACTCCAAATATTACTGATGAACCTTTCTTTTCAAGTTATGAATAACCCTTCTCAGCTTCAGAGAGGGTTCTGGAGACGTAGCCTATTGGTCTTTCGGATTTGATTTCTGTCTTTTCTTCTTCTGTTTGCCATAGGGTTTTGTCTTGTCCTTCATTTTGATTTCATAGTCGGCCAAATTTCTCTCTGGTGAAAGCTTAACTTGGTCCAGTTCAGGGTTGAGCTATCCATGGCTTTGTTACACACTCTCATCTTGGAAAGTTCCACGACTTTCCCTTCTAATGCCTCTTTTGTTTCACTCAGCAGATTCTTCAGCTCTTTGGTCTCCTTCTTGTATTTCTTGGCTTCCTCCTAGAACATTGAACATTATTGAGTCTTTTCTGCCAACTGTTTCTTCAGTTCATTCAGATTGGCACTGTATTTGTTTCTCTCCATGATTTTCCAATGGAACCAACTCTGACCTGAGGAAACCTTGCATCCTGCAAAGGTCCTGCGATTCTCTTAACGCATTCTGAAATACACTGCCATATTGCCTTATCAACTCAGGAACTCTTCCTGTTCTTATTTGAAAGATTTCTGACCAGTTGAGCTTAATTTTTTGTAACCAATCACGGCCCAGAAGACTAGGTCCTTCACCTGTTACAATGATCACTGGAAGCTGAGCTGTCTGTTACCTATAGGACATAGGTACTGTGGCGATGCTCTTGACCTGTATTGATTCTACAGTTGAGTTGTGGTTTGTTCCAGATTCAGTGGCTGGGTACCTTCATTTAGGTATTTAAATGCATGTTCTTCCACCACCGAGGTTCCCGTGTCAACCTCCATGACTAGAGGCTTCTCATTCACTTGAAGGGTGATGGTGGTTGGTTCAGTTTTTACTGCTTTGACATTGTATAGGGAATAGGTATCAGTATCAGCAGTTTCTGGTTCAGTTATATTGTGCACTTCAATCATCTTGGTCTGCTGTCTGATTGGCTGTCTCAATTTTGCCCTGCATTACTTTATTACGTGCCCTTTTTCTGACAGTAATGGCATTCTGCCTCTTTAAATCTGCAGGTTTCTGGTACATGGTTACCCCCATATCTGTAACAGATTGATTTCTGAATCGCTGCTGAGATGCTTCCACTATGCCTTCTCATTTTTCGAGCAGCAGAGACTGTCTCCTGCTTCACGGTTTCCTCTTTGGTTTTCACGCCGCGCCCGGCAGTAGGTTCCCGCCCCAACTGAAAAACGGCGCCATGTTGCACACTCTGTAAAGCCTGTGAGTCCCTCTCAGCACTCTACATTGCTACCGCTATTTCTATGGCACACTTCAAATCAATGTTAACTTCTGCAAGTAAATGGTGCTGAATGGCGTTGTTGTGAAGACCACAAACCAACATGTCCCACATCTTGTCATTGAGTGAGTGCCTGAAGTCGCAGTGCTCCGTCAACTGTTTCAACTTCACTATATAAGTTGTGGTGGATGCTCTAGGGGCCCTTATTCTGGAGCTAAACTTAAATCTCTGCATAATTACCAATGGCTTTGGCTGAAAATGCACCTTCACGAGGCCTACAAATTCGTTAAAAGATTTAGAATTGGGTGAGTTCGGGGCCATCAGACTGTGGATGAGGTTATAAAACTTGCTCCCGCAGAGACGTAATAGAATTGCTTTCTGCTTCTCCACCACTGTTATTTCATTCGCCACAAATTAAAAATCAAGGTGCTCTAGCTTAGGGCTCCTTCGCCAATACAATCATGTGACCCTAAAGGCAGTAGGAAAGGTTATACCTACAGTCACTACAGTGGTAGAGGTCATGGGTTTGAAAGGTGCTGTCGATGGAGCCTTGGTGAGTTGCTGTAGTGCAGCCTGTAGATAGTACACACTGTAGCCACTGTGTGTCGGTGGTGAAGGGAATGGATGTTGAAGGTGTTGAAGGTGGTGGTTGGGGTCCTAGTCAAGCAGGCTGCTTTGTCCTGGATGGCGTCAAACTTCTTGAGTGTTGTTGGAGCTGCACTTATTCAGGCAAGTGGACAGTATTCCACCACACTCCTGACTTGTGCCTGACTTGGACAGGCTTTGGGGAGTCAGGACGTGAGTTACTCTCCACAGAATTCTCAGCCTCTGACCTGCTCTTGTAGACACAGTACTTATATGTCTAGTCCAGTTCTGTTTCTGGCCAATGGTAACCCCCAGGATATTGATAGCAGGGGATTCAGCAATGGTAATGCCATTGAACGTCAAAGGAAGATGGTTGGGTTCTCTCTTGTTGGAGATGGTCATTGCCTGGCACTTATGTGGTGCAAATGTTGCTTGCCGCTTGTCAGCCCAAGCCTAGATATTGTCAAGGTCTTGCTGCATATGGGCACAAGACTGCTTCAGCATCTGAGGAGTCGCAATTGGTGTTGAACATTGTGCAATCATCAGCGAACATCCCCACTTCTGATCATATGATGGAAGGAAGGTCATCGATGAAGCAGCTGAAGATGGTTGGGCCTAGGACACTACCCTGAGGAACACCTGCAGTGATGTCCTAGGACTGAGATGATTGGCCACTAAAACCATCTTCCTTTGTGCTAGGTATGACTCCAACCAGCGAAGAGTTTTCCCCTTGATTCCCATTGACTCTAGTTTTGTTCAGGCTCCTTGATGCCACACTTGGTCAAATGCTGCCTTGACGTCAAGGGCAGACGCTCTCACCTTACCTTGGGAGTTCAGCTCTTTTGTCCATGTTTGGACTAAGGCTGTAATGAGATCAGGAGCTGAGTGGCCCTGGCGGAACCTAAACTGAGTGTAAGTGAGCAGGTTATTGCTAAGAAAGCGCTGCTTGATAGTACTGTTGGATTTGTTCATTTTTTTGTGGACAGGACATACCTAGGCAGTTTTCCACATTGTCGTGTAGATGCCAATGTTGTAGCTGTACTGGAAGAGCTTGGCTAAGGGTGCAGTTAGTTCTGGAGCACAAGAATTCAGTGTGTGACTTAGAGGGAATCTTGCAAGTGGTGCTGTCCTCATGCTCCTGCTGCCCTTGTTTGTCTAGGCAGTAGAGTTCAAAGGTTTGGAAAGTATTGTTGAAGGAGCCTTGAAAAATTGCTGTAGTGCCTCAGCATCTGAGGAGTTGTGAATGGTACTGAACACTAAGCAATCATTGGCAAACCTCCCACTTCTGATCTTCTGTTGGAGAGAAGGTCATTGATGAAACAGCAGGAGATGGTTGGGCCTAGGAGACTATCCTGAGGAAATCCTGCAGGGATGTCCTGAGGAAGACGATTGGCCTCCAACAACCACAACCATCTTCCTATGTGGTAGGTATGACTCCAGCCAATGGAAAGTATTCGCCCTGATTCCCACTGACTTCAATTTTATCAGGGCTACATGTTGCCACACTCGGTCAGCCTTGATGTCAAGGGCAGTCTCTCTCACCTCACGTCCGGAATTCAGCTGTTTTGTTCATGTTTGGACTGAGGTGAGGCCTGGAGCTGAGTGGACCTGGCAGAACCCAAACTAAGCATTAGTGAGTAGATTATTGCTGAATAAGTGCTGCCTGTTAGCACTGTCAATATCACCTTCCATCACTTTGCCGAAGATCGAGAGTAAACTAATGGGGTGGTAATTGGCCGGATTGGATTTGTGGACAGGACATACTTGGGCAATTTTCCACTTGAGCAAGTGAAATACTTTTTCTCAAAGTAATTAGGTATCACACTAAATAGCATGTTGCTCGTTCACGGTACTGGGGGTAATGTATTGGCATGGATTGAGGATTGGTTAACACACAGACGGCAGAGAGTCAGGATTCATGGGTCGGAAAGATGTAACTAGTGGAGTGCCACAAGGATCAGTCCTAGGGCCTCATTTATTTACTATGTATATTAATGGGCAGAATTTTGTCCTTGTTGGACTGGCTCGGCAGGGGCGTGCGGGGTCAGTCAGGAAGCCGACTGCCACCCGCGATTGGAGCCGGACCGCGATTTCACACTGGCCAGTTAAGGCCTGCCCAGTGTGAAACGCATTCTGCAGCTTTCAGCGCTGCCTGTGCAGTGGGGGTGGGAGGAGGGCAAGCAGGGTGAGCGGGGAACTTCACACATGCATGCGGGTGCACGCTGGAAAAGCCCCTTGAGGCACAGAGCTGCCTCAGGGAGATGGGGAGTTCTGAAAAACAAAAAATAAAGAATTTTTAAATGTTAAAAAACATGTCCCCTCATGTGGCTCTCTCACATGAACAGGGTCATGTTATGAATGAGATCTAAATTTTTTAAAAATTTGCTGTTGGAAACCTCATCCCGCCCATGGATGAGGTTTCCTAACAAGTGCAAAGGTCGCTTGGCCTTTTCACCTGCCCGCCAACCGCCAACCTCTGCAGCACAGAGGGATCCGGGTGTCCTTGTGCATGAAACACAAAAAGTTAGCATGCAGGTGCAGCAAGTAATTGGAATTTTGGCCTGTATTGCTAGGGGGTTGGAGTTTAAAAATAGGGAAGTCTTGTTACAACCATACAGGGTGTTGTAGAGGCCGCACCTGGAGTACTGTGTACAGTTTTGGTCCCCGTATTTAAGAAAGGACATATTGGCATTGGAGGCATTTCAAAAGAGATTCACTAGGCTGATTCCTGGGATGAAGGCGTTGACTTTATAAAGAATGGCTAAACAGGCTAGGTCCTTATTCACTAGAATTTAGAAGAATCTTATTGAAACATACAACATTCTGAGGGGGCTTGACAGGGTAGATGTTGAGAAGATGTTTCCGCTAGCGGGGGAATCTCGAACTAGGGGACACAGTTACAGACTGAGATGCGAAGGAATTTCTTCTCTCAGAAGGTAGTGAATGTCTGGAATTCTCTACCCCAGAGAATTGTGGAGGCTAGATCACTGAAAGTATTTAAAGAGGAGATAGATAGATGTTTGAAATGTCGGGGAGTTGAGGGCTATGAGGAGCTGGCACAAAAGAGGAGTTGAGGCCTGGGGCAGATCAGCCATGATCTTATTGAATGGCGGGGCAGGCTTGAGGGGCCGAATGGCCTACTCCTGCTCCTATTTCTTATGTTCATTTATGAATCCTGTCTATAATTCTATTTCTGATAAATGAGCTGGAATTCCCTGTTTTCTGATGCAAAGATTAAC
The DNA here is from genome assembly GCF_964194155.1 of Cetorhinus maximus. Taxonomy (NCBI): domain Eukaryota; kingdom Metazoa; phylum Chordata; class Chondrichthyes; order Lamniformes; family Cetorhinidae; genus Cetorhinus; species Cetorhinus maximus. The sequence goes on along the minus strand of NC_135882.1, from coordinate 15,614,938 downwards.
TCTCCCTGGGACCTTACACAGGGAAAGTTAAAATTCACGTGGGAGGCTGAATTATCAGTAACAGATTTTCAGATTGGAAATATTTAGGTAGGAGGACACAGAACATGCATGCATCAGACATCTCTCCAACTGAACAACAGGAATCGATATTGCTGACATGATTGTGTCGTGGCTGGTATAGCCTGCAATTGGGTAACAGTGGCCTTAGAACTGGAAAACTAAGGAAGCTAACTATGACCTCCAGGTGTCAAATAAAGTGGACAGGAATGTTTTGACAAAACAGTACATGACGGAGGGAGGCAGTGGCATAGTGGTATTGTCTCTGGACTAGTAATCCAGAGACCCAGGGTAATGCTCTGGGGACCTGTGTTTGAATCCCACCATGGCAAATGGTGAAATTTGAATTCAATAAAAATCTGGAATTAAAAGTCTGCTGATGACCATTGTCGATTGTTGTAAAAATCCATCTGGTTCAGTAATGCCCTTTAGGGAAGGAAATCTGCCGTCCTTACCTGGTCTGGTCTACATGTGACTCCAGACCAACAGCTCTTTTAAAAAAAAGCCCTCTGAACAAGAGCAATTAGGGATGGGCAATAAATGCTGGCCTAGCCAGTGACGCCACATCCCATGAACAAACAAAAAAACCATTGATTAGGATCAACATGTCTTGTCCCAGTTGCTTAGAATATAATTGGCATAGTCTGGAGTTATCCAATAAAAGGCTTCTTCTGATTCATCAAAGCCCTTGTGCAATTATATAGCAGAAGTGATCGATATTCATGAGCTGGCATTTTAATTTGTACTTATATTAAATAATTTTATTTTTGCCTCATTAATTTTAAAAAAGAAATGCAGAACCCTTTTTGAGACCAATTTAAGTATCTGCTGCATTGACCCAACCTATGAAAAATCCTACACAGTATTGGGATAACATTCTGAATGGCTTTCACCAGAGATAATCAATTGAACAGAACAAGAGGTGAAAGGTTAATTATTCCCAAGCAGCTGACCTTGCATTCATGCCTATTAACCCTGAGCTGAATGGAAGGTGGGAAGTCATGCAAAACAAGTGACCACAGTGTGAACTAACCTACAATAACAAACTCAAAAACAATTTTCAGAATTGCGATGAAACACCCTGATAACCGAAAGAATGAGGAAAGATTGGCAATTATATAGATCCTTTCACAACCTTAAAACATCCCAATGCACTTTACAGCCAATGAAGTTTAGTCACTGTTAGAATTTAGGAAAAAGCAGCAGTGAATTTGAATGCAGCAAGCTCCCATAAAGAGCATTGCAATAATAATCTGTTTTAGTGATGTTGTTTGAGGGATAAATATTGGCCCCAACATTGGGGAGAACACTTCGAAATAGTGCTACAGGACCGTTTACTCTCACCTGAGAGGTCAAAATGCCACAATCGGACAGTTCTCACCATCATTGCACAGACGATAATTTGGCAAAACAGACCACCTGCCCATTGTAGAAGTTGTCCAATTCTCATCCCATTGAGTTCTACAGCAGCCAGAAGAACCATTCCTCCAGAAGGTGAAATTTGCCCAACATTCAAAACTCTCTTTGTTTTTTTTTTCCCAAGAATGCGACAGTAACAAACTCAAAATGATTTGTAAAACTTTAAGACCTTGCATTTCCCTCTCCTAGTGAGGGAATTATTATTTTCTTTTACAGATCTCTGGGTAATACACATCAATGGTTGACATCCAGATAAAGTATTGACTTTGATGGCTGATTGTGCTTTGAATCTACAGAATAGTGGGATTCAGGTTTGCACTTTCAAAATTCCCAGTGGGATGGGTGCCAAAGAAGGAAGAAAATAGGGAAAGAGTGGACAAGCGCTTCTTGATAAGGAAGAAGAGAAGCATATCAGACCCCATGGCTTTAGCAAAGCCTTCGCTAAAAGAACAGTAGAGAAACATGGAATAGGAAGGGAGCTTTTGAATGAAGAACCAACTTGTTGTCAGGAGCTCCAATAGTCAAGAGAGAAGCGAATCCTAAGAGGAATATGGAGACCAGTTATTCCTTGGAAGGTAAGGAACTAAACAGGGTAGAGGAGCAAAGGGATCAAGCAATACAGTTAGAGAAACCAGTGAAAGTAGCAGTACAAGTTAATAAAGCCAGTAGAATGCCAGAAAGTACTGGGGTTCATTTCTAGATGTAATCATGGTCTTGTCATGGTTGCTTGATTGCCTTAGGCAGCTGGAGAGAAACTTTGCAGAGGTTTTCCTGAGTGCGATGTGACTGTTACAACTAAATATTGGAAGTATATCGCTGAGCATTGACAGGAGTGAGACCTCCATCCATAAAGAACAAGATTTGGAGAAGGCTGACTTCAAAGGGATGAGGCAGTGACTGTCCACAGCAAACTCAGCAAATCTGCTAATGGGCAAAATGACAGATGATCATTGGGAGGTGTACGAAAGATACATTAACGCACCACAGAACCAGTTTATACCCCAAAGGGGCAAGGGCTCTACTTAACCACAAAGGAACAACATGGGTGACTGGAGAGATAAGAGACAACATAAAACTAAAAGAAAAAGAAATCAAAAGGCAAAAAGTGGCACCAATCCTGGCAGCTGGGAAAGAGACAAAGATCTGCAGAGGACAACAAAACAGATAATAAGACCTGCAAAATTTGAGCATAAAAACAACTTGCAAAGGATATCAAAATCAACACAAACATTTTTTACAATGATATTAGGAATAAGTGGGTGGTCATCTGTGAGCTCTTTAAACACAGACAATGACAATAGTATTGATGAAAATAAGGGAATGGTGGACCTGCTGAAGCTGAATAGCTATCTTGTGTCAATATTTACAGTAGAGGAAGAATTATAATGTTGGAAATCCCAAGCAAACTAATATTGAATCATTGTCAGGGACTCGCCAAAATTAATGCAAGTAAAATAACAGTAATGAAGGAAATAATGGCATTGAAGTGAGACAAATCCCCAAAACAAAATGGTTTCCATCCTAGAGTTTTAAAGGAAGTGAGAACATTGCACATGCCCTAACTATAATTGTCCAAAGTTCTCTCAACATTCCTTTAGGTTGAAATATTGCACATGTCGCTCTGTAATTTCACAAAGGTGATGGAGGGAATCAAGGGAATTAAAGACCAGTTAGCCTAAAATCCCAGGAAATTGCTAGAGTCCATAATTAAAGATAGGGTGACTGAACTCCTTGAAAATTTTGGGTTGATTCGAGATAGCCAACACGGATTTGTAGTGGGAAAGTGACCAAATTAGACAAGGAAATGTTTATGGACATCATTTATATGGGCTTCCAGAAGGCATTTGATAAAGTCCATCATAAGAGACTGTTCGTTTAAGTTGAAGCTCATGGAACTGTAGATAAATTATTGATTAGCTTAGGGAAACGGCGGAGCAGCAGGAGACAGAGAATATGGATAATTGCAGGTACTTTAACTGGCAGGATGTGATTAGTAGTGTTCTGGGAGGGTCTATCTCAGGGCCTCAACTTTTCTCTATATTTATTAAAGACTTAAGATGATGGGATAGAAAGCCACACATCCGAATTTGCTGATGAGACAAAAATAGGTAGCATTGTAAGTAGGGTAGATGCAGATTTAGAATTACTAAAAGATATTTATGGACCAAATGAATAGGCAAAACTGTGCAAAATGGACTCCAAGGTAGACAAATGTGATGTCATCCTGTTTGGATTTGAAAAGGACAGGATTGGACACTTTCTAAATAGTAACAATCAAAGAGTCTTGGGAGTCCAGGTACATGAAAATGTCATGGACAGAGCACAGAAAATAATCCAAAAAGCTAATGGAGCGCTGGTCAATATATCAAGTGGACTTGAATACATGGGGAAAGAAGTCAAGCTTCAGCTATACAAAGCTTTGGTTTGATCACACCTGGAGCACCGTGAGCAGTTCTGGGCACTGCACCTTAGGAAGGAGGGAATGCAGTATAATTTTTTTTTTAAAAACTAGATAAGCACGATCCTGCCCTCAGACATCCCCAAGCTCTTCCCATAAAGGAAAGTAAATTAGAAATGCGAACTCTGGCCAGAATGATACCTGGATTCTGAGGATTAGAAGAGATTGCATAAACTAGGATTGCCTTCCTTAGCATTTAAAAGCTAAACGGGTAATTGGATTGAAGTTTTAGAGATATTAAGGGGAACAGATAAGGTAGGGAGATAGAGAGAAACTAATTCCATTGATTGGGGAGTCTAGGACCAGGGGACATGCGTAAAAAGATTAGAGCCAGTCCTTTCGGGAGAGTGAAGTTAGGAAAGCCTTCTTCACACTAAGAGTTGCAGAAGTTTGAAACTCTCTTCCACAAATAGCAATTGATGCTGGATCAATTGGAAGTTTTAAATCTGAGGTTGATAGATTTTGTTATTTTTTAAAATTTGTTCATGGGATGAGGGTGTCGCTGGCTGGGCCAGCATTTATTACCCACCCCTAATTACCCTTGTTCAGAGGGCATTTTTAAGAGTCAACCACATTGCTGTGGGTCTGGAGTCACATGTAGGCCAGACTGGGTAAGGATGGCAGATTCCCTTCCCTAAAGGACATTAGTGAACTGGATGGGTTTTTATGACAATTGTTTCACAGTCATTGTTAGACTTTTAATTCCAGATTTTTATTGAATTTAAATTCCACCATCTGCCATGGCAGGATTCGAGCCCGAGTCCCCAGAGCATTACGCTGGATCACTGGTCCAGCAACAATACCACTACGCCATTACCTCCCCCAAAAGGTGCTAAGGGATATGAGGCAAAGGCAGGGTATATGGAGTAAGCTTTCAAATCAATCATGATCACATTGAATGGGTGGAACAGGCTTGAGGAACTGAATGGCCTACTCCTCTTCCTATGTTGCTGTGTCCCTATGTGTATACACTGTTTCACATGTCTAAAGTGCAAAGTTGGCTTGGCATAGTTAGCCACAGCCTGTGGGCTATCGGCTCATCGCATGCTGTGCAACTTAGGGGAGACGATGGTGTAGTGGTAAAATCCCAACAGAAGTGGTTTATTCTGACAAGTGGTACGCATTTCAACAGGACGCTGTTTCACTTTTTTCAGTCCTGGTATGATGTGCGCTGCACCAAGAGCGCTGACAGGGCTGAAATCATAAAGACTGATAACGGCCCTGTGATGAGAAGCATTTTTGCTGAAAGTCAGCAGCTGCTGTCTGCAGCATGAGCCTGTGTAATAGAGCAGCTATTAACTGGAAAAACAGTGAAGAATCTGTTAAGTAACACAACATGTCAGGCTGAGAATTGATTCTTGGTAAGCAAGTGTGAAATAGCTTTTAATCATCACAGAATAAGTGAAGATGCAATGATCAAATTATTTTCCTACATGTGAAATGATGTACCAATTAGCAGATGAAGCTGGGTGACAGAACTGGCAGTTTGGTCCCTTCCCTGCTGCTGACTGGAAACTGAGAAACATAAGTTTCTTCAATTATGTAGAGCTACAAGTTACACATACAGGATTCTGAAAGCCTGTTTCCTCCTTGTTTTAATTTCGCTTTAACAGCAGGGCCATTTAAAAACTTTTTTTTTTTCCCTCTCTTTTTTCATGGGATGTGGGCATCACTGGCAAGGCCAGAATTTGTTGCCCATCCCTAACTACCCTTCAACCAATTGGCTTGTTAGGATTTCAGAGGGAAGCTAAGAGTCAACCACATTGCTGTGGGTCTGGAGTCACATGTAGGCCAGACTGGGTAAGGATGGCAGATTTCCTTCCCTAAAGGACATTAGTGAACCAGATGGGTTTTTACAACAATTGATGATAGCCTCACAGTCACCCTGACTGAGGCTAGCTTTAAATTCCAGATTCTTAATTGAATTTCACCAGCTGCTGTGATGGAATTTGAACCCATAACCCCAGAGCATTACTGGAGCATCCCAAATATCCCATCTGGACTACTAGTCAAGGGATTTTACCACTACACCACCATCTCCCCTAAGTTGCACAGCGTGTGATGTCTGAATAACGTGCGAGGAGCAAAATCAAAACTCATTGGGCAGTGACATGTGTTTATAAAGATATCAAGGCACCAATCACTCATGTGGGATTGGGTAAAAATGTGTGGGTTCACTTATTAACATGAGGCACATAAGAACGGTTATACATGGATAGAAAGCTTAAAGATATGATGTGTTCTGCTCACAGGCAAAAGTGAAACTAAAACTGGATCGCATGACACCCTTCCTTTCTAGTGATGTCATGCCGCAATCCCTTAAAGGCATATTACAACAGGTGGAAACTTATGCCCCTTGAAAAAAGGGTGGGCGTTGCTGAGGGCAGTGGGGGGATGGCAAGGGCATTTCAAAATACCCTATGAAGCATGCTGAAAATTTAAAAAAATAAAGATTAACTCATAGCTGTCAGGGCCATCATTGCGGAAGGGGAGCCCCATCCAGGGGATTGCTGAGGTCTTCTCATCTCAGCATCTCTGTGATTGGGGAGCTTGAGGGAGGTGTGATGCCTACCACCCATCCCTTCTCCCTGCCCCCTCCATCCTGCCGCTGGGAGTCTGCCTCCAAAAGACCATAAGACCCTAAGATGCAGAAACAGAAGTAGACCAGTCGACCCATCGAGTTTGCTCCACCATTCAATGAGATTGTGGCTGATCTGATGATCTTCAACTCCACTTTCCTGCCTTTTCCCCATAACCCTTGATTCCCTTACTGATTAAAAATCTGTCTATATCAGCCTTGAATATACTTAACGACCCAGCCTTTACTGCCCTCTGCAGTAAAGAATTCCACAGATTAACAACCCTCTGAGAGAAGAAATTCCTCCTCATCTCTGTCTTAAATGGGCGCCCCCTTACTCTGAGATTATGCCCTCTGGTCCTAGACTCTCCTACAAGAGGAAACAACCTCTCAGCATCTACCCTGTCAAGCCCCCAAAGAATCTTATATGTGTCAATAAGGTCACCTCTCATTTTTCTAAACACCAAGAGTACAGGCCCAACCTACTCAATCTCTCCTCATAAGAAAATCCCTCCATATCTGGCATCAACCTTCTCTGGACTGCCTCCAATACCAGTACATCTTTCCTTAGATAAGGGGACCAAAACTGTTTACAGTATTCTAGGTGTGGTCTAACTAGTGCCTTGTATAATTTTAGCAAGACTTCCCTATTTTTATACTCCATTCCCTTTGAAATAAAGGCCAACATTCCATTTGCCTTCCCTATTACCTGCAGAATGTCTATGTTAGCTTTTTGGGATTCATGCACAAGGACCCCCAAATCCCTCTGTATTGCAGCTTTCTTCCAATCTTTCTCCATTTAAACAATATTCATCTCTTTTATTCTTCTTGCCAAAGAACATAAACTCACATTTTCTCACATTATATTCCATCTGCCAAGTTTTTGCCCACTCACTTAACCTGTACCTCTCTGTAGACTTTCTGCCATCCTCACCATTTGCCTTCCCAACTATTTTTGTGTCATCCGCAAACTTGGCAATAGTACATTCATTTTCCTCATCCAAGTCGTTAATATACATTGTATATAATTGTGGCCCCAGCACTGATCCCTGTGGCACTCCACTAGTTACAGGTTGCCATCCTGAAAATGCTCCCCCGTATCCCAACTCTCTGTCTTCTATTAGTTAGCCAATCCTCTATCCATGCTAATATACTACCCCCAACACCATGGGCTCTTATCTTATTACGTAGCCTTATGTGTGGTACCTTATCGAACACCTTTTGGAAATCCAAACATATTACATTTACTGGTTCCCTTTTATCTATCCTGCTTGTTACCTCTTCAAAAAATTCTAATAAATTTGTCAGGTATGATTTCCCCTTCATGAAGCCAAGTTGACTCTGCTTGATTATATTATGCATTTCTAAATGCTCTGCTATTACATCCATTACATTACATCATATTACAATAGACTCTAACATTTTCCCAATGACAAATGTTAAGCTAACTGGCCTATAGTTAACTGTTTTTTGTCTCCCTCCCTTTTTGAATAAGGGTGTCACACTGGCTGTTTTCCAATCCTCTGGGACTTTTCCAGAATCTAAGGACTCTTGGAAGATTACTACCAGTGCACCCACTATCTCTGCAGCTACTTCCTTTAATATCCTAGGATGCAATCCATCAGGTCCAGGTGACTTATTAGCCTTTAGCCCCATTAGTTTCCCTAGTACTTTTTCTCTAGTGATAGTTATTGTACTTATTTCATCCCCCCTTTTGCTCCATGATCATTTAGTATTTTTGGTATGCTATTAGTGTTTCTTTACCATGAAGACTGATGCAAAGTATTTATTCAACTCCTCTGCCATTTCCTGGTTCCCCATTATTATATCCTCAGCCTCATTCTCTAAGGGCCCTGTATTGACTTTGGCCTCGCTCTTCCTTTTATACTTTTAAAGAAGCTCTTACTGTCCGTTTTTGTATTATTGGCTAGTTTACCCTCAAAGTTTATTTTCTCCCTCTTTATTATTTTTTGGTCATCTTCTGTTGAGTTTTAAAACTTTTCCAATCCTCTGGCTTATCACTAATCTTTGCCAAATTGTATGTTTTTTTCTTTCATTTTGATACTATCTTTAAGTCCATGTAGATTTTGGGGTCCGGTCTCGGGGGCGGAGGTAGGGGGTTGGGGGGTGGTGGGGGGCGCTTGACTCTGGGAAGGTGCTGGAGGGTTTTGGAAATGGCCCCTAAACGGGGTTTAAATTTCCCTAATTGGCTGCCCGCCTTCATGGAGTGAGTTGGCAGTTCCCATGGCATCCCACCCACAGCTGGATGGCACAGAGTGGGGAACGCATTGGGGAGCCAACCTGACATGCAACTTTCAACAACTCCCCACCTCCAAAGGTGCCTTTGGGGGGCTGATAAGATTCCCACCCAACATATTGCAGAGCAAAAGACAAAGTACTCTGAGTGGAGTAAAAGGTGAAGGGTGAACTAGTACAGAGAATCAGACAGTTTATATGGAGAGTCTATACACAATGCAGTTAGCAGCAAATCAACGTGTGTAATACACAGACTATATTATGCATATTAACTGCACCTATTAAATTGAGGGTCAACAGTTACGGTAATCAGTGACATGCTGAAATTATATTGGGAGATTAAAACAGGGCTCAAAGGCTCAAAGCATGCACATGACAAAGGGCTTCAAAGAGGTGGGCCAATTTTAACATGGTGGGGACACTCTGGACAGGGCATTCCTGTGATGTACAGACTGTATGCTGGGACATTCTGCACACTGCACATACCAGGATGCACACGAATGATTGAAAACCTTCCCTAACTGTTGCAAGTTAAAAATATCAATTCAAAGAAACCTGCCTCAAGATCCCGGTCTGTGGTTCGCGGTAAAGGAGCTGAAAGCCAGTCAACAAGGGAAACTGAGTGAATTTAATACAAATAAATAAAATGCCCAAAAAATAATGGGCCTTAAGATAGTCAAACCTCTACCCCAGAAGGAAGGAAATTGGAGATGTGGGGCATAATTTTTCAAAGCATCTAGATTCTGGATTCCTGTCGTAGGATTGGAAAATCGCAAACCTTGCTCCGCTATTTAAGAGGGGAGGGAGAAAACAGGTGGTCATGAATGGAATTGGAGGAAACCTGTGGCATGAATTGATAATTAGTTGGGTGTTAGGAGGCAGAGAGTAGAAACAAAGGAAATATTGATTGGCATGATGTGAGAAGTGGTTTTCTCCAGGGATCCATCCTAAGGCCTCAGCTTTTCACCATATGTATCGATGATTTGAAAGGAATGGAGTGTCGTGGGTCCATGTTTGCAAATCTCGCACAGTAAGTTGTGCAGATAAGAGAAGAAAGTTACAAAGGGGCATACACTGAGTGAGTGAGTGAGCAGACAAAACTGGCAGATGGGGCTGAGTTTTATCAGCTGAATGGGGTCCCCAACATTGGGGTGAAAAGCTTGTTCCGACCTTGCACTTTCTGGCAGCGGGACCCATTCGGCCATTTTGCCGCAGGCGGCCTCCTAATTGCATGTCAGGGACTGGTCCAAGCATCTCTGACCATAAGAGACCATTGACCAGTTGAATCTTTAAGTCAAGTAATTAGGAGCAGATGGGGAGTTGCAAGAACAAAAGGACAAAAGTCTGTTTGTACATAGTCTTATCTTCAAATAAAGAACCCACATTATTGTTTCACCATTCCTTGCCATGTGAATTGAACGTTTACATTGGGGAGTTGTAAGAACAAAGGAATTAGAAGGAGTAGGCCTTTCGACCCCTCGGGTCTGCCCTGCCATTCAATATGGTCACGGCTGATTCAATTGTGCCCTCAGCTCCACCTTCCTGTCTGCCCCCGATAACCCCTGACACCCTTGTCGATCAAAAATCTGTCCAACTCAGTGTCATGAAGCTATTAATGTATATAATATTTTGGAAAATATTTTTCTTTTAAAATAAAGGTTTAGTCTGTGGGTGTGTCTTAATTGGATTAAAGCCAGCTAGTCTGGGTGCTTTGATGGGTACCAGTTTTGATATGTAAGAGAGATAGCGTGAATTTGCATGTTTTGAATAGAGCATTCAAGAAGTGGGGTGAAAACTGAGGCCTTTCTAGCAGCTGCCAAGCAATATGATATTACCAATAAAGTTGATACTATGAAAGGGGTTTTATTGTTAGAGAGGTTTAGTTCAGAGGCTGTAGATCCAATGAGAATTAACATTCAATGGGGCTGGTAGATATAACTCCAGTAGTTTTTGGGTGTGCAGAGCATAGGCAATGTGAGGTCAAAAGGCACCTGTAAGCCTCCAACTGACTCCACAGCAGCCAAAATGAAAGAACCTCATTTTGATTTCGCAAGGTGAAAATGCTTTGCCTAGTGTTTGGTTAAGTTTGGTTTCTGTTGCCTAGGTGGAGATTAGTTTGGGAATTTGTTAAAAGTTATGATAGTAGTAATTTGTAGCCATATGTATACCTATTTTAACCTGTGTAAATTAATAAATGTTTCCTTTAGTTTAATGTAAAACCTTGAGAACTGGTGGTCTGATTCCTGCATTTAGAGTCATATCTCAAACATAACACTTAAAATTATAGGTTATGACAGTTGTTTAAAGTTTCCCTCTGGGATTTTTAAATAACTCCGCTTTAACAACTGCATCGGTCATAACATTCAGCCTTAAAAATATTCAATGACCCAGCCTCCACTGCTCTCTGGGGAAGAGAATTCTACAAACTAATGGCCCTCTGAAAGAAAAAAATATCCTCATCATCCCAGTCTTTAAGTGGAAGACCCCCTAGGGCAGAATCTTGCCCTGATCAGACAGGCTCAGTGGGAGTTTAGAAGAATGAGAGGTGAACTTTATGAAACATATAAGATTCTGAAGGGACTTGACAGGGTGGATGATGAGAGGATATTTCCCCTTGTGCGGGGGTCTAGAGCTAATGCAAACAGTTTAAACATTTGGGGCAAAAATTTTAGCTTGGCGGGCGGGCGCGTGCCCGACCCGCTCGAGCGTAGAATGGTGCGATATTTCATTCGGCGGGCAGGCAGCAGAGTCGGAAGTGCGCCCGCCGACTATTAAAGAGCCAGTTAAGGCCATTAAAGGACCAATGAAATTGAATTTTTCGCTGCCCATCCAACCTTAAGGTTGGCGGGCAGGCGAAAAGGCCAAGCGGCCTTTGTACTTTTTTGGAAACCTCATCCATGGCTTGAGTTGGAAGGTTGTGTATTCAAGTCTCACTCCCGGCACTTGAGCATTCAAATCAATGCTGATGTTCCAGTGTGATAGTTGTTCCATTCCTCTCATTGATGTAAATGTACCATTCACATGACAAGGATTGGTGAAACGTGGATTATTTATTTGAAGATTAGACTATGTACAAATAGACTTAACTGGGAGACTATGCAAAGTATATCTGATCTCTACTGCTGCTGCTTGCAGACTAAGTTATGGTGTATGCCACCTGTTGAGGTGGTAGTGATTGACATCAGTTTAAGATACGCATTAAGAAAGGTACATGCACCTCATATCATAGCCCCTTTTTCTCTAAACTAAAGGTTTACCTTTAAAGAATCAAACCATTCATGTGATAGCAAAATAAATGAACATTGGCTGGAATCTTCCATTCTGGAGTTTAAGTTTGGGCGGGCATGGAAGTGAGAGAGATTTCCACTGGGGGAGTGGGTGCGATGGCTGACCACATGCGATCTTGGCTGTTCAGCTCATTACATATGTATCCGTGAGGAGTTCACCGAATCTCACGGCGGGGGCTGTCCCCGCCATTACCTCACGGGGGTCAAAGGTCCTGGCACCATATTTAAAAGGCACCCAGAACAGCCTGACGTATCCCTTCCACCTTTGCCCGGGCACTGCTCCACCCTTTCCTGCTAACCCTTCCTCCCTTCCTTGGTCATCTTCCATGCAACTTGCACTGCCACTACCCGCCCTCAAGCATAGGCTGGCACTTACAGACACTCCCCAAAGAGGACAATACAGTGACAACTCACCGTTAACCATGGAAGAAGCCTGCCTCACCAGGTACACACCAGCTATGTGCAGTCATGAATTTGGACACTCTAACTTCTCGCTGGTGGGGAACTTAATTCCAGAGAGGTGGCCTTTTAGTGAGCAAGCCTGAGATGCTAATGCATGAAAAAGGGCTTCCCGACATTGTTCATCGGGAAGCTTGACCCACTTTTAAAATCCCGAGGACTTAATTCCTCAAGTTCATCCAGCTGTTGGGAAACTGATTTTTGGCCTCCACCAAATTAAGCTCCCCACCCACCCCACATTTTCCAATCTTCCCACTGCTGGTGGAACCTGGAAGATTCCACACATTCAATCTGAATTTATCATGATACAAAGCAATAAATTTACAAGTCTCTGTAACGTATTGGCAGTTTGCTTATCCATCCAGACTTCGTTACGGTGATCTTTGCTGGCAGCTGCCGTGTGCTTTCAGGATGCTAGCTAGGGGTGCTTGGCCTGAGTTGCATCTGTGTTTCTGTTTGTGGTATTCTGATTTGGCATCTGTCACACTGTCATGCTATTTGGTGTTTATATTTGATACAATCTTGGTTCTGGGCACATGCTGACGATTGGTGCTGGATTTCGTGTGTCATCAAGTTGGGTGTTGTACCTGAACTTTCTGTCCGACGTTCAGGCTGGTTAATTCATTACCTGCATGCTGGTTATGCCCAGTTAAGTCTATTTGTACATACTCTCATCTTCAAATAAATAACCCACATTATTGTTTCACCAATCTTTGTCATGGGCATCTTTCACCTTCACCTGTTTGTTGATTCATGCATCTTGCACTCCTGGGAGTGTTGATGAGTGATAACTGGAGAAGTTTGTCTGCAATCATCTGCTGAACAATGATTCCACATTGGTTCCGCAGTATGAGGGAGTGTGCGAGTTGAGAATGGGTATACATATTCAGTTCAGTTTGTGCCGCTGATGGCCTGCAATGTAGGGTTCGATGATCTTCTCCCAGTGTAAGCATGGGGTTTCCAATGGCGGTCCTTGTGGACTGTAGTCTTTGTCATTGTCTTGGCGTTACCATGGGTGGTTACCAAGGACAAGTCTGTGCACACCAAAAGGCTGCAATCACTAGACCCGTGGTGTCTACAACAAAAACATCTGGGGTGACTAGGGTGAGTTGTTGTAGCGACACTTGAGTGTAATGGATCCCAGCGTGAGAATCTTCAAGCCATTACATGCGGTGAGTTTGGCAGTGGTTGGTTGAATCATCACTTGTCACGTCTGTGGGTACATACATTTCAGTGTACAATGTGGAAGGATATTTGCGCCTGCACAGGTATCCAGTTTCGCATTTAGATTATGCTGACCCTGCATCCGTGGGCATATAATCTGGACAGTGGAAACGGCTCCTGTTGGTACCACTGTGCCAATACATTCTTTGATGTTCACCATGCTGTATGTCAGCACGCTTTGTATATCGATGTGCTGGTCATCCTCATCATTGGACTATGTCACTTGGCTAGACATTTTGTGGACCTTGTCTTGACGCTGTTTGGTACACGCACTTGGTTGTTTGGAGTGCTGTATCTGTCTGGCCAATGATTGTGGCTTCTCATGATGTCAAGCCACTTGTTCCAGCCTGTGCTTTCTGCATTGGCATGGTGCCACCTGCCTTACATACAGTGTTAAAAGCTGGGCAATTTCTGGGTGCATATCTGAGACCACACTGCCCATATTGCTTACTAAGCTTGCTTGTATTGGCTATTATGACAATGCTGGATGAATTATGCATAGCCTGTAGACTCTGTCTAATCAGTAATATGGCTTCATACTTGCATCGACTTTGTAGCTGTGCTTCCACAGTGTAACCTTTGGGTTAGTCCAAGAGGCCTTTTGGAGTGCTTCCATTGAGGTAAATGCTATCATGAGCTTGATTATTCTGTCGGCTATCTCTCCTGCCATGAAGACACAATCATGCTCCTTGTCTGTACATCTACTTATGAATTGATCAATGGTGTTGGTTGTTGCTTATAAGACATGACTTCCAGATAGTGTATTTGAAAGTTGAGCTTCACTCATAACTGATTCTGGATCACACCAGGTCTGTCAGATGACCATCATAAAAATCCAGATAAAATAGATTAAATATGGGCAACATTCAGCACCAGTCTTTGGAGGCCTGCATAGCCTATAGCAATTTTAATTTTAACGGTGTCACAATGATGTGACATGTGCATGTGTGATATTAATCTTTAAGTTCGTCGGCTAATCAAATATATATATTGAACTACTTTTAAAAAGCAAGCAAAGACACTGACTTAAGATGGCTTCCACAAGTCACCTGACATCTGGTATTACAAGTTGACTAGTTTCTGGAACTTTCTAATGTGAATTACAATTAAGCCATGACAAGACAAGCTCCAATGGAATTTCGCACCTGCTGATGTTAAGAACTATTTCAAAGGGTGAACTGAAACTGTACAAGACCTCACCATTTGCATTTAGCTACCTCTCAAGCAGAGATAGAAAGGCTTCTCCCTATCTCATCAATATGGAGGATGGATAATTCAGGAGTTAATAACTGGGACATTACCTAGGCCTAATCACCTAGGCCATAAAATAATAACCACGGTCTGCTCAGACATAAGCTAATCAATTAACATCTGAAGTCACTATGGGGAGAGAGGTCATGTGACTAGAATAACTATCTTGAAATGTTTTTTATTACAGCCCCAAGTTGCTAAAGACAGGAGTCTGGAAGAAATCTGCCAATGGAGCAGTAACGTTTTGTCTGTCCTCTCTCTCTCTCAAGTTCAAGACTCCATCTCTATTACTGTTTTAAATCCAGCACAGAGATAGAGAACTTTCGAATGAAAGGTAAAGCAGGCACAAAAATCATCCACTTTTAGAATAGAAAGATTATGTTTAAACATAAACTGTCTCCAGAAATTGCAATTTATACTGACTTCAACTAAAGCAAAATTTCAAGACCACTGTGGAAAAATTCTGCTGCAGCCACAGATACCAGCAAAGGACTCATAAACAGTGCACTCTCTATTTTTTGCCTTTTGCTATTGAATTTTTGTTTGGCCAAAAAGTAACTTCCTACTGCAGAACATGTAATTTTGCATGTTTGTGTGTGTGTGTGTGCATGTTTGTGTGTGTGTGTGCATGTTTGTGTGTGTGTGTGTGTGCGCATGTTTGTGTGTGTGTGCGTGTGTGTATGTGTTTTGCAAAGGTAAGGAGTTTACCTTTTAAAAATCTTTATATCTTTACCTGGATGGGTTTTTAACTCAATAAAAAAACTAACCCCTCTGTGTTTTAAACTGAAGAAAGCCTGCCAGACTGTTTTTTTTTTGCAATCAGCACATAAATGGTCAAGAACAGACATTGAATTAATACATTCATCCTCGTAAATTCACAAGAAAAACCCTGTGAATGTCAGACCTGAAGCGGTAGAATAGGAGGGTAATTTCACCCCTCCTCATGTGGTCATAAACAATGGCTTATTTATCTGGTTGGGAGATATTGAGGTCCAGGAAACAGAGCTCCACGTGTTGTCAGAACAAACTCAACTCAGATTGGTGGCCCGCTGCCTTCCAATTGAGTGTTATAAATTTTGTGCTCATCTTTTCGCTCTTTGCAAGATTTTCAGTGCTACCTGAAATATTTGACAGCTGTTCAGGCTGTTTTGACAAGTTCTTCTCAGCTTTATGTAGCTCTGAGTTGCAGTACCTTTCATGGCCACTGCCTCAGCTGATTACAGGTTATTGCTTGACTGCAATAGTGGCGCTGTTGAGCTTTCTCTGAGTTTTCCTGGATTGACTGAAGCTCTGTCCACAAAACAGCGGTTTAAGAGCAAACTTGTACTGCAGGTTTTAAAAGTGAAATTAAACAGTGAATAAAAGACTTTTAACAGATTTTAGCAGTTAGGAGCTGTTACTGGATGGATTCTTCTACCCAGCCCAGTCTGCAGTATTTTAACTTCCCCTGACCTCCTGTAGGGGCAGTAAGCAGCAGTAATGGTGTCTCTCCTGTCTGAATTCTGTTTAAAGTTAGACTTTCCAGAGTCAATTATTTCATTTTTGTTCCTGCTTAAACTACGCAACAGGTAGACTTATACTGATTAAGCTCTCCCAAACTTGAACAACTTTACCAGGACCCAATACATATGAAGAAGGAGGAGTAGGCCATTTGGCCCCTTGAGTCTGCTCCTCCATTCAATAAGATCAGGGCTGACCTGATAGTAACCTCAAACCTGGATCCTGCCTACCCCTTATAACTTATCACCCCCTTGCTTACCAAGAATCTATCCACCTCTGCCTTAAAAATATTCAAAGTCTCTGCTTCCACCACCTTTTCAGGAAGAGAGTTCCAAAGACTCACGACCCTCTGAGTGAAAAAATTTTGCCTCATCTCAATTTTAAATGGGCGACCCCTTATTTTTAAACAGTGACCCCTAGTTCTAGACCCTCCCACAAGAGGAAACATCCTCTCCACATCCACCCTGCCAAGGCCCCTCAGGATCTTATATGTTTCAATCAAGTCCCCTCTCACTCTTCTAAACTCCAGCGGATACCTGCTGGGTGGAGCAAGTTGCAATCCCAGGATGAAGGTGTGTGTAGGGTTTCTATAAAGCTGCAGAATCTCTTCCACATGGCAAGTTTTTTTTATATTTGATTCACTTCCGCGCCAGTTGTTGTTTTGTTGAATGTGGGAGGGTTGAGGCTTGTATTCTGCTCAGTCAAACCTTCAAAACCAGGCTGCCACCATATCACAACAGGCAGTGCTGCACTGTCAAAGGTGCTGTCTTTCAGAACAGATGTGAAACCAAGACCCGTCTGCCCTCTCAGGTGGATGTAAAATATCCCATGGCACCGTGCAGAGTTCTCCCCGGTGTCCTGGTGAATATTTATCCCTCAAACAAAGTCATAATGACTGGCCATGATCTTGTTGCTGTTTGTGGGACCTTGCAATGTGCAAATTAGCTGTTGCATTTCCTACATTGCAACAGCAAGCACTCTTCAAAAAATAATAGCCTGTTAAGCGCTTCGAGATGTCCAGAGTTCACGAAAGATGAAAGTAATTCATTCTTTTCACGTACATGGATAGACAGCCAATATTTGGACAAAGGCTATCTGGAAAGTGTGAAGGCAGCTAAATTAGTCTGCGAAGGGCACCAGAGGCACATGAATAGGTTCAGGGCGAGAACCATACCTTATAGCAGGACTTGGGATAAGAACATAAGAAACAGGAGCATGAGTAGGCCATTCAGCTCTTTCAGCCTGCTCCACCATTCAATGAGATCATAGCTAAGCTTCTAGTTCAACACTATTTTCCTGCACTATCCCTGTATCCCTTAATATGTAGAAACCTATTGATCTCAGTCTTGAACATACTCAATGACTGAGTCTCGACAGCCCTCCGGGGCGTAGAATTCCAAAGGTTCACCACCCTCTGAGTGAAGAAATCCCTCCTTATCTCAGTCCTAAATGGGCTGCCCCTTAGTCAGAGACTGTATCCCCGGGTTCTGGACCCCCAGCCAGGAGAAACATTCTTCCCACATCTGCCTTGTTGAGCCCTGTTAGAATTGAGTAAGTTTGAATGAGATCACCTCTCATTTTTCTAAACTCCAGAGAATAAAGGCCCAGTCTATTTAATCTATCCTCGCAGGACAATCCCCTCCATCCCAGGAATTAGTTTGGTGAGACTTTGTATCTTGTCAATGCCAGACACCAGGCTGTAAATTGTGGTTTTGGGAAAAAGCGGAGAGAGGTACTGTTTGATTAACAAGGATTAAGGTTACAGAGAAAAGGGAGAAGGTGAGACTTTGTCTGCAATTAGTGGCCAGGAGGAGACGGGGATTATTACAATCCAGGTAACAGACTGGCCAAAAGCCAATCTTTGGTAATACTTAGCAGCTGGGAGGAGAAAATAAAAGTTTAACAAATATATACCCCTTTAAAATAAGAAAGAAAAGCTCACATCCTCACATTGATTTGTTTCTATATCCGTATTTTGTACTGTAAGTATTCAATAATACTCTCAATTTGTAACTGAGTGGTGGAAGATACACTGGTCCACACTGTGTATTGCTGCTCCCTAGTGCCATCCAGTGGTTAAGACTTGCAACTGCAGCACTGTCAAGTCAATGGGGAAATCCTCTTGAAATCCAACAAACAGGTGTGGAAACAATATGGAAAAAATCCATAGGCATTGTTGACATAGGGATTTTGACTGGAAAGGTGACAGGACATGCCTTTTCAATAATATACTAAGTGCTAAGGAGGGCAAGTTTTGGAAGGCATTTTAACAGGGACTATATTACAAGAAGTAAGCACTTCATTTGCTGTAAAGCACCATAGTAGGGCCATTGTCAGGTTGTGAAAGATGCTTTATAAATATAAGCTTTTCTTACAGAACATTACATGTTAAGAGCATAGATCAGAGGATTTAGTGCATTTTGGGGCTGCAAACCTACCAATGTTTCATCTTTTGCAGGCTCTGCTCTGTTGTATTAGTTCTAAATGATTTAGGAACTATATTATCAATTGCATGTGCACATATATATATCCAGATCTTACATCATTCATTATGACACCATATTCTATGTACCCAACCAATATTGTATTATCTGCCACAGCACATGGAGAGATCTGAAAAATGCACTTGATGTAAGGTCCAGTATCTATGTCTAAAAGCATGATTATTTCAGACTTTTGAGACCAACAAGACATAACATGGTGGCAGCAGGTCCTTGTGGGTAAAATCTGAATATAAACAAAATAAATGCTGACTTAGATTGAGAAAAATCAACCTGAATTAGTGCCAGAGAGAGAGAGAGAGATAAATTGAGTGAATTGCACAAAAACAAGATGGCCACCACCACAACAATGAGCTTGCAGCTCCAGCCCATAATGAATTGGGAGGCCATTTATGTCATGGAGCCATTTTAGGGGTTTAAGCAAAAGTGCAGTTTAACACCCAGGAGTTTTCTAAAAGACACTATCAAAGAGGAAAGGGTCAGCTGCATCATTTTCTGGACAGGAGAGAAAGGGTTAGATGTTTTCAGTAACTGGGAAATCAGTGAAGACTACAGTAAAAACCCAGGCTAAATTTTTGAGAAATTCAAGACACACCTCCAGTCAAAGTCAACCCATCAGATCCACTGATATGAGTTTCAGAGCTTGAGGCAGGAACCAGGTGAGCCGGTTGACAATTTCGTAACAAGATTGAGAAATGTAGCCAGCAAATGTAAATTCAAGGGGATGGATGAGAGGCTTTTAGGGGCCCTGCACACCCTAAATGGAAAAGACAAGCTCATAATATTGCAGGATGTTGACACTCCCAGGGCACATGAAACCACGTGTAGACAGATGAAGACGCTGACTACCCAAACAGCTAGCCTTCATTTAAGTCAGGGTAAGGCAGCAGGGTTGATGCAGTGAAACTACAACAAAATAACGTGCACTAGATAGAGAGAAAGATGAGCAGGAACTGTGGCATGAGTTCAGGGACAGAAAGAAATGTCCCATGTACAGATCAAACTGAAGAGCTTGTGGAAAGCCCAATCACCTGGAAAAGATGTGCAGAATAAAGAAAGAAGATGGTAAAGAAGTTACCAGAGGCAGAGCGACAGGGTGAATGAGAAAGAGAAGAAACCAAAACATCCATACCCTGGAAGACGACAAGATGAGCTTGAGGATACAATAAATGTAGGAACCGTACACCCACATGAAATGTCTGGATGCGACAGTCCGCAGAGAGAAAAGTTCACACAATCATTCAGATCAGGAAGAGGGTGAGAAATAAGCCCACAAACCTGAAGCTAAAGCTTGATACCGGAGCATAAAGTAACATCATCCCAATCAGACTATACCAGAAAATCTTTCCTTAAAATTTGAAAGAAAATAGTTACCCAGAAAAAAAAAATGCTCTGAAACTGAGCAGCGTCATACTAATGGCATTCTGGGAACCGAGATTCCACAGCTAGGAACAACTCAAATCATAGGACCACACAAAGGAAAAGCCACTAACTGCGTATTCTACATTACTGAAACAGATGGTCCTGCTATCCTGGGGTGGAACACTTGCAAAGTGCTGCAGCTGAGCTTAGTAACCCATGAGATGGAGGAGGCAACACTGAGGATTAGATAGTAGATGCATTGAAAAGTGCCCTCTGATCAGAAGCAAGTAAGATCCGATACAAATGTACCCGGAGTGTATAGAGGAGACATTTGGATGCTTTGAAGATTTTGACTATCACGTCAAGATTGATCCAGAAAAGAAACAAGTGACTCACTCCCCATGTAAAGTACCAAAAGAGCTAAAAGGGAAGCTTGAAAGAGAGCTTCAAGAGACGGAAGTTGGCATAAAAATGTGCTTCATGTCGAATAATAATTTTTAATCCAATGACTGGAAATATGAATTGAACTTTTACAAATAGAAACTTTTTTAAACACAGGAACTAAAAGCTATTTGAGCTCACAGCCAAAGATGGCTACCCCAATTTGTATCACTGTATATACCACATTCCAGTTCATGGGAATGGGGACCACATGTCTACAAAACCCATCAAAGACAATGACCTCTTGGTGAATGTTAAGGACCCACATCTCCTGACCCATTAGCAAGACATTAAGGCAATCACCTGAGGTATTCAACTATTGGAGATGAACCATTAAGCCTAATCACCTGGACAATGGGACCTTGGCTAAGAGAGTTTCCCAGACAAATATTAGCACTTTCTCAACTGTGTTGACTTTGCCTCTGCATGTTCCTGATGAAGATTCTCTGTTGTTTGATGGAGACATCTGACCTCTTCAGGTGTGCTTTGAGGACATTCCTAAAGTGTTTCAGTGGAGGTGGCTTTAAGTGATTAGCGCCTCAATACTGGGCATTCCAAGTTACCTTTGGAATACACTGACAATGACATTACTTAGATCCCCTGAGGAGTTGGCAAGAGGAAATCACATGACAAGCCAACCCTTTGTATGTTTAAGCATCGGTTTCTCTGCAGAACTGAGAACAAGTTGCTGAGACGCTGAGAGAGAAAACCAGAGTGGAGTCCCTCCTGTGCCCCCTCTCTCTCCAACCCACCTTGCAAGCTTCAAGCCCCCTTTGCTGACTGTGACGATCCAGGGCCATTCCTGCTGCAAACAGAGACTCCTTAAAAGAATTCAACCCAGCATTACCATCTCCAGATCAACTATTAACTCAATCATCTACACCCTTAAACCAGAAGTATTGGGACCACCGAATTGGGCCTGAAGCCAGCTGAGTCACCAAACAACAGACTGCACACTCTTCTACTTTTTATGGACTCTAATTTGACCAACATATCCTTACCCACTCTGTAATCTCTATTTGTGAGTGTGTGTGTGTGTGTGAGCTTCAAATGTGTGTGTGTGTGAAAGTTGGTGCATATTTTATTATTTTACTTAGATCGGTTTAAGTATAATAAAACTAACGTCTTTCGCTGTTAAACTCAAGAAAACCTGTCCAATTGGCTCTTTTATGGTCACAGCATGTAAATAGTTAAGTATTCACTAAATTGGCAAGTATATTATTTTCAGACAAAAAACCTCTTGCAGTCAAATGAGGAGAGGGAGAAGAGGGAAGATATTTTGACTCCTCCTCACCTGATCGTAGCAAAATAAAGAAAGTGACGGCCAGAGTCACAGAGCCCACAGATCGGGTAAATTTCATCATGGTGAGGGAGAAGCAAATGGATGGCTCCAAATTTGCCTGGATCCCAAAAATCTTAGTCAAGCAATAAAGGGGAATCACTACCCCGTTCCAATACTGGAGAGGTCACACCTGCACTGGTAGGGGCAAAAGTTTTAAGTGAGCTTGATGCCAGAAATAATTACTGGAACAAGAAGCTTGATGAGGAACCTTTGCTGTTGAGAACACTCAACACACCCTCTGGATGGTACATATTCCTGCTTTTATCCTTTGGCCATAAAGTGAGCCAGAATCTGTTCCAGCAGAAAGTGGACGAGACCTACAAGGGGTGTAAAGGAGCAGTTGGCAAGGTCCAGGTCTATAGATGAAAAAGTTCATGACCACCATCTACATGGAGCCAAGTAGAGAACCAGAAAAGCTGGTTCAAACTCAGGCTAAACACAGAAAAATGCATTGAGAAGGTCTCAGAATGCCAGTACTTCAGAATGGCTCAGAATTGGTGGGCCCTCTAAGTCTCCAACCTACCTCAGTAGTGCCCTCCTGCCTTGTTGGGCTGCCAATGTACCAGAATTTCCTGCCCTCTGATTGGGCCATCAGGGTCGAGAGCCTGCCCGTCGGCCTTACGGTGAACATGGAAGCAGCCAATTAGGAGGCTGCGTCTGGGAAGATAGTGCCATTGGGGGAGTTTTTTTTAATTCATTCATGGGATGTGGGATTTGCTGGTTGGGGCAAACTTTATTGCCCATCCTCTTTTTGCCCTTGAGAAGGTGGTGGTGAGCTACCTTTTTGAACCGCTACAGTCCTTGTGGTGTAGGTACACCCACAGTTCTCTTAGGAAGGGAGTTCCAGGATTTTGACCCAGCGGTAGTGAAGGAACAGGGATGTATTTCCAAGTCAGGATGGTGAGTGGCTTGGAGGGGAACTCCCAGATGGTGGTGCTCCCATGTGTCTGTTGCCCTTATCCTTCTAGATGGTAGCGGTCAAGGGTTTGGAAGGTGCAAGCAAGTGTGGGCTCAGGACCTCCTTTTCTCCCAACTTTGGGGTCCCGAAGATTATAGTAAAATCCAGCTCATGTTGTGGGACTTCATGAGCTCCACAGAATCATCTTCTACTTCTGAAAGATCATCCCACATTTTATTTTAATTCCGGGTACTTTCCCTTCCTTTCCTTGATATACTTCAAAATCCATTCCATTGTGATTGCACTTTTTATTCCTCTAGTGTTTAATAGTTCCTAGTTGGTATCTAACAGATTTTTGACAAAATTGGCTTGGAGCACTCATCCTCCAAAGTTAAATCCACATCGTTGATAGTTTTCCCATTACTGTTCTGCCAATGCCAATACCTAATTGCAATTTATTTTGTACTCTCTGTTTTACATATTTTAAACCCTGTTACATGAATTATTGCTAAAGAGTCTGTATTCACTCAATTGTAGATGCCTCCTCATTCTATAGACAACCCTTAAACCTCTGTAACTTCTTGCACTATTTTTTCAGCTTATTAAAATGATATTTCCTCATCATAGTTTCATGTTAATGCCTCAGATTTTTCATTATAAATATTTGGTCCATCCTCGCATCTTGTTTCTTAAACTGTCCTATTAAATATTCCACTTGTCTCTCACTGCTTCTGCTAATTATTTATCCAATGCTTTGTACACATTCTGGCTCAGTGTCTGTATAATCTAACGTAGTAAGTCCCCATTAGCCAGTGTAAACTTGTTCTACAACTAATTCCGATGTTCAATATTCCCCTACACTATTTCTCCAACCTCAAGGTACTGTGATTAAAGGACTTTACATAACCTCACATCAGCACTGGAAATATTGCAGATTGAACCAGCAATACTGTTTGATCCTGCCCCTGAGAATGAGACCCTTATTTTAACATTAAACTCTTGGCTATCTCATTATACTTTAATCCCAGCATGGATAACTACATAGAATTAAATAGAAAGGATGGTATGGAAACAGGCCATTTGGCGTTTATGCTCCATACCAGCCTCCTCCCATCCTCCCTCATCAAACACTGTTAGCATATGCTTATCGAGATATAGGCGACTCTGCTGTTCACCTCAACCACTCCTTGTGGTAGCAAATTCCACTATCTCTCTGGATAAAGAAGTTTTCCATGAATTCTCTATTGGATATTGTTTTGGTGTTTACCCTATATTGATGGCCTCTCATTTTGCTCTTCCCCACAAGTGGGAATGTTCTCTCTCTGTCTATGCTTCCATAATTTTAAGGACCTCCACTAGGTCACCCCCTCGGACCCTTGCTTGTCAAGAGAAAAGAGAGGTAGCCTGTTTTGCTTTCCTGATAAGTACCGCAAGGCACACATCTATCAGCCCTGTTATAGGCTGATAGGTACCTGTAGAGGTCCACCCACACTGACAGCAAAGTTATGGTGGTGAAAACAGATTGGCTTCGAGGAAGTTTCCAGCCACAGTTTAGCCACTCGCAAGTGCCAATCTTAATCTTTTCTGCGGCGATTTCCCTTTTCCATTGAAATCTGGCCGTGTCTCAGCCACTTCTCAAGCTGGGCCATTAGGGGGCAGTGTCATTAAAAGAAGCACAATACTGCAGATTCGGGAAATCTGAAATAAAAGCAGGAAACACCTCGTATTGGCGTTGGGAGGGGGAGGGGGAGGGGCGGGAGTAAACTTAACCTCTCAGAAGCAGGAGGCCATTGGTTGAGGTTTCAGAGCCAAATATGGGGTACCTGACCCAACCGCCACTTCAAATCTCCCATCCCTGGTTTGAATGGATGTGAGTTTGGGTGTAGGAGACTAACCTGCTCTCACTCGGCAGGTCCATCATTTAAATGTTTTAATGAGACTGTGTGCCTCAAATTTGAGTGGAGTTTTAAATTTAATAGCTGGAGGGGGGCAAGACAGCCTGGATCCAACAGGTAAGTGACTTTCCAGCACAGCTTGTGGGCAAGGAGCACAGGAAGGCCTTTCTACACACGGCTTCTCAGGTTAAACTGTTTTCCACTCCGTGTCCTGACAAGCCCACTCCCAATGATGCGATGTAACTTCACTATGATCAGAACCACACCCCTCCCCAATCAGACCCCGTCACTCCCTGCAATCAGACCCCATCACTCCCTGCAATCAGGCCCCATCACTCCCTGCAATCAGACCCCATCACTCCCTGCAATCAGGCCCCGTCACTCCCTGCAATCAGACCCCATCACTCCCTGCAATCAGGCCCCGTCACTCCCTGCAATCAGACCCCATCACTCCCTGCAATCAGGCCCCGTCAATCCCTGCAATCAGGCCCCGTCACTCCCTGCAATCAGACCCCATCACTCCCTGCAATCAGGCCCCGTCACTCCCTGCAATCAGGCCCCGTCACTCCCTGCAATCAGACCCCATCACTCCCTGCAATCAGGCCCCGTCACTCCCTGCAATCACACTCCGTCACTCCCTGCAATCAGACTCCATCACTCCTTGCAATCAGGCCCCGTCACTCCCTGCAATCAGACTCCATCACTCCCTGCAAACAGACCCCATCACTCCCTGCAATCAGACCCCGTCACTCCCTGCAATCAGGCCCCGTCACTCCCTGCAATCAGACCCTGTCACTCCCTGCAATCAGACCCCCTCACTCCCTGCAATCAGACCCCGTCACTCCCTGCAATCAGACTCCGTCACTCCCTGCAATCAGACCCCGTCACTCCCTGCAATCAGGCCCCGTCACTCCCTGCAATCAGACCCCATCACTCCCTGCAATCAGACCCCGTCACTCCCTGCAATCAGACCCCATCACTCCCTGCAATCAGACCCCGTCACTCCCTGCAATCAGACCCCGTCACTCCCTGCAATCAGGCCCCGTCACTCCCTGCAATCAGACCCCGTCACTCCCTGCAATCAGACCCCGTCACTCCCTGCAATCAGACCCCGTCACTCCCTGTAATCAGACCCCGTCACTCCCTGCAATCAGACCCCGTCACTCCCTGCAATCAGACCCCGTCACTCCCTGCAATCAGACCCCGTCACTCCCTGCAAACAGACCCCGTCACTCCCTGCAATCAGACCCCGTCACTCCCTGCAATCAGACCCCATCACTCCCTGCAAACAGACCCCGTCACTCCCTGCAAACAGACCCCGTCACTCCCTGCAATCAGACCCCGTCACTCCCTGCAATCAGACCCTGTCACTCCCTGCAATCAGACCCCATCATTCCCTGCAATCAGACCCCGTCACTCCCTGCAATCAGACCCCGTCACTCCCTGCAATCAGGCCCCATCACTCCCTGCAATCAGACCCCATCACTCCCTGCAATCACACTCCGTCACTCCCTGCAATCAGACCCCGTCACTCCCTGCAATCAGACCCTGTCACTCCCTGCAATCAGACTCCATCACACCCTGCAAACAGACCCCGTCACTCCCTGCAATCAGACCCCGTCACTCCCTGCAAACAGACCCCGTCACTCCCTGCAATCAGACCCCGTCACTCCCTGCAAACAGACCCCGTCACTCCCTGCAATCAGACCCCATCACTCCCTGCAATCACACTCCGTCACTCCCTGCAATCAGACCCCGTCACTCCCTGCAATCAGACCCTGTCACTCCCTGCAATCAGACCCCATCACTCCCTGCAATCAGACTCCGTCATCCCTGCAATCAGACCCCGTCACTCCCTGCAATCAGACTCCGTCACTCCCTGAAATCAGACCCCATCACTCCCTGCAATTAGACCCCCTCACCACCTACAATCAGATCCTCCCTGCTGCAATCAAATCCCCAACTCTTCACAATCAGACTCCACCCCAACCCACCCCCAATACCCTTGATCGAATCCTCTCTCTCCCCATGATGAGAACCGCCCCTCTCCATGATGGACACCTCCTGTCTGCAGTCAGACTCCCATAATCTATCCACAGGGCACCCCAATCTTTCTGACCCCAACAACTCTCTCTGCATCTCCAGGATCTCTCTGCCTATCCTCCCAAAACAACCTCTCTATCCCTTCATCTAATCTCTTCCTCTGGATCTATCCACCAACCAACCTCTCCACACGCCCCAATATCCCCCCCACCATCTTTCTAGACCCATAAACTCTGTAGCTCTCCCCACGTCCTCCCCATCTCTTCACGCCCCCAATCTTTCTACCCTTCCTGAAATCTTCTCCATATCTCCAGACCCCAAATCTTTCTAAATCTCACAAATTCTCCCCCATTTCTCCACACCCCCAATCTCTCCCCCCGGTCATTGTCCTGCCAATTTCTCTACCGTGGGATGGCATTGAGTTGTGTGGCAGGTGTGAAGAGGTTGGGGAGGGTTCTTGAATGATTGGGAAGTGTGGAAATATTAAAAGTTTGTGAATGAAGTATTTTGGAATGGAAAATGTGTTTGGGTAATATAACCTTAATGGTACAATGGGGAACAGGAACAGAGAGACCTGGGGGGGGGTGGTGTTCACTACCACACACCAGGACAAGTTGAGATGGCTGTTACTTATGGATCCATGGCTTTATAAATAGAAACATAGGGTCAGGTTGTTGTCTTCGAGATGGGAGTTGGGAATTTTCCCGACCCCACAGTCCCATCTTCATTGTGGAGGAGCTCGCCCGCCCTATTTTCCTGCTGGGGCGGGGGTGGGGGCGTGTTCATGATGGAGACAGGCCCGCCAACTCTGAAGGCTCCACGGAGTTGGAAACAGGCGCAGATGCGGAGTTGGGCAAATCATATTGTGACCCCAAGATATAGGCCCGTCTCCGAGGTCGTTGCTAGGAGGTGAGACTGGAGATAGCTGAGCCAGTACTTCTCTGACCTTTGTCACATGAATAGGGGACTGTAACCCAGGGGAACAGGTGAACAACGGGCAGTCAGAAGGGAGACCAATCATGTTGTGAGACGTGTATGACCACTGTCAGTCCAGGCTACATTGATGAGCAGCGTATGTCCATGGCAGGTGTGCAATGTGTTTCACACCTCTTGCGCTTGTCCTCGCAGGAAAGGAGGGCACATAATGCCAGGGAGATGGCCTGGACTGGGTGGGACTTTGCAGCCGAGGCTAATATGGACCATGGAGGAGAGGGCCAACAAAGAAGGAAAGTCTTGCATTCCAGGTGAAATTGGCCATGGATGAGTCATCCAACAGCACATTTTGATCGGTGGAGTTGATGGTGTTAAGTGCTGGGGGAGAGGGGAGGGGTTTACCGTAGATGACGGTGGCAATGGGAGGACGAGGACCGGGGGGGGGCATGTGGAAGGGATATGCATGTATGGCTGTGGGCAGTGGATTTGACGGCAGCATCACGTCACTGAATGCTGAGCACTGGGTGGCGTGGATGGTGACATGTTTGCATAGCCAATACGATGTCAAAGGATAACCCTCATTACCATTTCTTGTGTCTCACACAGGTCCCAGCGGTGTGACCTGACTCCCACAAGCCAGGTTATTCCTCAGGTATCTGGAGGAGGAAGAGATGCCCGAGGGTGTGGCATCGCATCAGAGGAGCACACCATCCCCCTCTGCGGATACTTGCACATCGGTGACTTTTCGTGCACAGTTTAGGGTTGAGGTCACTGAGTGGGGTACACTGGATCAGGCACACAAGAGTGCAGGAGGGGGTGTCAGTAGTATCCATGGGCAGCTCCACCTGGAGCAGGGAGGGCAGTCACACTGTTTCTCCGGACATGCAGGGAGGAAGTTTCACAGTTTGCGGGTCTATGCTTAAAGCAGCCACCGTGGATATACGGACATCTGGCAGAGTTCGCAAAGGCAATGCCAGCTCATACTCTACAAGTTGAGGAGTTCAAGGCATAGTTGAGCTCACTCTTGTCTCGAGTGCACGAGCTCCTCCAATGGGAGATTGACCAACCTCATGGAGAGCCACATGCGGGGCAGCACCTGCAGTGCCCACATGAGCAGCGTGAGATTCTGCACCAGGTACAAGACACACTCAGTAGCCTGGCCCAGTCTATTCATAACGTAGACATTGATCTCCATGGAGTACACCAGGAGCTGTGGACCCACAAAAGGACACGTGCTAGTGGCACAATGGTGGCTAGAGGTGTCAGCAGCCATGCCCCAGCAGCTGACCCCCTCCTGGCCACCTGGAAGTGTACCCAGGGCTGAGGAGTTTGAGGAGGAGGAGGATGAGGGTCCCAAGTTGCTTTCGGTTTCCCTAGCCCCTCTGCCGGAGCCAGCATTGGTGATACAGGTTACCGTGATCACTAAATGGGCCACCATGGTGTTAGGTAGACATTTAGTGTAGTTGTAATTTTGGTGAGGAACTGTAAATACATGCACTATCTGCTCTAATGGGTTTCAACACTCGTACATTTAGCAGGGTAGCTTGATGGTACATCTTCAAAGACTAAATGAGGTTGTTGCTGGTTGCAGTTGAGACAATCGGTAAAGGTAGGAATGTGAAGGATAGTGGCATGGCTGTCCTTCACTTGAAGGCTCAGGTTTGGTTCCTTGCCATGCACTTGCTGTGCTCTGAGCTCCTCATGGTCACTCAGGTGCATTGTTGCCCTATTAGGAGGTCCCTGGAGAAAATGGAACCCACCAACGGCTTCTGGGCATGCTGTCTGCTAATCCTGCAACGTCCACCCTCCACTTCCAATGGCTCACCCTCTGACCCCCCCACTGGCTGTTCCTCTCCCTCCTCTTCCTCCTCCTCTTCCTCTTCAACCTCTGACAACATGGGCCCCTTCTCAGCATCTGCCCCCTCAATGCACACCCCACTGCAGCATATTGTCAGCAATGCAGCATACAGCCACTAGCCTGGAGATGCTGGTAGGTGAATATTTCAGGGCGCTTTTGGAGCAGTCAAGGCACTGAGGGCGCATCTTCAACAGACCAATTGTCTGATCAATGAAAACAGAAAGTGCTGGAAAAACTCAGCAGGTCTGGTAGCAACTGTGGAGAGAGAGACAAAGTTAATGTTTCAAGTCTAATGTGACTCTTCATCAGAACTGGGGGGAGGCAGAAATGTGATGGGATTTATACTGTTGAGAAAGTGGGGAGGGGGAGTCCAAGCAAAATAGGAGGTCAGGGATGGGTTGGAGGTCAGCGGAGATGAAATGACAAAGGTCTCATGGAACATAGACAAAGGGTGTGGTAATGGTAGTATTAAAGACTAACACAGGTGTTAATAGCAGAATAAAGGTCAACACTGTCTGAAAGCAAAACTTGAGAACAAGATACAGACTGGCACTTGGGTGGGGGAGGAGGGGTTTGGTGGGGGGGAGACATGGGGAATCAAAATGGTGGACAGAGTTCATGGTCCGAAATCATTGAATTCAATGTTGAGTCTGAAAGGCTGTAAAATGCCAGGTTGGAAGATGAGGTGCTGCTCCTCCAGCATGCCTTGAGCTCCACTGGAACACTGCAGCAGGCCGAGGACAGAAATGTGAGTATGAGAGCAAGGTGGTGAATTGAAATAGCAAATAAGTGGAAGGTTAGGATCATGCTTGTGGACTGAGCGAAGGTGTTCCACAAAGCAGTCACCCAGTCTGCATTTAGTCTCCCCATTGTACAGGAAACTGCATTGTGGGCAGCGAACACTATGGACTGAATTGAAAGAATTGCAAGAAGTGTGTGGGGCCTTGGACGAGGAGGAGAGAGGAGGTAAAGGGGTAGGTGTTACACCTGACGTTCCTACCTCTCTTCAATTCTGATGAAGATTCAGAAACTGTTAACTCTGTCTCTCTCTCTCCACAGATGCTGCCAGGCCTGCTGAGTCTTTCTAGGATTTGCTGTTTCTATTTCAGATTTCCAGCATCTGCAATATTTTGCATTTACAATAATGTTCTGTGTCTGAATATGGCTCACATTATAATGCCATTGGGCCTCATCCTGTGAGGTTCTCAGGGGAGTGCGAAGCTGCCTCCATAAAGGGTAACTCTTGTCATCGTACAGCTGGCCACGAACCTGGGAAATAGGGTGACAATGGCAGCAGATGCATGGGAACACCACCACCTGCAAGTTCCCCTCCAAGCCACACACCATCCTGACTTGGGAATATATCGCCGTTCCTTCACTGCCACTGGGTCAAAATCCTGGAACTCCTTTCCTAACAGCACTGTGGATGTACCTACATCACATGGACTGCAACGGTTCAGGAAGGCAGCTCACCACCACCTTCTCGAGGGCAATTAGGGATGGGTAATAAATCTTGGCCCAGCCAGCGAAGCCCACATCCCGTGAAAGAATTTTAAAAAAACACTGAGGCAGGCATGACTGTCACAGGATGAAGGCCATGGTGACAACTGCCTGTCAATTGAACACAGGAATATCTTCCTGTGGTTGCACACCACCTCAACATTGAGAGAATGGAATGCCTTCCAATTGATAAATCTCTCAGGCCTGTCGGTGAGTGTCCTGGTGGCCACACGTGTACCGGTGGGTGTCGGGTATTCTGGTGAAGCCAGTTGTCCTCTGCGTCTGGGAGTCCACATCCCTGTGAAAGGTGATGAAGTCCACCACCCATGTAAACAGGGCACCTGTCGCTGTGTTATTGCCCCTTGTGAAGGGCTGCACAGGCCTTCAGCGGAGGCTCGGAATGAGCCGGACGCAAAAGAATTTAGGGCCACCGCACCCTCGACTGCTACAGGCCCCGCCTGCCAGCTGTTGCTTTGAGGCAGCCATTCATCCTGCACGATGGCACCGATCTGTGTGACCATCCATGGGGACATTCTCAGCCTTGTCCTACACTGGCACTCTGACATGTCTAGATAGCTGTGCCTAACACTATTCACCCTCTGCTCAGTGTAATAGTGTGCCCTTCTTCGCCGCCTTCTGGTACCCAGGGACCCTTGCTGTTTTGGCACCTGTCACTGTCCTGCCGCAACGACCTGGATGTGTGAGAAACTCACTCCCATTTATAATTGGAAGCTCCCTCGGAGAGAAGCAATTTCTGCTATAGCTTGGCAGGACTGCCTGGTGACCAGTTGCTGCCTGGTATCATTGCAACACCCGAGGTGACCTGTCGTGTTGTTATGATGATATAAAGCTACCAATTTCTCGTAAGGGATTGGGTAAACTGGTTGTGTGTTCATTTATTTAGACCAAGCACATGAGAAGAGTTGTACATAGATAGAAAGCTTGAAGACATCATCGGCAGAGCTGTGTGTGTTGTGTGTGCTCTGCTCAGAAGCAAAAGTGAAACTAAGACTGGATCACATGACACACTTCCTTCTAGTAATGTCATATTGTTATCCTTTAAAGGTATATTCCCTCCCTTTTCCCACACCCGCCGTACTTCCCAGATGTCAGGCCAGCACTCCGAGCAGTGATGTCCAGGTTACTTTAACAAACTATTAACAGTTTGGGATAACTGTGCATAAGGCTTCCCACCTTCATTCCAACCTCCAACAGCATTCATGGCTCCTTGCTAAGGATGTGCTGCCAAAGACCTTCACTGCAGTGTTGGGAAAGATGAAACCGGGGTCTGAAAATCTTTTCCACCATATGCACAGGCCCCTCCGAACAGACTTCCGTCTGAACTTGTGTACAAAGCCCCCTTTCCCAAGCAGACACAAATAGACAGAGCCCGAAATGGAGTTCAGACATCCACATCTGGGTAAGTTCGTCATTTCTTCCCAGCCCACCTCTGCTCTGACATGGGTGGAGGCATGAAAATCCAAACCATACAGTAAAGAAAGCAAGGAAGTTAATGCTGAACCTTTATAAGTCACTGATTGAGCCTCAACTCGAGCGTTGGGTCCAATGTTTGGCACCACACTTTTGTAAAGATGTCAAAGCCTTGGAGAGGCTGCAGTCAAGATTTTTCAGAGTGGCACCGGAAATGAGGGAATTGAGTTATGCAGAGCGACAGGACAAGCTGGCGTTGTTCTCCTTTGAGCAATGAATGTTCAAGCTGTTCTAACTCAATGTTCATTCACTGAGTCAAGAAGGAAGCTGGAGCCAGTCTTTAACATAGGTTTTTCAATATAATTCAGGGAACATCGGTACAGACCTCCTCTTCCTCCCCCGACTGGTTCTTATATATACCTACAAATAATGCCCTCACCTTTCTCTAATTAGTAACAATTGCGCTCACTGACAACCAGAGCACACACTTCATTGTGACAACGTTGCATCATTAACAAAGAAGAGGATTGGAGTGCTCAATGGTTTAATCATTCTGCGTTCGATTATGTGACTTTGGTAACTGATCAATTCTCACTGTGCTAGATTGATTGAGCCTGGGCAGTGACTCAGAGGTAAGTGAATACATACCACAGAAGCTGATAGAAAAACCTAGAAGCTGAGCTGGGATAAGCATTGAGACAGAATCTTGTGGTTGCAGAGATGTTTTAAAGAACTGTAAATCAACCTTTTATACACTTAGAAACTAGTGTCATCTCTGCATTGGTCTGAGGTGAATCAAGTATATAAAATCTACAACAAATGAGGGAAACACAACACAGATTTAATAGAAGTGTTGAAAGTTATAAAGGGTTTGATAGTGTAGCTAGGAAGACACTGGTGCTACAGAAGGTGGATTAGTAACTACAGGACACAGGTTTAAGACTATTGGTGAAAGACAGAGGGGATTTTTTTTTTTACAGAGCAAGTTATGATTTGGAATGCATTGCCTGAAAGGGCTGAGGAAGAAAGTAGTTACTTTCAAAAGGAAATTGATCAATACTTAAGGAAAGAAAATTGCTGGGCTATGGGAAAAGAGTAGGAAAGCGGGACTAATTGGATAGCTCTTTCAGAGAGCCGGCAAAAGCACAATGGGCCAAATGGCCTCCTTCTGTGCTGTATTACTCTGTGAATCTATTTGAAGAACTCTGTGCATCAACTGGATTCTGATCCTCAGCCAGTTATTCTCCTGTGATTGTTTTTTATATTTTGAAAGGGTTATTCCAGTCCTACCAATCGAAAGAAGTGTCATGGCACCAAAGAGGAAAATACAAACTACATCAGAACAAGAAATCGAGTTTTTTTTATTTAAGAAAATATAATACAACTTAAATTGTCACAAGATTTTGTTACACTCAAAAGAAAAGCAGACCAAACAATGGAACAAATCACAGATGTGCATCTAATTTATTGGAAAATACAATTTGTTCTTGTTTGTGTTTGAGATGCTGATCACAATCTAGGATCAAATTGTTCCAATGCAAACAGCCTGCAGCAGTACATTGGAGATCAACAATTGTAGAATAAGCACAGGGCTGCAAAAATAAACGATTAACTGGAGTTTCCCCACAGGCGCTAAAACATAGATTTATACCTCCTGATGTTGACTATCAGGGGCTTAAACCAATCAGTAGAAAGCACTCCTTTGCAGGGCTCAAACCTGATTTAAAACCAACTCACAACAATATCATTGCAGGAGGGAGGGGGCAGAGAAAGAGACCGAGAGGGAGAGGCTGGAAGAAAACACATTTCTGTATAAAATATAAACTACGTTTGGCAGCTTCGATTTCTAAATAAGAGCAAATTGTTCACTGACCAGAATCCATGCTTTGGGCCAATGCTTGGTTAATACAGAATAGGCTGAGACTTTACTCAGTGGTGGTTTCACTTATTTCCCTGTCACCCATAAAGCAGGGTGTTTGTTACCCACGCTCGGAAACCGAAAGAATCAACGTTCTTCATCAAGGCTTTCATTTGTTTATTCTTTCCTCCACTCATGACATCAGTGTCTGAAGCTCATGTGCACTCTCAATCCAAGTGAATTGGCAACCAACCTGTCCAGCAGTGTTGCTCTGTGCAACCCACTATGTCAGCAGTTTGTTGTCCACTTTTTCTCCTCACCGCCTCCCCCCCCCGCCACCAACTGGGGGTTTTGCGGGGATGTGGGCATGAAAGAGCAGGTGCACAGCCTCTAACAGTAGGTAACATTTGCAGTGTTTGTTCTTTTCATTTAACTAAGGATACCGGGATAAAAACAAAAAACTACTGCGGATGCTGGAAATCCAAAACAAAAACAGAATTACCTGGAAAAACGCAGCAGGTCTGGCAGCATCATTTTCACCCCTCTCCTATTTTTACTTAGTTCTGTTGAAGGGTCGTGAGGACTCGAAACGTCAACTCTTTTCTTCTCCGCCGATGCTGCCAGACCTGCTGAGTTTTTCTAAGAATACCGGGAGCTTGGCAAGACACCCCAGATATGTTTGGGAAGATTTGTGCTTTGGTTGCTCCCCTATTGGAAAGCTGTCTTTCATCCTCTCAGCAGAGAGGTTAGGATATGAGCTAGTCCGTTCCTAAGCCTTTGTCCAGTCCACGTTTGATCCAGGCACTAAATCTCCGTACGATTTCTGTCAAATTCTGCTTCCTGGTCAACTCATCAGATGCCACCAGTGAGATCTATGTGATCCTCCAATTCTCGAATTCCCTTTTTAAACTTCTCCACCTCCCTGCCTCTGTCCCTCCCTATAAGACACTTCCTAAAACCTACCTCTTTCACCAAACTTATTGTCACCTGTCCTAATGTCTCCTTATGTGGTTCGATGCCAAATTGTGTTTGATAACAGTCCTGTGAAGCACTGTGGGACTTTTTAATTACATGAAAGGCGCTATATAAATACAATTTGTTTTTCTCATTGTCAGAGGGAAAGACTTCTTTTCCAGTCAGAAATTCTTTGCCCTGGACATGCAAACCAGGACAATCAAAGGAAAGCCCAAGTTCGAATGTTATTAACTGGCATCAAAACGCAGACCTCCCAGTAAAGTCCTTGGGGGTCATTTTGACTATGCAATAAATGAGTGAAAGTGAGTGGATAGTGAAATCAATGGATATAAAAAGCAGCAGAGATATTAAACAAGCTGTCAATTGACTATCACACAAAGTCAAAACCACTTACTTGGAGTCTGATAACTAAGGGTCCCAAATTGTGGGCTTTTTTTTTTATCATTAGTAGTCGCTATATTAAAATAGTAAAATGGCTCAAATATGCTATTTTGTATGAAATCTCCAATGATAGAGAGAAATTCCAGGGAAAGGCTGACTGGATACAAATTATAACAGTTTTCTTAAACTTCACACTGCTCCCCAGAACTAAATATAAAAAGGCTTATATTTACATAGCTCCTCTCAGGACATCCCAAATGCTCTACAGCCAATGAAGCATTTTTGAAGTATTGACTGAGAGACAAAAGTTTGTCAAGACACAAGGGCTAAATCCTCTGCTCTTCTTCAAAATAACGCCATGGGATCTTGTTTATCCATCCAAGCAGGCAGATGGGGCCTCAGTTTAACTTCTCACACTGAAAGACAGTACAGGACTCCCTCTGACCATGGTGTGTTAGCCTAGAATTTGGACTTAAGTCACCAGGGTGGGATCTAAACACATACCATGCGTTACCCAAAGAACCACAGATAACACGAATGTACTAAAAAAATGTAAGGTCTGCAATGAACAGCTGAAGCTTTTCAGCAACTACCAGGGTACTCATTGAAAACAATAACCAAAAAAAGGAAGCATTGTTCTCGACCCTGAGATTAACAGTGTGGATGGTCAAATCAGGGTGTACCGAAGTATTGTGGGGAAAGAAAGCTGTCAGGCATAAATTTATTTCAAAGTTTGTACCGTGTCAATGTATTCTGTTGTGCAAAGGTCCTTAAAATGTTGACTTCTGTGTGTGTGGAATACAAGGGGCATCACAAGCAATAAGTCCAATCAACCGTTGTATGAACATTTATGATGAGTTCAAGTGTGGGTTGCAACTGATTTGATGCAGCACTGGAGACCACACAATTTCCCAGCCTGACTGATTTTCTTGTCAAGCAGAAATAGAGGCAGAGGCACTGTGACACCAACAGTGCACAAGAAAATGTCTGATAATTGACATTACCTTGCTATTATTTTTTGTTAGCGGCACATCATGAAAGTTTAAATTTAAATGTAGTATCTCCATGATTTTTCCTTCCCCTCCATTCATCTCACTTACTTCTCGCTCAAACATTTTTCCAAGAACATTTGTCTTTACACCTCAGTTCTTATTCTCTCTGCTTTTTGTGATGTTACTTTTGTGCTGTCGGTTCTAGTCTACTGTCAAGTTACAACTATTGGTGCATCTTCCATACGATTGCTAATGGTAAGCAGGAAGGGGAAGCTATTTTCTGAGGCGAGCAGTATACCATATAATGCAGAATATATTATTCTGCTGCTAAGGGGAAGCAGGCACTACATTAGGCCATTTAGATGGTAATTGCTTTTAGGCACTTCCATGTCATTGAGGGTATTTTCTGTTGTTGGGGAAGTTTATCTATGCGGCAAATAATAGGCTATCCTTTTTTCAAGAGCAACTTTTAAAAAAATGTGACACAAAGATTTGTAGGTGTGTGTGTATAAGACAAAGTGTGTTACTTGAAGTGTGACAGACATGTTTCAAAACTTCTATATGGAGATATATTTTGTTTCACGCATGACCATGTCCCTGTCACGCTCATTAGACACCACTGTTCACAGCAATGAGCAATTTTCTAATGATTAGTCTTACTGTTTCGCTTATATATGGACCATCACAGCATTAAGTGAAAATCTTGTGCAGGGAAAGAGGAATCTACTGGACAAAAGAAGAGTTTCCATGAGAATGTTCCATGTGCCAACCACCAGTTAAAAGGACATTACCCTGCGGAACAAGTACTCATTTTGATGCAAATTCCTGATATTGCTGCTTTCTGCATAAATATCATCTTTAAATGATTGGTAGGTACATCACATCCATTTGTATTTCGGCTAAATGTAAACACTTTACAGCGAGCACTCAAAAGTAAGTGATAAATCAATGCTTTGCAATCAAATAAAGCAATGATTGTGGCTCAAATGCTCTGGCTATATTCATGAATCCATCCACCATTCTGGTATTATTAAAAGCCTTTCATTTAACCCATCTGTGGTGGATGAGAAAGTCAACATTACATTCAAAGTGCCAGACATGCAAGTGTATAGCAAAACTCCAAAATGTCTGTCACATCCATTGATTGGCTCAAATAAGTACCGTTAAGATTCATTCAGATGTAGATAGGTAGAATAAGATACCAATCACAAATAGCAGTCAACACATCTACCAATAGACTGCTTAACCTTGATTCAAAACAATCAGTCAGCTACTTCCCAAAATGAATCAAACAAATCCTAATTTAAAAATTTGTTTTTGTCTCAATTTTCTTCTCTTCACTTGGATCAGCGTTTACTTTATGTAAAAGCATTACATTTTCTGAAAAAAAATAGTCATCAATCCTATCTACAGATTTCGTTAGAATTGCCTCCAGAAGTGTCCTCTAGGCTGGAGATGTCCGTTCCTCTTTCACAGACGTGGGGTAGAATTTTCGGGTCAGCGGGCAGCCACGATTGGAGGGGTTGGGGAGGGGCCAGGGAGCAGGCCGTCCACCGCGATTGGCCCCCAAGCGCAATTTCACACTGGCTGGCCAATGAGCAGCCAGCCAGCCAGCGTGAAAGGTGTGCTGAGAGGCTCAGCGTTGCTGGGGTGGGGTGGGGTGGGGTGGGGTGGGGGCGGGAGGAGGACGGTCGCTGAAGTCAGCGCGGCCTAGGGGGGAGCACGGAAGGAAAGCTTCCTGAAGGCAGAGAGCTACCTCAGGGAGCTGACCCATTTAGAGTCAGAATGTAAAATCGGGGAAAATTGTCCACACACCAGAATGAGACACCTTGACGTACGGACGATGAAAGTTTTTTCAAAACGTTTTAATTTTTAAAAATAATTAATCATGGAAACCTCATCCTGCCCCTTGGATCAGGTTTCCTCAAAAGGGCGAAGGCTGCCTGGCTGATTCACCCACCCGCCAACCGCTTGACACCATTAGAGTCCAGAAATCTATATTCAGTGACTTGACCCCCACAGCCCTCTGTGGTAGAGAATTCCACAGGTTCACCACCCACTGAGTGAAGAAGTTTCTCCTCTTCTCAGTCCTAAATGGCCTAACCCGTATCCTGAAATTGTGACCCCTTGTTCTAGAACCCTCCAGCCAGAGGAAATATCGTCCCTGCATCCAGTCTCTCCATCCCTGTCAGGATTTTATACGTTTCAATGAAATCCCCTCTCATTCTTCCAAACTCCAGTGAAAACAGGCCTGGTCGATCCAGTCTCTCCTCATACGACGATCCCGCCATCCCAGGAATCAGTCTGGTGAACCTTCGCTGCACTCCCTCTATGGTAAGTATATCCTTTCTTAGGTAAGGAGACCCAAAGCTACACACAATACTCCAGGTGTGGTCTCACCAAGGCCCTGTATAGCTGCAGTAAGACATCCTCCCCTGTTCAGACCAAACAAGTCATTGAGTGGACAAGCCAGGACCCACTATTGTCTAAAACACAGGAGCAGGTCTTGAACGGTTGGTCAGGTGGATCTAAATCCGAGGAGATGAAGCCCTATTCTGATCGTAAACATGAACTCTCCTGCCAGGACGGCATATTACTCTGGGGAGCAAGGGTTATCGTGCCCACGAGGGGGAAAAGGTCATTATTAGCCAAGATACATATGGCTCACCCGGGCATTAGCAGGATGAAGATGCTCGCACGCAGCTATTTGTGGTGGCCGGGCATGGACTTGGATATAGAAACCCTGGTCCAAAGCTGTCCTCAGCGCCAGCAGATGCAAAAGCTCCCCCCCCACTTAGCTCCATTGCACCCATGGGAATGTCCGGGTCATCCATGAGTGCGCCTCCATGTCGATTATGTGGGACCCTTCTTGGGAACAATGTTCTTTTTACTGATTGACTCCCACTCCAAATGAATGGACATCTATGAAGTCCGGTCGCCCACTCCGGCTGCCACCATAGACTGTTTGCGGCAGAGTTTTACAGTGCATGGGTTGCCGGAGGTCCTTGTGTCTAACAACTGCACAGCTTAGAGTTCCACAGGTTCACGACCCTTAGCGGCATTACCCATATCTAAACCTCGCCCTACCACCCAGCATCGAACGGCGTGGCTGAGCGGGCAGTCCAAACATTTTAAACCTGGGATGAAAAAGATGGAAGCGGATTCCATCGGCACCGGATTGTCCTAGTTCTTGTTCGCGTATCGGACCACGCCACACGTGACGATCGGCATTGCCCCTGCAGAACTACTAATGAGGAGACATCTCCGCACCCGCCTGACCCTTAACTGGCCGAATTTAGAGGGGAGGGTGGAGAAAAGCCAATAGGCGCAGAAAGACCAGGCACGATGGTCATGGTCACGAAAGAACTTTCATGCGGTCCTCGCGAAGAACTTTGGAGATGGGGCCCAATTGGCTGTTAGGTGAGGTGAATGCAGCCACTGGACCCCTCTCCTATAATGTATCGGTAAACGGCCGAATAATTAGACGACACGTGGATCGTCTTCACAAAAGAACGCCAGTCCCACAAGTAGCAAGGCAGTCTTCATCTACGCTTGAGTTTGTGCTGCATGTGGAGGACAGGGTACCTCACTTCACCACACAGGGATAGGCTCTTAATGAGCCTACAAAGATGTTAAGTACCTCATTAATAAGAATGGGCCTGTCCAGAGGCCCGCTCGCTCCCCATCCTCAGAAAAATGGCAGAGGGCAGAAACAGACGTGGGACTTCAGGCCCACCTTGGCGGCCATTTTCTCTCCTGTCTCCCCCCCGCCCCCCCCTTTCCTGCTTCACCGGGGCTAAGAAAATCTGTTGATGCACTTATCTTCTGTATGATGTGATCTTCTTCCCAATAATAACTACCAACAGGAAAATAAAGGGAAGAGGCAAAGGAAACTGGCTCAGGATTTCTAAAGATACATAGACAACAGCAGCAAGATACACAGGAAATAGGTCAACCACTAATTACAAATAACAGTAATGCACCCAAAGTTTCCCTTTAATAATGCTGCCTGAATCTCTTGATTAGACTGTGTTTACTGGACTGTCTCCCTCCATTATTATGTTAGATGCTTTGCATTGCAATCGTCTGGGGAGATGTTCTCTCTGGACTGTCAATCACAAGCGCTACGATGTAACGAATTGTAAAGGTATTTACATTTTGTAAAATGATCCAGCATCAATTTAAAGTAATAACATAAAGGGAGTGATTTCAAGATTGTCAAGTGCCGTCAAGTGAGAGGATACTCATTAAAAACTCAACTCCTTCTGTGTTTAAGGTACTGTCTATACCAGGCTTTCCAACATATTCACCTGGGGGGAGGGTCATATTTCAAAATTTTTCTCACTGAAGAGGCCAGTGCACAAATTTTGGAAAGATGCAGTTTGGCACAACCTTAAATGTGAATTTCAGAAGAAAACTGAGGTATGAAAAGAAACAATTTGCTGAGCAAGAAAACTATGAGTAATAAACAACTCCGAGTATTAGAGTGTGATAGGGTGACAAGTGTGTGTGTCCAGCTCACTCCCAGTCTCAGGGAGTTCACTCACTCACCCACCCTCACACCCCTGTAGGTTGGATGGTGTGTGTGGGTGAGGGTGAATGAGGACCCTGATACTGGGAGTGAACCAGACTTCCCACACACTCAGCCCCTGCACACACACTCCGCACACACTCTCTCCCCCCTCACACTCTCTCCCCCCTCACACTCTCTCCCCCCTCACACTCTCTCTCCCTCCCCCCCTTTCTCTCTCCCTCTCACTCTCTCTTCTTCCACCTCTCTCTCTCCCCTTCACACTCTCTCCTCCCTCACACTCTCTCCCCCTCACTCTCTTCCCCCTCACACTCTCTCCCCCTCACACTCTCTCCCCCCTCACACTCTCTCCCCCCTCACACTCTCTCCCCTCTCTTCAGGGAAAAGCAATCCCTCACACTCTCTCCCCCTCACTCTCTCCCCCTCACACTCTCTCCCCCTCACACTCTCTCCCCCCCTGCA
The DNA here is from genome assembly GCF_964194155.1 of Cetorhinus maximus. Taxonomy (NCBI): domain Eukaryota; kingdom Metazoa; phylum Chordata; class Chondrichthyes; order Lamniformes; family Cetorhinidae; genus Cetorhinus; species Cetorhinus maximus. The sequence goes on along the minus strand of NC_135882.1, from coordinate 15,573,046 downwards.
CTCTCTTCCCACCGTATTATTTTCCCCCCCACACTCTCTCTATCCCCCCCACACTCTATCCCCCCCACACACTCTCTCTATCCCCCCCACATACTCTCTATCCCCCCCCACACTCTCTCTATCCCCCCCACATACTCTCTATCCCCCCCCACACTCTCTCTATCCCCCCCACGCACTCTCTATCCCCCCCCCACACTCTCTCTATCCACCCCACGCACTCTCTATCCCCCCCACACACTCTCTCTATCCCCACCACACACTCTCTCTATCCCCACCACACACTCTCTCTATCCCCACCACACACTCTCTCTATCCCCCCACGCACTCTCTCTATCCCCCCCACACTCTCTCTATCCCCCCCACGCACTCTCTATCCCCCCCACACACTCTCTCTATCCCCCCCACACACTCTCTCTATCCCCACCACACACTCTCTCTATCCCCCACACACTCTCTCTATCCCCCCCACACACTCTCTCTATCCCCCCCACACACTCTCTCTATCCCCACCACACACTCTCTCTATCCCCCCACACACTCTCTCTATCCCCCCCACACACTCTCTCTATCCCCACCACACACTCTCTCTATCCCCACCACACACTCTCTCTATCCCCCCACGCACTCTCTATCCCCCCACACACTCTCTCTATCCCCCCCACACACTCT